>NC_134490.1:60496089-60848589 GCF_040206685.1 Ascaphus truei | reverse complement strand
CTCCGATTCGACAGTTTAAATCAATAATCAATTCTGCGGCACTAATAAAAATGTGCTTAACTTTATGTGCTTATGACCTTCTCAGTTTTAGAACTGTCAGAGGAAGCCCTAATATCACATTTACATCAGGCATGCAGAGTGAATGCAGAAGCAGTGTCATCCTCCAGCTATTCACAGGTTGTTACTTAGCATATTTCCTGTCTATGCTCATTTTAGCTCTAATCTCCAGTTACATGGTTCCAAGAGGAAATGACTCCATTGATTGATAATTGGGTGGTGACGGTGAGTGATTTGCAGCACTGTTCATATTCAGACCTCTTACATATCACATTCTTTATGGATAGGTTATTACATGCAAGGTGTATACTGATTCATCTTTAAAATACTACACTTGCATGCGTTCTAGTTTTTCAGATCTTTTGCTATTATTGCTGATGTAAGGCTGCCATGTTTCCAGTAAAAATGACTTAAATAGGAATCTTTTGTTAAACTTTTACAGCAAATAAAAATATGTCTTGTGAGCACATACACACGTAGCAGACAGGTGTGCAACCTAAACGTTTAATAATACATAGTTAACATTGGATTCAACACCATTTAGTCTATTTTTCCAGCAACTGCAATTTGCAGAGGCAAACGCAATGTGAGTCAAGCTGTGTCCTGACAAGAAATACACCAGAAAGAACTGAAACCTAGCTTCAACGGATGGGATAATAGTATTTCTTTAATTACTGCATGCAATTTGTTGACAAAGGAAGCCTCAAGCATTAATGGGGAGATTATATTTCTCACAAAGGATGATATATGTGTTTCCCTTTCAGCAGAACAGAATATGCATCTCATTGTATTCCATTTTTAGCACAGCAGATGAAGATGGGATTTTAGGAGAGATGTGCGAATTTGCAATGACACACTTCATACAATACACAGGGCCGCCGACAGGGGGGGACAGCCGGGACTGCTGTCCAAAGCCTGGCCAGGGAAGGGGCCCGGCCTCCCTGACGGAAACCCCACAGTTCTTTCTCTGCAGGCAAGACGGGCCCTCCCCTTTTCTGGCTGCCGGTACCACCTGTCCATCCCCTCCCTCCCCTCTTCCAGGGCCCTTCTGTGCACCGGCCATGCGTCTCTAGCAGGCCCATCCAAGGGCCCCAGGTAAACCCACATGCCCCAGGGCCCCTTACCCCCTAAGGTGTGTGTTTTTGGGGGGGGCAGGGAGGGGGCGGGGGGTTATTTTGTGTGTTTGTCTGCATTTGGGGACGGGGATTATTGTGTGTGTATTTGGCGAGGGGGGCCTATTGGGGGTGTGTGTATCTGGGAGGGGGGCCTATTGGGGGTGTGTGTGTTTTGTGTATTTGGGTTGGGGGAGCTTATTGTTTGTTTGTGTGTGTATATTGGGGAGGGGGTTATTGAGTGGGGAGAAATACATGGGGGTGTGAGGGAGGGGGGAAGGAAAAGGTGACAGGGGAGTGTAAGAGGGGGGTGAGAGCAAGGTGGTGTGTGAGATGGGGGTGTGTGTAAGACACAATGCACAGACCTTGGTCCCTTGCAGACAGTCTTACCATAAAACCCTCCTACTGTCTCTGTAAGTTCTACCTACTTACCACTTAGATTATAAACTCTTTGGGACAGGGACTCAATTTCCTATTGTTTTATGTCTGAAGCGCTTATTCCCACTATGTGTTATATTATTATGTCATGTTTATTACTGCTGTGAAGCGCTATGTACATAAATGGCGCAATATAAATAAAGATATACAGGCATATCCCACATTAACGTACGAAATGGGACCGGAGCATGTATGTAAAGCGAAAATGTACTTAAAGTGAAGCACTGCCTTTTTCCCACTTATCGATGCATGTACTGTATTGCAATCGTCATATACGTGCATAACTGATGTAAATAATGCATTTGTAACAGGCTCTATAGTCTCCCCGCTTTGGTACAGGTAAGGAGAAGGTATTGCTGTTCAGGACGTGCTGACAGGCGCATGCGTGAGCTGCCGTTTGCCTATTGGGCGATACAGTATGTCCTTACTCGCGAGTGTACTTAAAGTGAGTGTCCTTAAACCAGGGTATGCCTGTACATACATACATACATACATACTTCACAAAGCGTTCACCAAGCATTGAAAAGTCAATGTGCATTGCAAATGTCAGGATTATTTTTAAGCTTCCCTCTAATTGCTCTTGCTGCACAGAGTAAAGTAGGAGTTGGTGGGAGTGTTAATACACAGTCACACACACTATGTCTAGTGGTATTGGCAAGAGGAGGGTTGGAGGGCATCGTGGTGGTGGTAGGAAAGGAGTAGTATGGAGTGGGACTACAGGCATACCACGGTTTAAGGACACTCACTTTAAATATACTCGCGAGTAAGGACATATCACCCAGTAGGCAAACAGCAGCTCGCGCAAGCGCCTGTCAGCACGTCCTGAACAGCAATATCAGCTCCCTACCTGTACCGAAGCTGTGCGCAAGCGAGGAGACTATAGAGCCTGGTACAGATGCCTTATTTAAATCAGTTATGCGCGTATATGACTATTGCAGTACAGTACATGCATCGATAAGTGGAAAAAAGTTAGTGCTTAACTTTAAGTACATTTTCACTTTACATACATGCTCTGGACCCATTGCATACGTTAATGCGGGATATGCATGTATAGAGAAAAGACTGGTAAAACATACTGCGACTACTAAAATAATTAAATATATTTATTGGAGCCCCAGCAACCTCTTGTCTTAAGAGAAATAAAACTGAAAGGGAAATGTTATCGATTTCCTCCTCATCATCATTCTCAATGCCAGTCTCTGCAATTGTAGAAACACTAGCAGCCCTCTTTCTTCTCCCGAAAGTAGTTGTGTTGTGTTGTGTTGCTGTGGAAGACAAATAGGGCACCAGGGTGGACGAGGTCATCCAGAATGAACTGCGTGTTGGTGGTCCTCTGGTTTAGAAATATTATGCATCCATATCAGAGTTAGCAGATGTCTTGTTGGGGTTAGAGGGGGAAGAACCTCTCTCTGAATGTACTCCCTCAGTAGAAACAGTTTATCACAGTCGGGCTGATATGTATTTTCTTGACCCCTGAGAGGTTGAGGACAGCAGGAGGAGTCTGAGGAGAAGAATTTTTCTGAATCTTGCCAGAGGTTGAGACCTCTGGGTGTGCAAGGGCACCTCAGCAGATGTACTTCTGAGGAAAGGGTCAGTGTCAGAGACGTATTCTTCAGCAAAACATGCATGGATGAACGCTGAACTGGCTCCAGTTTTTAAACTGCAAAACTCTGAGGAGGTCGATGGAGAAGAGATGGCACAGGGAGGGATAGAGGCAGAGATGGAGGTTGTTGTAGATGCTGCTGCTGCTGATGATGACGAGCGTGGTGTTGGTAATGTGTGTGGTGCACAAACTCCACAAGCAGGGTAGGGAAGCGACTTGTTTGGCTGTGCCATTGTGAGGTGTGAGAAAGCAAGGACTCATCGTGGTATCTCTGCACTTATAGTGCACGTAACTCGTCATTATAAGGGAACTCTGAGAAGGGCACCAGCAGTAGCACAGTTGAGAGAAGGAGGGAGGGCTCAATTTCTGGTAGTCGATCTAGTAACTAGTGACATGTGAAGGTCATCATGATGATGTACTGATGATGCCTGTACGTGGCACTGTTAGACTAAGAAAGAAATAAACCTGGCGCCAAAAGTTCAATGGAAAGTCCTGTACTCCTCAGGGGGTCCGCACACTTGCTTGACAGGCCATGTATTGGAAAAAACACAAACAAAGACAAATCATAGTGCAACACTGTAGGGTTAAAACAGTACTATACTACAACCACATATAATAGTGAGACTCCTAGTGACAATTAAAATACTATTTATTAAAAAGAACTATGTCATAGACTGGTATGGATTAATGTGAACACCGCTGGTCTTCCAGGATGGAAAAATTGGAGCCCTACTTACAAACAGCAGGAAATAAACACGCAGTGTGGTATACAGAGTCCTCTTGGCGCAGATGGTTCTTTGTAGAGATGTAATCCTGCTCCGCCGCGACTCACGTATAGAACCTCCCTTCGGGGATTACCAGGAACACTGCCGGTGACGGAGGCCCGCTCGTGGGGCTCACAGCTCTACACCACGTGTGGCCGTTCTCCTCACTTCTTCCTCCGGTTTCACAGCCTGTCTCTGCGCGCCCGCGCGCGAGTACACCCGTGCCCTTAAAGGGACAGTTCGTGCGTGTTGAATGCCAAAGGCTGATAGGTGTAAACAGGCTCCAAACCAATGTCCACATTAAAGTCCAATGCCAACCAGAAAGTACTATGTCACCTGCCCTACGCATTTCGTGGACGTTACTCCACTTCCTCAGGGGCTACAAAAACTGATATAAGGTGACACAATAATATACCCTAACCAATTAAAACTTAATTGGCCATTTAAAGCTACATATCCAGCATGCCCTTAATATCAAATCACCATGTCTCTCACTACTTAACACATAAACAATACATAAAAATAACAATATTAACAACACATGACCATACATCATAATACTATCTCATTGGGATGTCCCAGCTATACATAAGTTTATCAAAAAATGCTTAAAAATACTTAATGGTGAAAAAAGGATATTCAAACCTTCTCCAAACCACTAACACCAACACCTATAGTTAAAGAGACATAGCCAGGTGTAGTGCTACCCTATGGATTGCACTTAATCCTAATTGGTATCCCTCTTATACCACATAGTTTATAGAGTGTTTTAACACTTCACTTACCCAAAAAGGAACCCAGCTCAAAATCAATATTAAGCCCATTTGGGGAAAGAGTCTTAAGTTCATAAATCCAAAAGGCCTCCCTTCTATTGATGTGTTGGATATTATCACCACCTCTCCAATTGGGTATACACAGTTCAATAGGTTGACATATAAGGCCTTTTGGATTTTTATCATGGTGTATCAAAAAAATGGTGGGACACACTGTGTGATGTTAAACCTTTTTTTATATTATAGACGTGTTCGTATATTCGTCTTTGAAATGTACGACCAGTGCGTCCCACATATTGTAGGCCACAAGGGCACTGCAGAATATAAATGACAAACTCTGACTTGCATGATATGTGTGACAGAATTTTGTAGATTTTAGCAGTAACAGTAGATTTAAATTCTGTACTGCAACAGCTATACTTACAGGCTATACATTTACTACATGGTCTGAACCCATTTCTGACCTGAATGTTTGTCACTTTTCCTTCCCCTTGATTGAAAGGACAGCTAGGTGACAATTTATTCTGGAAGTTACTTGCTTTTTTAAAAACAATAGATGGTTGTGGTGTTAGTATCTGTGATAAAGTTGCATCCTGTAACAATATTGGCCAATGTTTGGCAAAGATGTTCCTTATTTTAGGGGGCATGGCATTATATTGTGTTATAAAGGAAATGTTATTTCTTCCTAGGCCATCCCCTTTATCCTTATATTCCAGGAGTTTACTCCTGTCCATTTTCTGAACTAAAGATATAGTATTCTCGAGTTTGTCTATTGGGTAGTTCCGTTCTACAAACTTATTCTTGAGTTCATCCGCCTGTTCTGCAAAGGACTCCAAACTGGAACAATTGCGCCTCAGACAGATGAACTGTCCTTTCGGAATATTCCGAATCCAATGTGGATTATGATGACTGTTGGCCATAACATAATTATTGGCCTGTACGGGCTTAAAAAATGTTTGGGTATGAATATGGTCATCAATAATACTAATACTCAAATCCAAAAAGTTGATATTGATTTTGTCATATTGGCATGTTAGTTTTAGATTCCTATGGTTATCATTAAGGTACAAAATGAATTTATCTAATAGATCCAGTTCCCCATCCCAAATAAAAATAACATCATCAATGTAGCGCCGCCACAGCACGAGGTTTGCACCAAATGGGCAGTTGTTCCATATGACCTCCTTTTCCCATTGCCCCATAAAGAGGTTCGCATAACTTGGTGCAAACCTCGTTCCCATGGCGGTACCACATATCTGGAAAAAATACTGTTAATTAAAACAAAAATAGTTGTGGGTTAAAATAAATCTAATCCCATCCATCAAGAAGGCCTTAAGGACAGAGGACATAGTATTATCTTCCTCAAACGCCTGTAAGATAGCCTCACATCCCAGTTTGTGGTCGATTATTGTATAAAGGGATGTCACATCTCCTGTTACCCATACATAGCTGGACCTCCAATCAATCTCACGCAGGATTTGCAAGACGTGTGTGGTGTCCTTTAAATGTGATTCCAACTTAACTACCAGTGGCTGCAAATAAAAATCTATAAATTGAGATAAATTGGACGTGAGTGATTGAATTCCAGAAATAATAGGACGACCGGGGGGATTGTTAAGGTCCTTATGAATCTTGGGTATAAAATAAAAAAGAGGTATGCGTGGGTGCAAATTATTCAAAAAGTCAAACTCATCCTGCGTAATAGCTTGATTGGCAAGTCCCCTATCCAAAAGGGTAACTAATTCAGAATGATAAATGTCCGTGGGGTCACTGGCAAGGGGGAGGTAAGTGGCAGTGTCACCAAGAAGTCTTGTTGATTCTTGGACATAATAGTTACTTTCCATCACTACCACTCCCCCCCCCCTTGTCAGCAGGTTTAATAACAATCGACTCGTTATTAGCCAGTGTCTTTACAGCCAATTTTTCCTCCACGCTAAGATTATCATGCTTACTTCTGAAGGTGCGACTCGATTGTTCCAGATCCCTTGAGACCATCTCAACAAAGGTGTTCACAAAGTGACCTTGGACATACTTGGGATTAAAAGTAGATTGTTTTTTAAATGGAGTAGTTTTACATATACTGCTCACATTCACAGTTTCAATCTGGTTACTGATGGCATCTTTCGCAAAGTACTTTTTTAAGGCCAGTTTTCTGGCAAATTTCTGCACATCAATAAACAGATTGAAGCTGTTGGGCCCACAGACAGGTGCGAATGTAAGGCCCTTACCCAAGACTTTCTTTTCAATACCGTTTAGGGGATATTTGCTAATGTTAAATATGTTTTGACATATTCCTCTGCTGTCGGATTTTATGTTGCATCTCTTATTCCTACCTCCTCTTCTCCCCCTGAATCGTTTTTTCTTTTCTTGTGAATGTTCGTATGCAGCAGTGAATCTAAAGGAGGTTTTACTACCCTGGCTACTTTTACCTCTGGAAATATGTGCTCCCTCTCCTTCCTCCACTCTAAAAAAGAGAAAGCTGGTTTATTACTTTGGGAAGGGAGAGGTTGGTATATACTTCCTTCTGCTTCTACTTGGATTTCATCTGTAGAAAGAACTTCAAATTGATTGTGGGTGGGGATAGGTTCCAACTGTGGTGTTACGTTGTTTTTTTTAGTGGGATTGGGTTTGCGCTGCAGAATAAACTGCTGTGTGTTATGGATAGGTAATATGGGATCCGGTTTGGGCAAACTGGAATTGGTGGCATGATTACATGGGCTGCTAACTGTGGCTCTTTCATGATGTGTCTTCTTGTTTTTATTATAGAAATTGGAACGGTAGTTACTCTTATTAGGTTTCCCTTTTGGATCCTTAGTGTCCTGTTTCCAATTTCTATAACACCCTGTGTCATAATCCACCTTATCACGTAGACATTTAATTTGTTTATTACTTACTAACTCTAGTTCCATTTTGTCAAGTCTTTTTTTGACCACTGGTTCCAGGGTTAATAATTCATTGTTATCCTTAAATTGTTCCATTTTAATTTGAAGAGCAGTAATTTGCTCATCTAATTCTAAAAGTGTCTTCTTTCGTTGTAATACCAATAATTGCATTAGTTTGAATGAACATTCATCTAGGGCTTTGTTCCAATCCCTCATAAATACTTCATTTTTGGAATCTGTCGTGGGAGGTTTGAATATCCTTAAGCCACGTGGTATACGGTTAAATTCACCATAGTTACTGAGTGCTATGACTTCCCATAGTTGTTTGGTCTCTATGGTGAGCAGTCTTTCCAACTCATTAATGAGTGGATGAAAGTCTGCTGAAGGAGATTCCAGTACAGGAATTCCATCTTGATTGCTGAAAATTTGGTCTATGTTAAAACCCCTCTGTGAGCGTGAAAGAAATAATGTATTCATTATTACTAAAGCTGCTACACAATACGTACAATATAACAAAATGTGAAAATAGAAAAAAGTGATAAAGCGCTAAAGTTTAGAACACCAATGTGACAAGTAAACACAGGCTGCCTGGTAACACTGCCAGTACTAGCAGAACATACGTGAAAAGAAAGAAATAAACCTGGCGCCAAAAGTTCAATGTAAAGTTCTGTACTCCTCAGGGGGTCCGCACACTTGCTTGACAGGCCATGTATTGGAAAAAACACAAACAAAGACAAATCATAGTGCAACACTGTAGGGTTAAAACAGTACTGTACTACAACCACATATAATAGTGAGACTCCTAGTGACAATTAAAATACTATTTATTAAAAAGAACTATGTCATAGAATGGTATGGACTAATGTGAACACCACTGGTCTTCCAGGATGGAAAAATTGGAGCCCTACTTACAAACAGCAAGAAATAAACACGCAGTGTGGTATATAGAGTCCTTTTGGCGCAGATGGTTCTTTGCAGAGATGTAATCCTGCTCTTCCGTGACTCACGTATAGAACCTCCCTTCGGGGATTACCAGGAACACTGCCGGTGAAGGAGGCCCGCTCGTGGGGCTCACAGCTCTACACCACGTGTGGCCGTTCTCCTCACTTCTTCCTCCGGTTTCACAGACTGTCTCTGCGCGCCTGCACGCGAGTATGCCCGTGCCCTTAAAGGGACAGTTCGTGCGTGTTGAATGCCAAAGGCTGATAAGTGTAAACAGGCTCCAAACCAATGTCCACATTAAAGTCCAATGCCAACCAGAAAGTACTATGTCACCTGCCCTACGCATTTCGTGGACGTTACTCCACTTCCTCAGGGGCTACAAAAACTGATATAAGGTGACACAATAATATACCCTAACCAATTAAAACTTAATTGGCCATTTAAAGCTACATATCCAGCATGCCCTTAATATCAAATCACCATGTCTCTCACTACTTAACACATAAACAATACATAAAAATAACAATATTAACAACACATGACCATACATCATAATACTATCTCATTGGGATGTCCCAGCGATACATAAGTTTATCAAAAAATGCTTAAAAATACTTAATGGTGAAAAAAGGAAATTCAAACCTTCTCCAAACCACTAACACCAACACCTATAGTTAAACAGACCTAGACAGGTGTAGTGCTACCCTTTGGATTGCACTTAATCCTAATTGGTATCCCTCTTATACCACACAGTTTATAGAGTGTTTTAACACTTCACTTACCCAAAAAGGAACCCAGCTCAAAATCAATATTAAGCCCATTTGGGGAAAGAGTCTTAAGTTCATAAATCCAAAAGGCCTCCCTTCTATTGATGTGTTGGATATTATCACCACCTCTCCAGTTGGGTGTACACAGTTCAATAGGTTGACATATAAGGCCTTTTGGATTTTTATCATGGTGTATCAAAAAATGGTGGGACACACTGTGTGATGTTAAACCTTTTTTTTATATTATAGACGTGTTCGTATGAAATGTACGACCAGTGCGTCCCACATATTGTAGGCCACAAGGGCACTGCAGAATATAAATGACAAACTCTGCATGAAATGTGTGACAGAATTTTGTAAATTTTAGCAGTAACATTAGATTTAAATTCTGTACTGCAACAGCTATACTTACAGGCTATACATTTACTACATGTTCTGAACCCATTTCTGACCTGAATGTTTGTCACTTTTCCTTCCCCTTGATTGAAAGGACAGCTAGGTGCCAATTTATTCTGGAAGTTACTTGCTTTTTTAAAAACAACTATTTTTGTTTTAATTTACAGTATTTTTTGCAGATATGTGGTACCGCCATGGGAACGAGGTTTGCACCAAGTTATGCGAACCTCTTTATGGGGCAATGGGAAAAGGAGGTGATATGGAACAACTGCCCATTTGGTGCAAACCTCGTGCTGTGGCGGTGCTACATTGATGATGTTATTTTTATTTGGGATGGGGAACTGGATCTATTAGATAAATTCATTTTGTACCTTAATGATAACCATAGGAATCTAAAATTAACATGCCAATATGACAAAATCAATATCAACTTTTTGGATTTGAGTATTAGTATTATTGATGACCATATTCATAACCAAACATTTTTTAAGCCCGTACAGGCCAATAATTATGTTATGGCCAACAGTCATCATAATCCACATTGGATTCGGAATATTCCGAAAGGACAGTTCATCCGTCTGAGGCGCAATTGTTCCAGTTTGGAGTCCTTTGCAGAACAGGCGGATGAACTCAAGAATAAGTTTGTAGAACGGAACTACCCAATAGACAAACGCGAGAATACTATATCTTTAGTTCAGAATATGGACAGGAGTAAACTCCTGGAATATAAGGATAAAGGGGATGGCCTAGGAAGAAATAACATTTCCTTTATAACACAATATAATGCCATGGCCCCTAAAATAAGGAACATCTTTGCCAAACATTGGCCAATATTGTTACAGGATGCAACTTTATCACAGATACTAACACCACAACCATCTATTGTTTTTAAAAAAGCAAGTAACTTCCAGAATAAATTGGCACCTAGCTGTCCTTTCAATCAAGGGGAAGGAAAAGTGACAAACATTCAGGTCAGAAATGGGTTCAGACCATGTAGTAAATGTATAGCCTGTAAGTATAGCTGTTGCAGTACAGAATTTAAATCTAATGTTACTGCTAAAATCTACAAAATTCTGTCACACATTTCATGTAAGTCAGAGTTTGTCATTTATATTCTGCAGTGCCCTTGTGGTCTACAATATGTGGGACGCACTGGTCGTACATTTCAAAGACGAATATACGAACACGTCTATAATATAAAAAAGGTTTAACATCTCACAGTGTGTCCCACCATTTTTTGATACACCATGATAAAAATCCAAAAGGCCTTATATGTCAACCTATTGAACTGTGTATACCCAATTGGAGAGGTGGTGATTATATCCAACACATCAATAGAAGGGAGGCCTTTTGGATTTATGAACTTAAGACTCTTTCCCCAAATGGGCTTAATATTGATTTTGAGCTGGGTTCCTTTTTGGGTAAGTGAAGTGTTAAAACACTCTATAAACTATGTGGTATAAGAGGGATACAATTAGGATTAAGTGCAATCCATAGGCTAGCACTACACCTGGCTAGGTCTGTTTAACTATAGGTATTGGTGTTAGTGGTTTGGAGAAGGTTTGAATATCCTTTTTTCACCATTAAGTATTTTTAAGCATTTTTTGATAAACTTATGTATAGCTGGGACATCCCAATGAGATAGTATTATGATGTATGGTCATGTGTTGTTAATATTGTTATTTTTATGTATTGTTTATGTGTTAAGTAGTGAGAGACATGGTGATTTGATATTAAGGGCATGCTGGATATGTAGCTTTAAATGGCCAATTAAGTTTTAATTGGTTAGGGTATATTATTGTGTCACCTTATATCAGTTTTTGTAGCCCCTGAGGAAGTAGAGTAACGTCCACGAAACGCGTAGGGCAGGTGACATAGTCACTTTCTGGTTGGCATTGGACTTTAATGTGGACATTGGTTTGGAGCCTGTTTACACCTATCAGCCTTTGGCATTCAACACGCACGAACTGTCCCTTTAAGGGCACGGGCGTACTCGCGCAGGCGCGCAGAGACAGTCTGTGAAACCGGAGGAAGAAGTGAGGAGAACGGCCACACGTGGTGTAGAGCTGTGAGTCCCACGAGCGGGCCTCCGTCACCGGCAGTGTTCCTGGTAATCCCCGAAGGGAGGTTCTATACGTGAGTCGCGGCGGAGCAGGATTACATCTCTACAAAGAACCATCTGCACCAAGAGGACTCTATATACCACACTGCGTGTTTATTTCCTGCTGTTTGTAAGTAGGGCTCCAATTTTTCCATCCTGGAAGACCAGCGGTGTTCACATTAATCCATACCATTCTATGACATAGTTCTTTTTAATAAATAGTATTTTAATAGTCACTAGGAGTCTCACTATTATATGTGGTTGTAGTATAGTACTGTTTTAATTCGTAGATAGGTAAGTGGTGTTTTGGTGCATCACCATAAATAGCTCATTGTAATTATGATAATTCCATATTCCATAATGGATCCAGGTTCAAGGACATAGAGTATAATCCATAACATCCCAGGGTGAGAAACTAGAGGACTCTTGTTTGGAGTTACCCTCATTTTGGCGATCCACTAGCTGGTATGCTGCTAAGAAACGCTGCTGTGCTCCTCTACATCCTTGCTGCTAGTACTGTTTTAACCCTACAGTGTTGCACTATGATTTGTCTTTGTTTGTGTTTTTTCAAATACATGGCCTGTCAAGCAAGTGTGCGGACCCCCTGAGGAGTACAGGACTTTCCATTGAACTTTTGGCGCCAGGTTTATTTCTTTCTTTTCACGTATGTTCTGCTAGTACTGGCAGTGTTACCAGGCAGCATGTGTTTACTTGTCACATTGGTGTTCTAAACTTTAGCGCTTTATCACTTTTTTCTATTTTCACACTGTTAGATTAAGCAGTATAAGTGATGAGGATGAGGCTGTGTGGGGAAGGGGAGACCGTTGCTCACACGGTAGGTACCTCATGCTGAATGGAAAATTGGCCAAAAGTAATTTATACTGGACTTGTATTGTGATAGGCAGAGACAAGCGACCCGCCATCTCACTTGTCCCAATCGATAATTTCCAGTCCAGGCTAGGTCCATTTGGGTTTCCATTTTCGCAAAAGTCACACAATTCTGGCAAAATTTTTGGAAAAGTGCTAAATTTATGTAATTTTTATTAAGAGTTTTTGCAAAGCACATTTGAAGATTTTTGCACCACTCAATTTTTTTTGGAAAATAACTCTTTATTTTTCCATGCAAATTTTCTATGTATACACATTTACAGTGCTCACATGTAGGGTCAAATCATTTAAAAAATGTTTTTTTTTAAACATAGTGTTCATATTGTGAACAATATTGCCCCAGATTGAAACACATGGAAAAAAGGGGGGGGGGGGAGGGGAAATAAATGAGGGGAGATGGTCCATTAGGGAGGAGGAGGTGAGGGGTAGGGAGGAGGAAGTGTCACCACACTGTATTAATGCATCCTTTTATATACATACATGTTACATCAAAAAGGTAAATATACTGTAGATTTCTAGTGTATTAAGATCACATACATTGTTCTAGTAGAAGATTAAACACAGAATGTTACCTAGTCCTCTCGACTTTTGTCTTTATTTTTATAGATATATCAAACGTGATGCTAAAATGGGGTCTCAACTTTTCTGGAAATTAGACATAGTATCTTCAAGGTAGCTAGTTAGACTTTCCATGAGCATAACATGGGATAGTTGTTCTTTTACCTTTTTATATGTGGGTGGGTTGGGCTATCTCCAGCATCTTGCGATCAGACATCTGGTAGCATTGAGAATATGTACAATGAATTTGGAGTCGGTTTTGTTCACGCCTTCTAATGGCTTGTTTAGAAGTAGGAACCAAGGGTCTTTTGGTATTTTGATCCCAGTGGTATCAAGGATAAACTTGAATATATTCACCCAGAGAGGTTGGATCTTAGGACAGTTTAGCCATATATGGGACAGGGATCCTCTCTGTCCACAGTCTCTCCAACACAATGGGGGGAAATTTGGATCAAATAGATTTAGTTTGATCGTTTTTTTGTACATCTATAAAGTAGTTTATAGGTTCTCTTTTATCAAGACACACATGGAAGTTTTGGCCACAGCATCCCAGATGTCCTGCCAGTCTTCCCATTCCAGCTCTTCCCCCAATTCCCTTTTCCAAGCCAACATATAGCTGTCTTTTTCCAGTAGGGTGTCCAATGTGGCCAGTTAGTAGAATAGTATAGTATAGAAGGCCTGTCTACACAACTTCGCAAAGTGCGTGGGATCTGGGACGTCTCACAACCAAATATCTCCTCTACCAAGTATCTGACTTGTAAGAAAATTTTAGAAAGAGTTCAATTTGAAATTTGAGAATAGGTCGATAATTTTTGTGATAACTTTATTTCTCCAATTATCTAGATAGGATTCTTGATATCCTGAGGGTGATTTGTGGTTATTTGCTAGTGGGATCATCAACGATCCTTTTTTTGCTGTTAGTTTCAGCTTTGTTTTGGACGAGTCCCAGAAATAACAAGAGTGTCTCAGGATAGGGTTATCTATTACTATCTTAGTCTGGTCCTTTCTATCAAGCCACATTATATCCCCCAGTGGCACCGGGAATGTTAAACAAGCCTCTA
This sequence comes from Ascaphus truei, assembly GCF_040206685.1. Lineage (NCBI taxonomy): Eukaryota > Metazoa > Chordata > Amphibia > Anura > Ascaphidae > Ascaphus > Ascaphus truei. The sequence continues at coordinate 60,834,247 of NC_134490.1, read as the reverse complement.
ATTCCACCCATCTTTTAGACACTGGTGGAGTGTGCCATTGTGTCAGCTGGCCCAATTGGGCGGCTTTATAGTAGTTGAGGATGTTATGGGAGAAGGAGCGGCTCAGTAAGTAAAGACACTGACTGGCACTGAGTTTGAAGCACAGGAACCTGGTTCATTTCCTGGTTACCTTGGGCAAGTCAATTAATCTCCCTGTGCCTCAGGCACCAAAAACATAGATTGTAAGCTCCACGGGGCAGGGACCGTCCGCAAAAATGTCTCTGTAAAGTGCTACGTATAACTAGCAGTGCTATAGAAGAACAAACAATTATTATTATAGCTATAGTAGACCTCCAAGTTCTTTTGGATGGTACAGTATATCTTTCTTAATTCGAGGTTTTTTATTATTCCATACAAATTTGATAAGGGATTTTTGGAAGGTGTTTAAATCTCTGTCTGAGGCACCCGGATCGGGAGGGCATGGAATAGATATAAAAGACGCGGCAATATTTTCATCTTAATTGCCCAGATACGGCCCAGCCACGATATTGGGTATGCAGACCACGGTGTGATTTCTTTCTCCTGTTTTTGAAAAAGAGGGGTATAGTTGGCTTTATACAATAGGTTGATATCTTTCGGGAATTGAATACCTAAATATTTGAGTGTTTTTGGGTCCCATTTAAAGTCAAAGTTAAGTTGTAATAATTTTGTCATTTGATGGGGAAGATTAATACTGTAGGCCTCTGATTTTGAATTGTTGATTTTGAAGCCCGAGTACATGCCAAATTCGGATAAGATGCTGAAAAGGTTCGGAAGTGACGTCAGGGGCTTAGAAATTGTTAGAATTATATTGTCCGCGAATAATAATTCGAACTTAAGGCACTCTAATTTTTAAACAATGAGTATTCTGTTATTAATGAAAACACTGCCACCAACTGGAAAATTGAGTTGTGTTTTTCAGAATAAAGCAAGAGTAAAAAGTGAATTCTTGGTTTTAGTAAGTTGTTTAACTTTTATTGTTTTATTTTACCCATTAACTGCATAGCAACCTTAAATTAGATGTTTGAACAGATTTACTATATTACATTGCAAGTCCCTACAGTGTAGCTGATTTAAATCCTAATGAGATATATGTGAATCTTTCACACAAGTTTGTGAAACCGGCAAAATGTGGACTTTGCTACTAGGAATTTGTCAGAAAAATCACTGCCCTCTTAAAATGAACGTGAATTTCGCTTAATGAAGAGAGTAGTACAGTACCTCCAGGTCAAACGCAAGTCCTTTAGGTGAAAGTTACACACTGACATAAATGTCTTGGAAAACGGCAAAACTATTGTGTCTATGGCGATTTTCTCCAAATACCAAAGAAATTGCATTTTCAAAACAAAATGTAAAGAAAGGCAGAAGCGTATAAGGAACACAGACTTTTTGGTTCCTGAACCCATGCAAATTCTATTACAAAAAGTCCTCACTCATCTTCAGGAAAAAGAAAGATGTAATTTATGTTCTGTTTCAAGGTGATTGAGTGCTGCATCTCATGGCTCAGTGGAAATGCAGTGATCATTATAAGGGGCACGAGTGCCAGCACATGTGGCATTCAAGGATGTAATCTCATTTGGAGACTATAACCTAATGCAAAATCTATGTAGGATTCCTTCTGACTAGCATTTACCATCTAGAACTTGAAAGTTGTACATCTTTTCCAGTAAATGAATCTCAAAGCTGTTGGACAAATACAGTACAAAATTTGACTCATCAAAATGATAACTCGTAGATTTATATGAACGAGTAAGATAAGGCACAGGAGGATAAAGTCCTTACTCAGAGATCCAGTGTGTGTGTGTGTGTGTGTGTGTGTGTGTGTGTGTGTGTGTGTGTGTGTGTGTGTGTGTGTGTGTGTGTGTGTGTGTGTGTGTGTGTGTCTGCGACTGGAATCAAACCCATATGCTGGTGTATCTTTTTTACCACTACACAATATTGCCTACCAAACATGTCTACTATTTGAGGTAATGATCCTACTGAATGTCTAAGTAGAGGTGGAACCTTCTTTGAACTTCCTGGACCTGTCACTTGAACAGTGAGTTAGCTCGCGTGGGCAGTTACCATGGCTGGTACAAGTGTATTCGGCACCCAAGGCGAACCTCCAGCCCAGACACCACCACTTGAACTTTCAGATTTTTTTTTAATGTTACTATACCCCCATTCTCTCTCACCCTCTCCTCTTCCTCTCTCTTCTCACCCACTCACTCTCCTCTGCTCTCACTCACTCCCACTCCTCCTCAATCAACCCCATCTCCTCTTCCTCAATCACCCCCTGCTCTCTCACCCTCCATCTCTTCTTACCCCTCCATCTCCTCTTCATCTCTCAACCCCTCTTCCTCTCTCACACCTCCTTCTCTGCTTCTCTCACACCCTCCTTCTCTTCTTCTCACCCCGTCCTTTTCCTATTCTATCACTCCCTCCTTCTCCACACTCACCCCCTACTTCTCTTCACACCCACTCCTTCTCCTCTCACACCCTCCTCCATCTCTCTCACCCCTTCTACCACTTCCTCTCTCACCCTCTCTTCAATCTCCTCTCACCCCTCCTCTTGCTCTCACCTCCTCCTTCACTTCCTCTCTCACCCCTCCTCCTCCTCTTCTGCTCACCCCATCTTTCTACTCTTCCTCTCACCCTTATGCTTTTCCTCTTCCTCTCACCCCGTCCTTCTCCTTTCGCCCCCTCTTCCGCTCACCCCCTCCTTTTCCTCTCCCCTCCTTCTCCTCTTTTTCTCTCCCCCCCCTCCTTCTCCTCTTCCTCTCTCACTCCCCTCCTCCCCTTTCTCTTTCAACCCCGCCTTCACCTCTTCCTCTCTCACCCCCTCCTTCTCTTCCTCTCTTGCCCCCTCCTTCTCCTCCTCCTCTCACCCCTTCCTTCTCTTCTTCTCCTTTCACCCCCTCCTTATCTTCTTCTCTCACCCCTCCTTCTCTTCTCCTCTCACAATGGCATACTGGCCCACAGTATGGGTTCCTTGCCGGATTCAAAGGAGCGAAGCAGAAGCACAAGACCTGTGACCGGGAGCGTCAAATACTCTTTTGAATGCTTGGAGAAAGGCAGTGGCGTCGTTAACCAGTGTGGATTCCTTTTCCCAGAGAGGGGAAGCCCAGGCCAAAGCCTCGTCTGTCAGTAGGGAAATGACGACGTGGTGATCAAAGGGAAGCGCAAACATGTGGAGATATAAAAAATAAAACTGATGGTGCAGTATTGTGACAAATAAATGCGTATTCTTCTTTAAGTAGGGAAATGACGTCTGCTTCCCTGGATCGATGGGTGCAGAACATGGAGGGCTGGAGTTTGAATTGAATCGAACATTAGTTCAAAAATCCTGTACAAGTCATACGTCCCCTCCATAATGTAGAGGCGTCGGGATCCGTGGTTCCTTGGGTGTAGGGGATGACGGACATGGCGCCGGAGACGCTGCCAGCAATGGCAGTGCAGGGGTAGAACCCCCCTGGAGTGTATCCAGTCAGATGATTATGTCCTGAAGTCGGCTAGAAATGAGTGCCATCTGTTGGTTTTGCTGGACGAGGCGTGTCTCATGATCTCCGAGTAGTTCCTCTTGGAGAGATACAGCTTGCACTACCTCAGCGGTGTTCATGTTTGGCTGAGCAAAATATGACAGTGCTCATCTCAAAACAGAAAGCGTTCCCGCAGGGCTGAGGTAGGGATGCAAATAAACTGACCAGAGCCTGTAAGAGTATCTGTAGTTTGTATGGAAGCAGGGGTCAGGGCTGGCGGCAGGGTTGCAAAGTCCAGGAGACAGGCAGAGGTAAGAGCAGGCAGAAAACAGCGAGGTTGGGGTCAAGGTTCGTGGTCAGCAACAGGGGAATCAAAACAGGCAAAAGGGTAAAGCGTGACTGCAAAGACCAACAAGAGCTGCAAACGTAAGAACTTAGCTCGGTGACTCCCATTTGGAATTCAAAGGCATACTGGCCCACAGTACGGGTTCCTTGCCGGATTCGAAAGAGCGAAGCAGAAGCACAGGTATTACAACCAATGGGATTGCAGACAATTCCATTGGTTCCTGTACCAAGTGATGTCACATCCTTTGTAACAAATGGAACATCACATGGTACAGGAACCAATGGTATTGTCTGCAATCCCATTGGCTGTAATACCATGTGATATAGCCATGTGGTTTAAAGAATGTGATGAACCTCCCTTGGAGATGATGTCAAATCCTTAAAAAAAAAAAAAAGAAGAAGAAAGAGCCTGGCACATGATACAGCATCCAATCGGATTGGAGCTGTGGCAAAGAGAAAAACCAGGACTGGTGCTTATGGATAGATAGTGTCACAGTCAAACAGGATAGAACAGTGGGATGGTAACACCCACTAATATACAAGAAAGCTGAATAAAGTACCCGCTAGTAACAGATGACAGGATAAATATATGAAATATACCCACTCAACCTAGGCAAAAAGGGAAAGTCTTCCTTTCCCTTGGAACGTGTTGGATGGATGTGGTAAGGGAGCAGGAAACCATATATAAAGAGAAGAAAAAATGGAAAAATAGTACAGCACAGTATGGCACAATCTGCACAGTATGGCATAATCCGCATGCATTATACTCACATGTAAAACAGTGAGTTAGGGCATGTCACACTTATAAGTGTACGGGAACAGTCGCCCCACGTAGAGGAACCTCTAGAAACCAGGATGGAAGGATAGGGTGCACTACAGCAGAAAACGAAGAAACACCATAGCGCAGACTGTATAACAATTTAATTAAATTAAAAGCACTTCACAAGTGCACACTTATAATAAGGCAGTAAAAGTCAGGCAAAAGTGAAACAGAGAGGTTCAGGCGAGATACAATCTCACCACTCCTTCCTCTCCGTGAGTAGCGCTTGGTGGGAGTAGGGACGCTCCTCCACAGGTGCTCCTAGATGCGGCCGCAAGAAACACCAGACAGTTGGGCGTCTTTCCTTCACGTTGTTGCTCCTTTTCTGCCTTAATTCGACGCGTTTTGCTAGAGAACTAGCTTCGTCAGGAATCTGGTACCCTATCCTTACATTCGTACTTAAATATAGGTGGTCCTGTCTTCATTGGTGGTGTATCTTGATCTCTTAATGCGCAAAATTAGTGCGCTGTGTGTTAGACCAATAAAAATGGAGCTTCACGATACACAGCCAATCCAAGATGGCCACTGCCTGGACAAATGATAGCAAACCCCTAGAAAAACTCTGTCTGACACACTACCTAATGATGCAGTGTATACAAAGGGACAATTTTGCCTGACTTTTACTGCCTTATTGTAAGTGTGCACTTGTGAAGTGCTTTTAATTTAATTAAATTGTTATACAGTCTGCACTATGGTGTTTCTTCGTTTTCTGCTGTAGTGCACCCTATCCTTCCATCCTGGTTCCTAGAGGTTCCTCTATGTGGGACCACTGTTCCTGTACACTTATAAGTGTGACATGCCCTAACTCACTGTTTTACATGTGAGTATAATGTATGCGGATTATTGCTCATGAACTGCAGATTGTGCCATACTGTGCTGTACTATTTTTTCATTTTTTCTTCTCTTTATATATGGATTGGAGCTGTACCATCTGACCCTAAAAAAAAAAAAAAAAAATTATGTGACGTCACAGGCCATATATAATGCCTGTACGTCTCATTTTAGCAGAAGATCTCAGAGAGGCAACATCCGTTTGGATTTACCATGGGGTTGGATTGAAAGAAGAAGATAGAAGATAGAACAAAAGAACAAAACAATTACAGAAGAAGGTGAAAGAAGATAAAAGAAAGAAGATTTTTTTTTACCTAATACTAATCTTCAAGGTGGATGGAATTGGATTGCTGATGATGACGTCGTGGGTCGAGAGCTTGCAAATACGCCGGGATTCGGAGGGTTGAAGGTTAGATAAATATTTAATATATGTAATTGTCTTTTTTTCAGGTATTTTCATTGTATTTCTTTCTTTTTTTTGTTTTTGCCTGCCCATTGACTGATACTATATTAATCTGTGCCCCTTTAGGGAACAGATAAATACAGTGACAGCCACTGCATTGTTTGGCAAATGCTTGTTTTCAATTGATTTGTTATTTTTTCTGTTTATTGTTTGGATTAAATTGTTTGCTGTTTGGATGGCTTGTTTTTAGTACATTTTAAGATTGGTTAGCGTTTTAAATGAATTAATTGTTTTGTTGGCTAGTGCTTTTATTTCTTTAATTGATTGGTTGGCTAGTGCTTTTATTTCTTGAATTAAATTGTTGGCAATGCTTTTATTTCTTGAATTGGTTGGATAGGTATTTATTTAATTGTATTCTTATGTTTTGGAATAACATAATTTTAATTCTTTTGCTGTTTTAGTGATAGATTAATTTTATTGATGAATACTATTAGTCTTTATATTTATTTTATTGTTGGGGTGTTTAGATGCTTGTGTATATCTTTTATTATTGTGTATTTTTGTCCTTCATGCTTTTTTATTAGGTTGCCCATTGACTACTATAGTGGTTTATCATGCCCATATTATATGGGTATGATGTACCACTATGCCAATCAATGGGTATAGTGGGCCCGGGGTGGGTGGTTAGGCCTCCCAGTGAGTAGCGGGGGATGGGGGATAACCCCTTAATGCTAAAGCGGTTATTATCCCCTAGGGTGATTAAGGGGTTAGGGGCCATTAGATTGTATTTTTTCATGTACTCTTGCTGGCAACGGAGGACATGGACCTGGAGTATGCTTATGAGGATGCCATTCATGATGGCAGGGGTAAGTAGAAAGTTTTATTTACATTATGCTAATGTTTGATTTTAGGATGGGCAAATGCACTATTATCCATATCTGGATAATAGTAATTTTGCCCATTACTGTATGTGTTGGGGTGGAGGGGGTGGTTGTTGGGGTAGAGGAGGTGGGTAGTAGGGTTGTTGTGTGTATTTTGTTTATTGTGTGTAGAGGGATTGGGTGAAGGGGGTAGTAGCCCCAATGGTGGGTGTTTAGGCCTTCCGGGGGGTAGTATGACTGGTTAAACCCTTCATGATCATAGCGGTTCCCACTGCTATGGTAGTGAAGAGGTTAACTCCTGCCGCAACCATTCCAGACAGGCCTAACCACCCACCCTGGGACTACTACCCCCTTCATCCATCCCCTCTGCCCCAAGAAACCGGCTATTGAGGTTTAACCCCTTCATTGCCTTAGCGGCTATGAAGCTGTTTAAATATAAATTGTAATACTAGTGTAGATGAGCAGGGGGTCTCCGGAGCAGAACCACATTGATTGAGGTCCAGGGACCCCCTGCTTCCCGAGATACATGCCCTGTTATGGGGTGCCGGTATCTCCTATGCATTTAAATCCCATGGTCACGTGACACGAGACATTTAATTGCATAGGAGAGACTGGCACCTCATAACAGGGCCTGTATCTCAGGAAGCAGGGGGTTCCCAGACCTGAAATCAACACGGTTCTGCTCCGGAGACCCCGTGCTCATCTACACTAGTATTAAAATGTATATAAAAATCTTGCGATTGCTGGTGGGATATGCACCGGCCAGATCGCTGCAGGTCGCTGGGTGAGCCCTTTTGAGAGAGGCACACATCACGTCGCTGCCTCCTCGCCAGTTTTGGGCATTTTCTATCCCAGGTAATTGAGGTTTTCTGAATACCGTGATAACAACGCTCAAAAAACTGGCAGCGTAACCGCCCAGTGATTTTTGTTTTATGAAGGCTTATAGAATAGGCCCCTAAGTATTTTTGTGGCACTGGCATGAATGTAAACTAACTATTTGTAGTGACATATTTTATGACACTCCTGAGATTATATGTCTGAAGAAGGATCCGGGGTTGTTCTGCAAGTTTGTAGCTATAAACATTAGATAGTTTACAATAGTATCATCTCTACCAACCATTTGTAGCTTTTCTCCCCTTGACAATCAGATTTTATCTGTGTTCAAGCAAATGCGCTTCTCTCTAGGAATGAGGCGTCACACTAAAATATTTTCTGCAAGGTGCATGGTCAGTGTAAAAAACAGAAGAAATGGAGACATCTTTTTTGCTTCCTTATAGGCTACTCGTTTGCTGCCAACTTTGTTCTCCCAGCACCAAATCAGTTTGACACTTTAATAATATCAAGGTTTTAAATAATTCATGTTATTGGTTTTAGCAAGAGATAGTGATAAATTATTAAATGATCGCAAGCACTCTGCAAGCATTCTGGTTTTGTATGCAGTATAGAAATGCCCCTTTGGGCTTCTCCAGATTTATTATTCCACACATCTAAGCATGTGTTGTGACCTTCCATGGTATATTGATGTATGTTTAAATTAATCATACTCCGTGGGTCCTAGAACCTTATATTTTCATCTTGATCTTGTTTCCCAATACAAAAATACCCTAAGAAAATTCTGCCTCCCAGGCTTAGATTACATTAGCTTCTTTTGGTATCTATTTGATCATATCAGGGCCATTTCCATGCTGACGGCACATTTAATTGAAAAAAAAAAAATACGAAATTCCTTTGTATAGTTTCCTTATTTTTATTGATATTATTTTGATGATGATTTTTTTTTATTGCATTGTTCTTTCCATCAAAATATTTTTGCAATATGTGATAAGTGAGAAACTAGAGTAGAAATGTATTAAATATATTCGACATCATATCCAAGAACATGCTTAGTTTAGTCCTCCTTGGATGACATAAAATGAATAAGGAATAATGTGAAGGTGCAATACAATTTAACAAAAGATATTGGCATTGCAATTAGAGACGGACAACCTTAACACCATTCAGTTAATTTTTTTTTATTGATTTATTTTACAAAAGGTTGGAAAAATCGCAAAATATTTGAACTTTTAAATCAAAACATTCAGAGTGAAATTGTCTATTTTTTCACCAGAGAATCTATAAGGGAAAATTAGTAAGCCTTTTTTTTTTTTTTTTTTTTTTTTTTTAGAAATAACCTTACGTACTGTATAATTAGACATACACAATGCTAGCCAGCTCAAAACCCAGACCCACAGTATTCTATATCTAATTGTGCTAATTGGAGCGCTACTGGGAAAGGGGCCTCAAAGAAAACAAAGAAGATCCAATGCACTTCCAATATGACAAATTATTTCGTCAAGGTCCTATGTAGCTTGTCTTCAGCAGGCCAGTTCTCCTTGTGTAACTGAAATACTGCCATGTCTGTAGTAGGATATATAATCCTATAGGGATGCTGCCAAAATCCCGCAAGACATATACAAATGCTGAATCCACAATCAAATAGAAAATGTCTTTAGCATTTGCGCTTGATAGCTAGAACCAATGACCAATAAGCTGTATTCAAATCTAACAGTGTCCAAAACAGTATAAAAGTATATTAATTGCTAGTACTGTATATTGCGGTGTATAATATTAGGTATTGCGTGGCGACAGGTGGTATATCGGTTAGTCCCTGGTCACATACAGCAGCTTCGTTTAACTCCTCCGGTTAACCCGTCTGTATTCCAACCCCTTCTTCCCCTTCCTCCATGTTATGTGTACCCGGATCCTCGTAGAATATGAGCTTACGGGGGTCCTCTCTGGGAACGGGGATGGGGCTGAGACAATGTAGCATTGGGCTTCTCTGTCGCTTGTTGTATACATATGCCACACTCAATAGCACTCCTTTTTGACACTTATATACATATATATATATTGTGGGGGCTCAGGGGTTCCAAAAAAGAGCTTGCTGGTGTTTTGTGTTTTGTTAACCTATGCTCAGCTGTCTCAGCTGTTGGAGGTTAGTGGCTCCTCCTTCCCAGGTTTTAAGCTCGCCCCTCCCCACTTCCCAAGTCAGCAGGTTTCTTTCATTTTACTGGATATAGATCCAATGTTGGTCTTTCTCCCTCCTAATAGAGGTAAATGAGAATTTTAACCCTAATAGAGGTATCTGGTAGTGTTAGGACCTGTGAACAGGTGTCTGCCTTGTCGTGGCTCACAGGCTTACAATGACAAATATATAAGTATTTTACTGTATATTTTTGTCATATTGGATGTAGCATTGGGCTTCTCTGTCGCTTGTTGTATTACAGACACTCAGCCAACACAATCTATATGCAAAACTCGAAAATCTGAATTCTATCAAAACTACCATGGAATTTTTAGCACCTATAATCTCTATACAAGTATTAGCAATGTGCCCTACAAAAATCCTGATGTCATAGCCATGCCTCCCTGTCACGTCTCCCCCTAGGCCACAAATCACTCCAGCGGCACGTCCACTCGCGCCTAGTATAGCCTCGGTCTTACTCGCCATTAAAAAATAATGGGGTGTATGCCGAGCACGTGCATTATAAGTGAAAGTCTTTGTGTGTTGTCACTCTAACAAAAGAGTTTTATTCCATGCAAATCATTGAAATAAAAGTACAATTTCATTCCTGAAACATAGTGAAGTTTGATTGTGAATGTGCGAGCTCAGCACACAACCCTTTCTTTAAAAAAATCATTAGTTACTACAGTATATTCTATGAATGTGTGTGAAAATATATATATTGTAATGCCCACACCACGTTGCAGTCTCTTTTGTCCCAATTTAAGGCGGAAACACTATATTTTCTATGCAGGGGTTTAATAACAGGGATTAAATCCTACAACAGGCCCACCGTCCCTTTAAGAAAACCAAATAATAAAATCAAATCCTATTCCCGTTAGGGAAACAAAATGACTTTTCTTCAGTCCTCTCTAAAGATCGCTGGCCAACTATACTGGTTCCCAGCTAAAACATGCCCTGGCATATACACCAATCTACACAGTCTGTGCACACAGCAATAACAAAGAGTTTTTGCTTATCTGTTTGTAAGTCCTCCAGAGCAGACGTCCCTGCTTCAGCACAGCCTTGTTGTCCATTCCTTCTTAGGGAAATTCTGTCCCACATGAGCGCAGAGAAACTCCTTGTAGATCCTCTGTAATCAGCTTCCGCAGCTGGGGAGCACTCCTATCCCTCCCTTCTCTGGGGAAAACAGTCTCTCTGCATAGCAGCTTCAGTCTGTCTTTTACACCACTTCCTTGTTCAGTTCATTCAGAGCAGGCTGATTAGCTTCAGCTGCTGCTTTTCCCTAGGGAAGATTAACTCTGTGGGCTGCAAAAGTCCTATAGCTGCCCTATTCAGCCCATAGAGGATAGTGATGGTATCACATATCCCTCCCACAAGCTAAACATTGTCCTGTGAGTGGACCGTGCACTATTACCGTGCACCAGCCTCTTTGTCAGACATATCTGACATTCAACTTTTCTTTTTCCTTGCCTTCCAGTTGAAGACTTTTTCCTTCGGGGCAAGTACTAGGACTTCTGGGCCTGCAGACTGGTCCTTCGCTACCTCTTTATCTTGTGCCGGCTGGTGTCTAGGATTGAAACCTCCGCCTTTGTTGTGTCCCCTTTTTCAAAGGTTCCTGAGCATCCTGCTGTCTATTAGCTCTCTCTGCCAGGACTCTATGCCACTATGTGACTTTCATCTGCAATCCTGAAGATGCATCTGTCTTTTTCCTCTTGTGCTCAGAGTCTCCCTTACCCTGTAGAAGAGCCTTGACCTCGGTCAGCTTATTGCGTACACTCGCCAGTGACTCTTTGTCCTTCTCTTGTGAAGACAGCACCTCTGCTTCAGCGGTGATGGCTTTTGGACCTTTCTCCATCAGCATACCTTCAGTGTTGGGTTTCACACCATTTATCTTCAGTACTTCAACTTGGGCGGGATTCTTATTAACCCAAGTGCACCCATGATGCCTCTCTATTACCATCGGCAGACTCGTAGGCTTGGGCCTTTCTGTCTTGACTCCTTAACTTATTCCGTTGGGAGTGTTGCTGGACCATCTGTGAGGTCTTCCTTATCTTATCACGGACACACTTTTATCCCATTCGTGACTGTCTCTTCACAGCGGCTGCCTTCCTAGCAAGGATCTCACTTTGGGTCCCATGGGCACGGCAGTATGACTGGATTCTTACTGTGCTACTCCATCGCAACTTGGCCTTCCCATTTTGAGCCTTTTGGAAAGTAGACTGTAGTACTGCAAAGGTATTGCAGTCACGCTTTCTTGAGCACCTCACTTGCCCAGGCGGTTCAAAGTTTGTAATCTTGTTTTTCAATTGAGCGTTGTCACCAGCTCTCACTGTATCCTTGTCTTCACGGGCATTAGTTTCTGTGGGATACGCACACGCTTGGGCCGGGCCAGTACCTTTTTCTCTAACTTCAGCTGAGAAACCTCCTGCTGGGCAGCAGAAGAGTCCAACGTAGCGTCATGCTAAGTGTTTAGGGCCTCGAGTGCCTCGCCCAGGTCACGCATTTGTTTCTCTGCCATCTTGCTGCCAGCACGCTAGACTCCACTCCAGGTCCTTCCTCTGGTCTTGAAGCTGTCCTTCTGCATTTCTTTTTTCACTCAGTGCAGCAGCTAGTTCAGCTTATTTGGCGTTGAGTTGCGATTTCACATCTGTCAGCTGATTCAGCGCAAGGCTTTAACCGGCTTCCTTTTTTCTATTTCTGGCCTGCAGCTGTCGGTATGCCTCCTGGACCTTGTCCAGCTCAAGCTGCAGTCAGGCCCTCTCATTGGCTGTGTGGTCCAGCAGCTTGCGTGTATCGGCCATCTCGGTTTCATAGCGCAAGGTCAGGCAAGCCACCTGATGGACAGACACCTCCTCCCTATCGGCGAGCTGTATCTTGCACTCAGCGATCTGCATCTGGAGTTCTTCAGTTTGATCCTGCAAGTCCCCTCTCAGGGCCTTCACCTCTTCCCGGTGCTTGCTCTGGGCGTGCATCAGCACCTCCTTCATCTTTTGGAGCTCTGCAGTTTTTGTCGCTACGATTGCCGCTGTTTCTGTTTTCCAGACCTCTTTCTCCTTGGCATACTGACTCATGGGGATGGAGCTGCCTCTCTGCTTCTCCAGCTCTCTCTCATACAGAGTCACCTGGCATCTAAGCTCCACCTCCAGCGACGCTCTGGTGCCGCTCAGTGTGGCCTTCAGCTCCTCATGCTGCTCTGTGGGGACATACTGGGTATTCAGCCATTCCTGTATCTCTTGTACTTGGTTAGCAGCCTGGATATTTGCTTCCTGTAGAACTCGCTGCTTCTCCTTGGCCGCTTGCAGGCTTGCATGTAGCTCTTGCTGCTGACTCTGCCTTAGGTGTGCTGCTTGTGTGTGCTGCTCTAGGGAGACACATTGCACCATCTCTGCATTCTGCAGTGCTTCCTGCACCTCTAACTTTTCCTGCATCAATTGCTTCTCCACTTTTTCTGCTTGGTGAAGCTTCTTATCACCTTCACTGATCCGGTCAGTCAAGTCTGAATTATTCTGTCTAAGACTTGTATTTGCTCTTTTTACCGTCTCTAAACGAATCTCTTCTCTTCCTCAGCATTCTTCAATTCACAGACCTCTGTGCTGAGAGTGTAGACCTCATGGCATGAGAGTTCCTTCTATATTTACTGTGTTTGGGGTGTAGAGGGGTTGCCTTATGTGCAGAGAAACATCTGTGTCTGTGCATGGGGAGAGAAACGGCCACATCTGCGCATGGGCAGAGAAACGGCCACATCTGCGCATGGGCAGAGAAACGCCACATCTGTGCATGGGCAGAGAAACACCACATCTGTGCATGGGCAGAGAAACGGCCACATCTGCGCATGGGCAGAGAAACGCCACATCTGTGCATGGGCAGACAAACGGCTACGATAGGCACTGTTTATGTCTTCTGCACATGCGCAGGCAGTGCTGGTTACTTGTGCAGGCTGATTCTACACATGTTCAGGCAGCGCTGGTTACAAATGCAGGCCGATTCTGCACATGCGCAGGCAGCGCTGGTTACTTGTGCAGGCAGCGCTGGTTACTTGTGCAGGCAGCGCTGGTTACTTGTGCAGGCAGCACTGGTTACTTGTGCAGGCAGCGCTGGTTACTTGTGCAGGCCGATTCTGCACATGCGCAGGCAGCATTGGTTACTTGTGCAGACTGGTTACTTGCGCAGGCAGCGCTGGTTACTCGTGCAGGCCGATTCTGCACATGCGCAGTCACTCATTTTCGTTATCATTTTTATCTGAGGCTGAGTTTTTTCCCCTATGAGATTGTTGAAGTTGCCACTGCCTGCAAAGAAGTTTCACTTCAAAAGCTGCTCGGGATAAATGATGTCATCTCCTGTACAGGTAAGGACTGATGACTTCAAAACTGTGGATGACTCATTCTGAGACATGTTTGATTGTCATTTTTATTTTCTCATTTTCCTTTTTACATTTGTCATCACCCTGGTACTCAAAAGAGTAAGTTGAATGCATTTTTCCGAATGTTTCATTAACCTGAAGGGGAACCACAGCCTCTTGTTACTCTTCTGAAACCAGATGTGTTTATTAATGCCTTTCAGAAGTCTGATTTCTCAGTCCTATTTGTTCAGGTTAAAAGATGACCCATTCGAGACCCGCATTATGACCACCCTGTACCCCTTATTCTGCAGAAGGAAAACACCCAAGCTTCCAGGAGAGGCCGTCTAAATATCCCAGAATGGAACAGTAAGACTATTACTTGGCAAAATATGTTGTGACACCTTGCCATGGTGCCCAAACTAACACATATAATTTGCTTACTCTGAGTGCTTGGTGGCTAGTAATGAACAGATGAGTTCAGGACAATGTTCAAACCTGTGACACCTGTGCCAGGAGCAACGTCTTCCACTCTCTAATCTTCTTCAGCCATTACCCAACCATTCAACCCCTTTGTCTACAGTATCTTTGGACTTCCTAATGGATCTCCCTCCATCCCAAGGACACACAGTAATCCTAGTAGAAATTTACCTGCTATCCAAAATGGTCCATGTTGTCCCTACTACAACCACATCAACAGCACAAGAAACAGCCAAACTGTTTAAAAAAAAATGTTTTTCGTCTTTATGGCCTGCCTTTAAACATTGTCTCAGATCGTGGACTTCAGTTTATATCTCAATTTTGGCAAGAACTCTGGCAACTGCTCAAAATACCGTCCTCAAACAAATAAGAGAGAATGAGAGTGAAAGAGAAATACTGTTTCCAATTCTATCAGAGAATATGTGAAGCTATCCAAAATACAGTAGCAACATTTGTAGCAAAACTGCAGTGCACTTTAATTAATGCTTGACTCTTATCACTTGTGAACTCTGTCTGGGCCACATCTCTGTCTGTGATTGGCAACCTGATTGCTATTGGCTCCTCCAGCTTTTTAAGGAACAGTTCTCATAGTTTTGGGATAGTTAGGCTGCGCTATAAGAACAGCCTTAAGCTTAAGCAGACAGATCAACATTAGTTCTAGTTGCGAAAACCTCTTTCCTGTCTCCCTTTCAGTTTATCTGAAGCTCAGCTCCTGTATGTGATCCTGTTTCCAGCAATCTGATCTCAGCCCTGACTTGCTTCTGGTCTGATTCTGTTCCAATCCAGTACTTGCAATCTGCATCTGGTCCAGCCCGTGTGTACTCCAGTTCCTGTTTCCATTTGGTTCCATCCATTTCTTGGCCGTCCTACCCTCTAGACTGGTTGCAAACTATCTGATTTCAGACAATAGTAAAAGATGTGCCAAGTCTAAGCCCATTTTTAAAAAAACCCAGGACATACTTTGATATGCAATTGTACATCTCAAAATATATTTTTCCTTGTATGATTAAAAATGTAGTTCTTACATAGTTTTTTTTTTATGTCACAGTAAAAGATCTCACGCCCACTATTTGCCTAGAACAATAGGCTGTTTGGCATGCTCATGAAAACATTCATAATTTCAAGCCGTGTACCCATACATGCCTTTGTTCATTCTTTAGGTCATCATTCCTCCCAGAAAAATCTAGGATCTTTTTTTTTTTTTTTTAAGAAGAGACTCCCTTGTGTTAATTGGATAAAAGAGAAGTGCTGTAGGAAATCGCCACTTGAGAAACAAGGTCAAGTATAGAGCCTGAACAATAAGTGGGGCTTATAGTCAGCGTAATCATATTTTGAACACATAATGAAACCACAATCCTATTCAATGTCAACTACTGTAATGACAAGGGAGGTATGAATACATTTCCTACTTTGTTTGGGCTTTTATAAAAATAGTCAAATTAAACTGAATAATTTAGTAATCCAATAACCAAGGCTACGTTTTCTAAAACACATTTATTATGCGACCCTACTTTCTACACAAACTACTCTTTAGAGTGGTGGCAACGTGGATATATTACGTAGAGTGAGACCTCAACTCATTACAGCAAAGGAATGGAAGCAGGCACATGGTCTTTCTAAAGGTGCAGTTTATTGTGCCACCAAAGGTCCAACGTTTTGGCAAATAGATTGCCTTTATCAAGGAGAGGGCCTCTCCTTGATAAAGGCAATCTATTTGCCAAAACGTTGGACCTTTGGTGGCACAATAAACTGCACCTTTAGAAAGACCGTGTGCCTGCTTCCATTCCTTTGCTCGAGTACTTCTGGGATGTCTGGACCTCCCTGGATACAGCGCACCGGCAGATAAGTACCCCCCCCCAGCACCTACCAGCGGTGTGCATGTGCTTCTACATATGACCTCAACTCATTACCACAGATAACGGCAGACAGACGATTGTTCCAAAATTATATCTATACATCAATGACTTGCAAGAAGGGAATCGCAATGGAAAATCATAACATGGCGTGTCCTTATCTGACCAGATAACAATAAGCACATAAGGAAAAGGAAAAGTTGGAATCCATACGTCAGAACATCCCCTCTGTTTCTTCCTCCCATCCTACACCTCTTCCTAACTCTCCTCCTGCCTTCCTTGACTCTTTTTCCACTGTCTCAGAGGAGGATGTGTCGCTGTTGATCGCCTCTTCTCCCTCTACCACTTGCCCTCTTGACCCCATTCCCTCCCATCTCCTAAAACCTCTTGCTCCTACTATAATCCCTACGCTCACGCACATTTTTAACTCCTCCCTCTGCTCTGGAACCTTTCCATCCTCCTTCAAACATGCAACAGTCATACCATTACTCAAAAACAGCAAGCTTGACCCTACCTGTCTTTCTAACTATCGGCCTGTCTCCCTCCTGCCTTTTGCCTCTAAACTCCTTGAACGTCTTGTATTCGCTCGCTTGCTCCATTTTCTCAACACCTATTCTCTCCTAGACCCTCTACAATCTGGCTTCCGTACTGCTCACTCCACGGAAACAGCCCTCACTAAAATAACTGATGACCTCCATGCTGCCAAAGACAGAGGTCATTACACTCTGCTCATATTACTCGACCTCTCTGCAGCATTTGACACCGTGGACCACCCTCTTCTCCTTCACATTCTCCATACTCTTGGCATTCGGAACAAAGCTCTATCCTGGATCTCATCCTACCTCTCCCAAATCGTACTTTCAGTGTCTCTTCTGCTAATACCTCCTCCTCCTCTATTGATCTCTCTGTGGGGGTACCCCAGGGCTCTGTCCTGGGACCTCTTCTCTTTTCTCTGTATACACTCTCTCTAGGTGACCTAATAACATCTTTTGGGTTTAATTATCACCTCTATGCTGACGACACACAAATATATTTCTCAACACCCGACCTTACACCTACTGTACAAACCAAAGTTTCTGAATGTCTCTCTGCTATATCATCCTGGATGGCCCTCCGCCGCCTTAAACTCAACATGGCTAAAACAGAGCTCCTCATACTTCCTCCCAAACCTGGCCCTACTACCTCCTTCCACATTACTGTTGGAACTACGATCAGCACGCTGCCTTGGGGTCACACTCGACTCCTCTCTCACATTTGCCCCTCACATTCAAAACATTTCTAAAACCTGTCGCTTTTTCCTCCGCAATATAACAAAGATACGCCCTTTCCTCTGTTGCTCGACTGCTAAAACTCTGACTCAGGCCCTCATTCTCTCCCGTCTTGATTACTGTAACCTCCTGCTGTCCGGCCTTCCTGCCTCTCACCTGTCTCCCCTACAATCTATCCTTAACGCTGCTGCCAGAATCACTCTACTCTTTCCTAGATCTGTCTCAGCATCTCCCCTCATGAAATCCCTCTCCTGGCTTCCGATCAAATCCTGCATCTCACACTCCATTCTTCTCCTCACTTTTAAAGCTTTACACTCTTCTGCCCCTCCTTACATCTCAGCCCTAATTTCTCGTTATGCACCATCCAGACTCTTGCGTTCTTCTCAAGGATGTCTTCTTTCTACCCCCTTTGTATCTAAAGCCCTCTCCCGCCTTAAACCTTTTTCATTGACTGCCCCTCACCTCTGGAATGCCCTTCCCCTCAGTACCCGACTAGCACCCTCTCTATCCACCTTTAAGACCCACCTTAAGACACACTTGCTTAAAGAAGCATATGAATAGGACTGTGGCTATTCTGAACACATGGCACATAAAGCTTGGCCCCCTGCAGATGCACTTACCAGAACTCCCTCCTACTGTCTCTGTACGTTCTCCCTACCTACCAATTAGACTGTAAGCTCCTCGGAGCAGGGACTCCTCTTCCTTAATGTCTAAAGCACTTATTCCCATGATCTGTTATTTATATTATCTGTTATTTATTGGATTACCACATGTATTACTGCTGTGAAGCGCTATGTACATTAATGGCGCTATATAAATAAAGACATACAATACAATACAATACACCCCACACGTGCTCAAGTTTATTTATTTTCACGTCGTGATTACTTCTGCCATAGATCAATTAAGTAGTCTTAAATACAGCACTAAAGTGTCTAATCTATTTTGCTTTCTCACATATTTGGGACATTGCTGTATAGCGGTCATCTAACAACATTTGTTTAAATTTGTGGTATTGTTTTATTTTTTATGATTATAGAAATCCTTATGATGAAACAACAAATGTTAGCACTTAAACCCATATTCTTGCACAGCAGTGCTGATGGAGTCTAAACACAATGTACAGCAAATAAATGCTTGTATTTGCTTGAGAAGATGTCAGTGTTTGCTCTATTGCAGATTTACACTGCTACCCTAGTTCTCAAAATGGGATGTCTTCATTTACCAAATCAAAAGAATTCTGAGCTCACACACTCCCATTTATTATTTGCTGAGATCTTTATCAGAACGGCAAATATGCACTTAACCTTTTAATAAATCAACGCCTTTGTTTGTTTTTTCTACCTGCAAGGCTTTGTTTTATAAATGCCTTAAAGACTTTTGAAGAAAAGAAAAGACACATTTGTTTTCCTCTGTCAACACCAACTGACTTGAGAACTGTGTCCTTTGAAATGGAAACCATACTGTACATGTAATATATTTTCAGAAACTGCTTCACATTGCAAAGCCAGTATAATCAGCCTCACACTGATGAGACCCAAAAGGTTGAAATGACTGTCTGTGATTAGGGTTACTCGGTCTGCACTTCTTTAACCCAGGCTATGCTGAAAACCTGTGTAATGTGGCAGGTATAAGCTTCTAGGGGTCCATGTTAAAATGGACAAGATGCAGAAGGTGATGCTGTGCTCATTTTACATGTCATTTCCCAGAATCCCTTGCTGCAGTGGAAGCACTGTATGTTAGGAGATAATGGTGAAAAGCCAAGTTACAGACTTGACTGAGACGTGTGACTGTGCTCACAAGTGGTATTTTTATTTGCCAGATACTGTACCAAAGACTTGTGGAAATCATGGTGCAGTCCTATGTAGGACCAAAGTAGACTAATGGTAGCAATACATTAAATAGGCTAAACCTTGGTGTATGATGCTTTAAAACCCAGCAAAGTATAACTATTTCAAATAATTCTGAAAGCTTTATTTTTTCTTTGTTTAACATAGGTACTATTTAATATGCTGTAAGGCCATCTTCCTCTCCCACTCACAAAACAAGTCATTGATCTTTAATGATACAGTACATATGCTAAGATCAGTTCCTTTACTAGAAGCAGATATTTCATTTCATTTGATAAGGATGGTGGGTGTGAGAGGCAGGTGATATAATAATATACTAATAATAATGATGATACAGTCATTTTATAGAATACCTTTTTCCTAAATCTAGATCTAGTTTTTTTTTAATAGACTTTCTGGAAGTACCTTTAAATTCTGGTAGCGTTCAAGTCCAAGATTTGGGATATGTCCAATGCTTTTTTGACCATAATGATACATGTAATCTACTGTACTCTGACAAATAAGATGAAATCTAGCCCTAAGCATCTTTTCATCATAATGGCTAAAAATTTGCAAATGCATCCAAAAGGGGTTCACAACATTTCTACTATATTTTCTGTTGATTTTGCCAAAGTCGTGAAATTTCACATTGCTTGAAAATGAGCACAAATTACACACTTACACACAGAATTTCACAGTTTCGTAAATCTTTTTGTCTCTCTCTAAGGGTCCGAAGTTAAAAGGCTTGCAAACTCTGAAGAAGTAGCGAAAAAGGCACATTTTGAATGGCTGGCACATTCCTGCGACACACACATCTCTAATAATGGCCACATTGTCAATGATCTTAAAGCACAACATTTGTTAAGACAGGCATACAGTACTGCAGGGGTGGCCAACGCCAGTCGCCAAGGGCCACCAAGAGGCCAGATTGAAAGGATATCCCTGCTTCAGCACAGGTGGCTCAATCAGTGGCTCACTCAACAACTGATTGTGTAATTAACACAATTCAGTTAAATATCAGTAACAGAGACAGAACTGCAAGGGTGGCCAACTCCAGTGCTTAAGGGCCACCAACTGGCCAGGTTTCAGTCAATGACTGAGCCACCTGTGCTGAACCAGGGATATCCTTAAAACCTGACCTCTTGGTGGCCCTTGAGGACTGCAGTTGGCTACCCCTGCAGTTCTGTCTGTGTTACTGATATTTAACGGTACTGTATTGTGTTAATTACTCAAGTGATGAAGAACTCCTTATTCAATATTGGATGCATTTCAGAGGAGAAGTAAATGAGTCAAAAGCATATTAACAATGTTGAAAGGTTTTCTGAGACATGGAATATAACATAGGGTATATCTACTTGTCTAAACTTATCTTTGTCACTAAAGTCATTGGTGCAAGTGGTTCTGTGCCCAAAATGTTCAGCCTGTTAATTATATGAATTCCTCAGATTTTAATGAAAAATCTGTATGCACTGATCATGTAAATAATTTACCCAGAACTTAAAAGGAACTTGAGCAGCTAAGCAAATTATCTTGACTTGCATAGACATTATCTTAGCTCAAATTGGATGAAATACTTTTAAATGATGGAAAGGTACAGCTTGGATCTCACTGCACATGAAATTATATTTAGCGATGTTAACTTGGCCTCTAAAATGTGTTTCTGGTTTGACCTAAAGTTCAATAAATTTGGTTTTGTATTATGGCAGAATATATACAATTAATTATCTCTGTCTCTCTGTCTCTCTCTGTCTCTCTCTGTCTCTCTCTCTCTTCATACATAGATACAATTCATTGGAGAGGACGATGATCTCTGGCGCTCTGCTGGTCTCTGTCAGCTACCTCCTCTGCAGCCGCATACGTCACTTCCTGTGATGGCTCTAGTTGGGGCGGAAGTAGCCTCTCTGCTCACTCGGCTGCCAGTACTTGGATCTCCAGTCCTCCCCGGAACAGATTTAATGCGTTTCGCTAGTCTTCGTCAGGATGATTTCTAACGAAGCCTAGCGAAACGCATTGAATCTGTTCCGGGGAGGACTGAAGATCCATGTACAGGCAGCTGGAAGAATAAGCCTAGCCCAGTAAATATCAATGGATGGACCTTTGGAATTAACTGAATAGGAGAAGGAAGGTGGGATGGAGCGCATCTGGAAGAAACAAGGCAAGCTTTCAAGGGAACATTCCACTGTGCCTCAAGAGGAAAGTGTTCGACCAGTGATTTCTGCCCGTGCTCACATATGGATGTAAAACTTGGACCCTAACGGCAAAGATAACTGGGAAGACAACTGAAAGAAGAATGGAGAGATGTATGCTGGGTTTAATACAAAGAGACAGGAAAAGGAATGAATAGTTTCTCAAGCAAACAATACTTTGTGAGATCATGACAAGAGTGACAAAATTAAAATGGCTGTGGGATGGAATTTTTGCAATTACAAATGACAATAGTTGGAAAAAGATATTACTCGACTGGATTACAAAGAATTTAAAAAGACCAAGACATCCACCAATGGGGTGGATATGGGAGGAAAATGTGTAGGAGCAAAATAGAATAATGAGATTTGAAACTGCAGTACCTGGCAGATAGTTGAGGAGGCCTTCACCCAGCAGTGGATTGACAAGGGCTGAAGATGATGATATATATATATGATATATAATAAACGCTACAATATATATCAGCCCCTGACAAAGCCATAAATGGTGAAATAAGAGAAGCAAAAAATAAATAACAATAATATGGCTCCTCTGTGCTGCTCAAAAATAACAGTATCTAGAAACTGTGTACAAGAATTAGTGGTGATATATTCAAGCGCAATAGAGTGCAACCAACACAACAAATAAACCAGTAGTACCCAATAAAACTGGTGCTCAAGTGATAAGTGAACAAATCACTCACATAAATTTCAGCAGGAGAGTGTCTGGTCACGCTTAACTTCTCTTAAAGAATACATAGAGAACATAGCGTGATAAAGTTTAATGAACATACATCCATCTCACTGGTTTATTTGTTGTGTTGGTTGCACTCTATAGCGCATGAATATTTCACCACTAATTCCTGACAAAGCCATAGTGGTGAAACGCGTAGGGTGTGTGGTCCAGTGTACAGGAGTGAGAGACTGACGTCCAGATCGTACTGCAGAACCGGTGTCCACCGCGTCGATTGCAGCGTGGAGATCTCGCGAGACCCGGACGCGATCAAGTGTATATTCAAACTGCTGCCTCCCCCAGGACGTGAGCATCACGCGCGAAATGTACGTCAGGTGGTGCGCGCTGACATCACGACGTTCACGTTGCTACTAATCTATTACAAAATTTCCACCAATACAATTTATATTTCCTATGTGTACATACAGTTCTATTTAGAACAAGCACATTACTGTTATGATAATAGTTGCTAAACAACCTACTGTCCTATTTTACCATCCTCACTAGATACAAAAGTTTAACTCTGCGGAACCCACCTACCTGAGCATCATGATAATGCATACAGTAGGTTTTTTGTTTTTATTTTTCTGTGTGCTCATTTTGACTAGTTCTTTAAATACAATATGTGTGACTGACCCCTATTTGGCCTCTCACCTGGTCTTCAAAAGGAGATATGTTCTGTGCTTCAGATTCAGTTAGCGAATCTGGAGTTTATGCAAATAAGTTATAGTGCTATTGAACTAAATTACCACCTGTTTACTGTTGGATAAATGTCAGGTGGACGCACTAGTAACAGAATATTGCAGCCAGCATCTTTGCATTTATACTACCTGTGACACGGTGATTGAACGTTACCAGCTATATGCCTGGCAGATGTATGTGTAGGTATGCAGTGCAGCAGTGATGAGGTTAATTTTCAGCTGGGAAGCTCCTGACAATTAGAGTGGTCCCAGCTGCATAATCAAAGTGTTTTAAAACCCCCAGGCTGTACACACATGCAGGCTAGCTGGTCAAGAGATAGGACTGAAATGCTGAAGAAAGATTACTGCTATAAGGTCTGTTTTCAAAGTACATGTTTGATAAACTGTCTGTGTCCTGCATTCTGAAGAGAAGCTGTTTTGTTTTTTTGTATGCTGAAAAGAAGCTATTTTGTTTTTGTGTGCTGTATTTTTAAGGCTCAATAAATAAGCATTATCAAGAGAACCCGCGTGTGTGGTTGCATGTACCCTGCATGGTACCCTATATGGTGTCAGAAGTGCCGGGATTTTGAGAGGCCCCTGCAGTTGAAGAGCCACACACACAAAAAAAAAAATGGAAGAACTTTTAAAAGCGTTTCTGTGCGAGCAGGCCCGACTACAGGCAGAGAGAAATGAAAGATTATTGCAGCAGCAAACCAGCTCCTAATCCAGCAGCAGGAAGCACAGGATGAGCAGATGGCCAGGTTGCTGACTCAATCCCAGGGGTCTGCCAGTCCAGAACTTGCGAACAAACCCCCAGTCCTCCTGAGGAAAATGGCTCCGAACGAGGATCCAGAGGCTTTTCTACTGACGTTTGAAAGAGTTGCTGAAGCCCAGGGCAGGTCTGCAGATCGCTGGGCAACCACTTTGCCTCATAACAGGGCCTCCCAGTGGACCAGGCAATGGATTACAACCAAGTAAAAGCCGCCATACTGGATCGCTTAGGTCTGACCCCAGAGACCTACCGGCAGCAGTTCCGGAGCCTGAAGTACACTGCTAAGATGAGACCCCGGGTCCTCGCTCAGCGGTTATTGGACTTGTGTACTCGCTGGATACAACCCGAGGAGCGCACAAAGGAGGAAATTCTTGAGCAAGTTGTTTTGGAACAGTTCCTACAGGTAATACCCCCTTCCGCACGCTCTTGGGTAAAACGCCATGCTGCTGAAACCCTAGCTTTGGCGGTTCGACTTGTTGAGAACTTCCTTGGGGCCAAGGACCAGGCGAGTGTCCGGGAGGGGATGGATCCGACTACACCGGCACATGCGGATGCCCAAAGAGGGAGTCAGGAGCAACGGGGAAACTACGGACCATCCATACACCACCGCCGAGTTCTACGGAAGGAGCACTCCTTCCAACAATGGAGAGGTCTAAATGCCGGTCACCGATGAGAACCTCCTCCACTTCCTGATGTTGACTCGTCGCCACATGAGAGGAACTTCGGAGGACATCGCACACAGGACCCATTGGAAGCCTGGTCTCCAGTATCCGGCCCAGCTGAGCGATATCCGCATCACTCTCCGGCGAGGGAACCCTTTCCATGTTCTGCCTTCGGAGAACAAGGCCACCGTTACGTTGACTGTCCACAGATGGATTGTTCCTTCAGCAGGACCATCGCCTTGGCCTTCACCGGAGAAAATTACAAGCCCTGGCTACTTCCAGCCCAGATTGGGGGTAAAACTGCCCAGGCCCTTGTAGATTCGGGCTCTGGGAAAACTCTGGTCTTCCGGGAACTGTTACCGTCTAATGTGTGTTCTTTTGACTTCCCATGGAGTATAGAATGTATACACGGCAATGTAAAACGGTATCCGATGGCCAAAATCCGGCTACAGGTAAAAGGTCACGAGGCCTACCTCAAAGTAGGAGTCGCTCCTTGGCTCCCTGCCCCCGTTGTGCTCGGCCAGGACTGGCCTTTCTTTTCGGACCTAATGGCTCCAGTCTCTCACGAGTAGCCTTATTCTATGGCTCAGGAGAACCCTGGCAAACTGTTCCCCTTCTCGGCAGACCTTTTTCACAGTAGACACCGGGTTCAAAAGACTCGGAAGCAAAGACGCTCTGACAAACAGGACTGGTTGCAGAAATCTGGGTCTCAAGGTGACCATTCTAGTAGCCAGAAGTCACAAGTGATGACTGGGGATGGCTAGAGGGAGGGGGATATGAGCCCTGGAGATTTACCAGACCTATACCTCCCTGAGTTTCGCCAGAGGCAAAGGAAGACCCAGTCCTTGCTAGACAGTATGATAAAGTAGTAAAAATTGATGAGCAGATATTGAATGCACAGGGGGTGATAGTATTCCCCCATTTTGAATTATCAAATGATATCCTGTATAGGGTGAATAGGCAGACATAAACAGGGGAGGTCACCAGACAGATATTGTTTCCCAAGGCGTTTGTTAAATCTGTGTTCACTCTAGCCCATACTGTCCCTTGGGGTGGTCACCTTGGCAGGGATAAAACATTGGACCGTATTTCGTCCTGATTCTATTGGCCAGGGATGCATAGTGACATTGCTAAGTTATGTGTGGCATGTCCGGAGTGCCAGCTAACTAGTCTGAAGGGACAAAAAACAGCCCCTTTGGTTCCTCTGCACTTGGTGTCAGTTCCCTTTGAGAGGATTGGGGTAGACTTGGTAGGACCTCTAGAACCTTCTGCAAAAGGACATAGGTTTATTCTTGTAATAGTTGACTATGCAACAAGATATCCTGAGGCATTCCCTCTGAGAACAGCAATGGTGAAGCAAGTAGCCAACAAGTTGTTGGAGCTGTTCTCACGGGTTGGACTTCCCCAGGTTATGTTGACAGACCAAGGTACAAATTTTATGGCTAAACTGATGCAGGATGTCTTAAAATTACTCAAGGTCAAGGTCAAGTCTGTTCAGACATCGGTCTACCATCCACAGACTGACGGATTGGTGGTAAGATTTAACCAAACTCTAAAAGGGATGCTGAGAAAATTTGTAGATTCAGAGAAGAGAGCTTGGGATGAACTTCTCACTTTTCTGCTGTTTGCAGTGCGGGAAGTTCCCCAGGCCTCCACGGGATTCTCTCCATTTGAACTGCTGTATGGCCGCCAACCCCGGGGTATCCTAGACCTCCTAAAGGAGTCCTGGGATAAGCCTTTTATTGTACAAACCGATGCCTCAGAGATAGGGCTAGGGGCAGTGCTCTCGCAACAGTTTGAGGGAGTGGAACATCCGATCCTTTTTCTGAGTAGGAAATTGTTCCCAAGGGAAAAAAACTACTCAGTAATTGAGAAGGAGTGTCTCGCAGTAAAGTGGTCAATCGAGGCCTTGAGGCACTACCTGGCGGGAGTCCATTTTACATTGGTAACAGACCATGCTCCATTAAAATGGTTAAATACAATGAAAGACTCCAATGCTAGGTTGACCAGGTGGTATATGGCCCTCCAACCCTTCTCGTTTGAGATTCAGCACAGGCCTGGAAAAGAAAATGCCAATGCTGATTTCTTTTCTAGAGAAGGGGTAGATGGTCGACCTTCAGCTGTGCGTTGCCCCAGCCACACACTAACAGGGGAGGAATGTAACAGGGTGAATGAACGTCACCAGCTATATGCCTGGCAGACGTATGTGTAGGTATGCAGTGCAACAGTGACGAGGTTAATGTTCAGCTGGGAAGCTCCTGACAATTAGAGTGGTCCCAGCTGCATAATCAAGGTGTTTTAAAACCCCCAGGCTATACACACATGCAGGAAATGAAAAGGAAAGATCCGGGGGAACAGCAAAAAGCCAAATGACGTCAGATCCACAGTTGAATACAGTAGCTTTATTGGTATGGACACACACAGGTAAAAACAGCAGGCTGCAGCACAGTCTCCTCCTCTACGTGTTTCACGCTCTGCTGGCGCTTCGTCTGGGAGTGAGGAGAGTGACTGCAAGCCCAACATTTAACGTACAAACCCTGCGAACAGGGACTTAATTAAAACTATTTCAGCGGGTCCTATGATGCTCCATATGCCTTACCTTCAGCCCACTCACACTCATTAAGTGTGTTCATCATTCGGCGCAAGCCAGAGCGCATGACAGTAATTCACTCCTATACAGACATGCAGGCTAGCTGGTCAAGAGATAGGACTGAAATGCTGAAGAAAGATTACTGCTATAAGGTCTGTTTTCAAAGTACATGTTTGATGAACTGTCTGTGCCCTGCATGCTGAAGAGAAGCTATTTTGTTTTTGTATGCTGAAGAGAAGCTATTTTTTTTTTGTATTTTTTAAGGCTCAATAAATAAGCCTTATCAAGAGAACCCGCGTTTGTGGTTGCATGTACCCTGCAACACTACCATTTTTAATACATGTACAGTATGTCTAACAATTTGGCCACAGATTTACCATACCCATCTATCATTATTTTTATATAAGGTCCAATAAAATGGTTTAAAATTTATATCAGTTCATATACCTTTGCACTGAGTGCATTCAACAGGGATCACTTTCTCTTTTCTGTTTAACTGTATACCTGTCCCCATTGCACCGTGTTATCTACATTTAATATTGATTTATACAAGCTGATGCGAGAGTCTTTCCTTCTTCCTCCTCTATTTACTGGATTATGGGCTATGACTGAGGTCTCATTTTGCACTGGGTGAAGCCACCTTCCCTTCTGCCAGCCCATTGCCTGCCGCTGTTACACTGACGTCAGCAGAGGAGGCATCCTGGCGCCGTGATTGGTGGACTGTATCCAGGTCGTTACTCCGCCCCCTTGACGCCGTCCGGGACACAGCAACACTTCCTGACTTTTTCTATTATGAGACGGCATTCGTGACGCCGTGCGGGTGACCACTCCCATAAACCATGGTGGACATTCTGAAGCATAGCGACGGGCGCTTGGAGCAGCTGGAGGGAGGTGGGTGGTTGTTTTTTGTGGGTGTGTATGCTGTGGGACACTATTTAAGGGTATTGTATCACTTGTCACTGCATCCCTGATGAACGTTGGATCTCTGTGACTTTTTTTAGTCATTAAATGACTTTCTTGCATGTTCTTTTGGTGTGCACGGCTTCCCCCTTTTGCCTGTCTAACAGATTGGCCACAGATTCACCATATCATTATTTTTATATAAGTTCCAATGAAATGGTTTTAAATTTCTCATTTCATATACCATTGCACCGAGTGCATTCAACAGGGACCACTTTCTCTTTTCTGTTTAACTGTTGTAACAGGGTATGTCCCATTATACCTTTCTTTATCCCTGTTATGGAATGTGTGAAGGGATGGGGGAGCACAGCGTAAGGAATGGTGGAGTATGATTGTGTTATCTCCCTATGATGTTCAGTGGCGTCCTGACACCCTTAGAGTGTCCTCAGAAGGAGGTTTGTGCTCCTAAGAGGTGGGTTAAGACTTAGGTGGGTGAACCGAGTCTATGGATGTAACATGTATGAAAAATGAATCAATAAAATGAAAACTTACACGGCCTTGTGTAAGTTGTATCCCATCAAGGTTTCTTTTGCAGTCTTATCTTCCTTCTGGATGATCCTTCCTGTTTCGTTATGGTCTTCTCTTTCTGTCCCTTCTTCTTGCTGTGGTCTTGATGTTTGTCGTTGGACGAATCCTCACACTGGTTCTCCTCTCATATGGGTGTAAACATAGGTGAGAAAGTAGTTAGACACATACGTATACAAATATCAATTCGAAGGGGGGCAATGAGGCAGTATCATCAGGTGTATCGGTATAAGATGATTATTATTCACTCACATGGCCTAATGTGAGTGCTGACTTATACTGGTATCTTGCAAGCACCCGTGCAGTTCACAGGTCTACAGTTCAAAGGTCCCTTACAGGACAAAGACAGAGGGATGGTAAGGGGAGGATGTATCAATAAATCAAAATACTCACACGGGCCAGTGTGAGTACACACTGATAATGGTATCTTGGAGGCTCCAAAGGGTGATGGAAAGGCCCCTAGGGGCTAGGTCCCGATAGTGAGGCACTGATAGGACACTAAGCACAGGTGTAATGAATTTTATTTGAGACAAACTAGCATACACTAGTGGACAGGTACATATATAATGATGAAATAAAAATTAAAAATTGAAACCGAGGAGCATCTAATGCTTCTGGGGGGATTAAAAGGGGCAGCTAGGGGAAGCAGACGGTGGTTAGTGGATGAAAGTCTCTGTACTCCGCGTCCGGATAGAGGGATTCCACAGCACCTCAGGTTCCTCTCAGATTGCAGCAGGCTATGGTTCCAAGTAGAAGAGCTACGCGTTTCGCCCTGAACAGGGCTTCCTCAGGCTCGTATAAAGTAGAGATGTTGGGTTTTTAGTCTCCTTAAATAGACCCCGCCTGTCTAATGTGGATGTCAATTGGATCTTCTTCCTGCTGCGTAGCGCGGTGCCGCCATCTTTGGGGATGCGTGCGCATCCATCCTATGTCGCTCGGTATGACGTCTCTCTGTTATGTCCTCATTGCCGGTTGCGTGAGGTGGGGGCCAAGTCTTGCGCCTGCGCGTTAGTGGTGCACAGATAGTCCTTGGTGGTGTACATACCATAGTCCGTTCGTGAGTGCAGAATGCTGACTCATGGTGTGCACATCAATCGCTGTTCCTGCAATATATGCAATATATGGACGGGTGGTGGGACAACACCCGTCATGGGGATTAAAAAGCGTGTGCTCAGTAGACAAATTGCTTTTAGGTGGCAATGTTATGATCAAAACCTATATGTACAGTTTAAATGGTGTTATGTGCAGTTAAACACTTATTTATTCACAATGTGGTACTTTGAATGAACCAGGTAGCACTTGGTTGTTCTAAGTGTAAAAGAAATTTAGTCAGAAATTGATAAACAAATAAAAATGAGGTATATAGAGAAAAAACTCCAATAGCATGTATCTATTGCTAGCGATAGTATTATAGTTCGTTTAAAACCCGAACAGTTTAATATGCATATAGAATGTATGGCATATATATCGAATGAATGGCATATATATCAAATGCCCTTCATTTAAGAGCACCTCATATAGGAATGGTACTGTGGTGTTACCCCACCCAATAAACATTCCCAAATCAGATTATACTTAATGCAAAAATGACATAACGCAAAAATTAAAAAAAATTTAAAAATAATTTGAAAAATATTAAAGTTTAAAAAACTTTTAAAAACTTTGAAAGACTAATTGAAGTGTGGGCTGGACATGCGGAGGCGAAAAAAGGACTTAGTGCTGCAGTTACATAAAGGCTCCCAGGTCTATGTCAATGTTCATGCCTCTGGGTGTTAGCGTTTTTAATTTGTAGATCCAAAATGTCTCCCGCTGGCACAGTTTTCGCAGCCTATCGCCCCCCCTCCAATGTGTGTCCACTTTCTCGATCCCTTTATATGTTAGGACCCCGGGGTTGCCTCCATGTGCTAGGCTAAAATGTTTAGAGACACTGTGTGTCATAAGCTGTTTGCGAATATTGCCCATGTGTTCCAGCACGCGGACCCTCAGTGGTCTTGTGGTACGGCCTACGTACTGTAAACCACATGGGCATGACAAAAGGTACACAATGTACTCTGTGCGGCATGTCAAATGTTGTTTAATCTTGAAAACCTCTTTTGTAATATTAGATGTGAATTCTGTTTTCTCCCCTTTAGTGACCTGTCTGCATGCCTTGCAGCCGAAACACCCAAAAAAGCCGTTTGGCATAGGCAGCCAACTTGGGGTCTTAGTTGTATCTGTTTGTTTAAAAACACTTGGGGCCAATTTTGATTTGATGCATGGGGCTTTTCTGAAAATAACCCTTGGAACGTTTGGGATATGGTCTCTCAGAACCGGATCTGTTTGCACCACATGCCAATGTTTTTTGATAATTTGTTGGATTTTAGTTGCGTCTGAATTATAAGTGGTGATGAATGGAGTGTTGAAATCAAGATTCTGAATTTTTGCTTTGGTCTTCAATAAATCGCTGCGTAATAGTGTGTTTGTTTTTTCTACTGCTGATTGAATGATGTCTGTTTGATATCCCCTTTCTAAGAATCTCCCTTGGAGTATTTGTGCTTGTTCTTTAAATGTATGGTCATCTGTGCAGTTTCTTTTAATGCGCCTTAATTGACCATAAGGTATGTTTTGTAGCCATTTTGGATGATGGCAACTCGTATTTAATAAAAAATTGTTGGCGTCGGTGGGTTTAAAAAAAGTTTTAGTCTTAATGATAGAATGGTCAATAAAAATAGTTAAGTCTAAAAAGTTAATGCTAATTTTACTGTGCTCGGATGTGAATTCCATATTTACATCGTTATGGTTAATGTACTCAATGAAATGGGCCAGGTCAGTCTCCTCTCCCTTCCATATAAACAGTACGTCGTCTATATATCTGTGCCAGGCGACCAGGTTTGCATTGAAAGGATGTGTGGACCAAATTTTCATTTCCTCCCAGTCCGCCAGGAACATATTGGCGTAACTGGGAGCAAATTTGGTCCCCATAGCAGTTCCGCACAGTTGTAGGTAAAAAAGCCCATTAAACCAGAAGGCGTTATGGGTTAGAATAAAATTGATGCTTTCTACTATAAAATTACGCTGTTCCTCTGGGATCGAGCCGTCTTTTGTTATAATCCTTTTTACGGCTTCAAGTCCATCTCTATGCCTAATACTGGTGTACAGAGATTTGACATCACAGGTGGCTAGGATGTAATCGTCCTGCCATTGTATATTCTCTAATAAATTTATAACTTGGGTTGTGTCTTTAAGGTATGATCTTCCCTCTGTAGCGTATTTTTGTAAAAAGTGGTCTAGGTACTCTGATAGGTTCTGCGTTAGTGATCCAATGCCCGATATAATGGGCCTGCCTGGTGGTTTCTCCATACATTTGTGTACTTTAGGTAAAAAATAGAATATAGGTAATATTGGGTTGTCTTGGTGGATATATTCCCATTCCTTATCATTGAGTATTCCTGTATTCTTGCCTCTCTCCAGTATTAAATCTAATTCTTTCTTGTGTGCTGAGGTGGGGTTATTGTTTAAATTCTGATATGTTGTCGTGTCTCCTAGGATTCTGTTTGCCTCTAAAAGGTAGTACTCAGTGTCCATCACCACCACGCCGCCACCCTTATCTGCCGGCTTGATTGTGATGGACCTGTCCTCTGTTAGCTCTTCCAGTGCTTGTTTTTCCTTCTTGTTTAAGTTATCCTTAAATCTTTTTTTATTTGTTGTTAGTTTCTCCAAATCTTCTAGGATCAGTTGATGATATACCTCTAGTTGGTGTCCTTTACTGCCAGTGGGATTAAACTTAGATTTCGATTTTAGACCTGAGTGTATGAAATTGTCTTTCTCTTTTCCTGGCGTTCCCGCCGTGTTAGTGTTAATTGTGTCTCTAGTTTGTACGTCCTTGTTTAGAAAGAACCTCCTCATAGTCAGTTGTCTAAGAAATTTATTTGCATCCATAAACATTGTAAACCCGCTTGGTCTGGTTGCTGGTGCAAAATTTAGGCCCCTGGCTATGAGGTTTAGTTGTGTATCCGTTAATTTTGTTTGGCTTATGTTGAAAACCCCTTTCACTTACCCCTGTGCTTAGTGTCCTATCAGTGCCTCACTATCGGGACCTAGCCCCTAGGGGCCTTTCCATCACCCTTTGGAGCCTCCAAGATACCATTATCAGTGTGTACTCACACTGGCCCGTGTGAGTATTTTGATTTATTGATACATCCTCCCCTTACCATCCCTCTGTCTTTGTCCTGTAAGGGACCTTTGAACTGTAGACCTATGAACTGCACGGGTGCTTGCAAGATACCAGTATAAGTCAGCACTCACATTAGGCCGTGTGAGTGAATAATAATCATCTTATACCGATACACCTGATGATACTGCCTCATTGCCCCCCTTCGAATTGATATTTGTATGCGTATGTGTCTAACTACTTTCTCACCTATGTTTACACCCATATGAGAGGAGAACCAGTGTGAGGATTCGTCCAACGACAAACATCAAGACCACAGCAAGAAGAAGGGACAGAAAGAGAAGACCATAACGAAACAGGAAGGATCATCCAGAAGGAAGATAAGACTGCAAAAGAAACCTTGATGGGATACAACTTACACAAGGCCGTGTAAGTTTTCATTTTATTGATTCATTTTTCATACATGTTACATCCATAGACTCGGTTCACCCACCTAAGTCTTAACCCACCTCTTAGGAGCACAAACCTCCTTCTGAGGACACTCTAAGGGTGTCAGGACGCCACTGAACATCATAGGGAGATAACACAATCATACTCCACCATTCCTTACGCTGTGCTCCCCCATCCCTTCACACATTCCATACACCAAGGGTTTTGGATAGACCCTAGTGGGGTAGTTTGACTCACAGTAGGACATCACCATCAAAGCTGTTACAATACACACCAACCATTTAAGACATTTAAGATATCCTAATCCCACACCAACCACGGTCAGAGTCAGCGCCCGGGAAATACACCACAACTTTCCCCCTGTTATGTAAGTCCTGTTAGCTGCAGGCAGTAACAGGTTAAATCTATGGGCTCTTGACCCCCCTTATGCCCCTCTTATGAGTGATAGAAGTAAGGTGGTGACTCATGACCTGTGAAAGCCTATCAGGAATAGGTATAGACCATGAGCCCGCCCCTT
Organism: Ascaphus truei; assembly: GCF_040206685.1. Taxonomy (NCBI): domain Eukaryota; kingdom Metazoa; phylum Chordata; class Amphibia; order Anura; family Ascaphidae; genus Ascaphus; species Ascaphus truei. The sequence continues at coordinate 60,800,496 of NC_134490.1, read as the reverse complement.
CTTGAGTCTCCTAGGAGAGTGTGACCAAGTTAGGGAGAGTCCTGCTTGAGCTCTTGAAGAGAGAGGAAGCAGAGAGCTCTGAGTCTCTCCTATGGCAGGATGAGCGTGCTCACCCCCAGCCACTGAGCTGGGGGAACATCAGATTCAGCCTAAGGCCCTATACTATCAGGGCAAAGCACCATCCAGAGGAATGGAACCTCTGAGACCATGCACCGATGTGAGGAAAACTGCAGTGAGTGTCAGCTAATAAAGATCCTGTTCTAATATACCTCAGTCTGAGTATCAATCCTTGGGCTGAGTGGGAAAGAGTGCAATAGTGGGGGCTGACCTTCGAACATCTTGGAGCCCACTACTGCTGGAGGCGCTAAGCGCCAGGAGAAGAACCAGAGGAAGAACCTAAGCCTGTCCTGATCTCCATACCACCGCAGATCAGCTCAGCTCTCCTGACCCTGACAGGTATCGCACCACACACTAGGTAGCATAGGCTGTGTAATCTCCCAGGGGGAAGGGGGGGGAGACAGTGCTACACTGTATACCTGTCCCTATTGCACCATGTTATCTACATTTAATATTGATTTATAGAAGCTGATGCGAGAGTCTTTCCCTCCTCCCCTTCCCCTTGTTTGAGGTTTAGAGATACCATCAGGATTGGAGTGGATCCAGAAGTATCCACACCGGAACAGATCCAGTTTCAAAGTAATCCAGGCGCCATAGGTGTCTGTTTTCCCAGTGCTGCTGAGTGCCTGATATGTTGCTTGCAGCTTGCCAGTCAGCCTTGGTGCCCACTGGTCCTGACGCTCTCTGCTCACAGGTCACCAGTAAGGCCTCAATGTTTATCATTTTGGTCAGCCGAAGCTTCTTAACGTGACTTCCGGATCTGCAGCAGACATGGGGAAGGGGGGGGGGAGTGGAGGGGGGAGGGGATTGCCTCCATATTTGAGGTTATCAGCCCAGCTATTAGCTACATTAGCTGCTGCTACCTGCGTCCATTAGCATAAATTATTGCTGCTGTTGTTTAGCTGGGCCCTGAGCCTCTCTGTGTCCGGAACTCAACCTCCCGCTGTTTCTGAATAAGGTGAGTAGTTCCAAGTGGGGACCCTAAAGAGGACGGGGTACCTCACAGCGGATCGGGGTAAATAGTTGTATTTTTATCATTAACCCCTTGGGTGCCAATGAGGCTGCCTTGTAGGGATGTGCGAAACTGTCCAAAATGCTAGTCCATAAAAAGAAGGACACAAAACAAACTCATGATCCTCTTGACAGGTCTGGGAATTTACAGTAACAAAAGCAATGACAATATCTTGTCCAAAGAAAATGAAAATAAAAATGACCACAGCAACGTAAAGAGATTTAATGGGGCATTTTCTGTTTCTAGAGCCATAAAGTAGCAATCCCCCCCCCCTCCCCAGGCAGCCTAATTCTCCTCATCTCTAGTATCTGAGGTTACCATGGTAACTTTAGACTGCACTAGATTCTGTGGACAACTTAATTTTAACGTCCCGGACACTTAATTTTTCAAACTCGTATCTCCTGAGCAAATCATCAGATTAATACAATGCAAACAGCGTGGGAAAGGGAAGGAGGCTTTCGATTAAAGTAAGTGAAAAAAATAAAATGCTAAATTAAGAAAAATGGTGATCCTCGCGGACAGCTGCTTTAACACTGATGATTATGTCAGAAGAAGATTTAAGAAGTTCAGTAAACTGCTGATATATCAAGTTGGGAAATGTTTCTTGAGTCATCCACAATTTCGCAGGACTCTGGGGGAAAAATACACTAAATGAGGCACTTAAATCCAACAGGATCATTTTAGTAGAAAAAAATACATATTGTATTTTTTTGAATACCACAGATGTCTGCAAGCTTAACAACACCAGTTAAAATTATAGCCTTGGATTGCATCTTCCCATCTCAGTGTGTAATCTGCCCTTTCTATTGGCGATGATAGAGACTCCAGAGGCATCACGGATAATTTCTTTCAGTCAAAACAATGTGACAGCTGCTTGATGGACATCCGTTTAATGTGACCATGGAGAGGATTTTATTATGAGAGGCTTTGCTGGCATTGGCTGTGACTGCCCGCCGACTGTCTAACCTTATGAGATGCTTTCCTCTTAGTATAACCTGTACCTGCACAGCCTGCTCTTCTGCCAACAGTTTTGGAGCAATTTCAGTCAATAATATAGAAAAGACCTCACGAAAGAAGGTATGAAGATAGCTCCAATAATGTGTGTTTTTTTTAATTTTTTTTATCATGGCTAAAAGAAAACCAAAGCTGGATGCTGCATGTTGTACATTGCTGCCACCTACTGTAACTGCGAACATGAGTATATTATGCACAAAACAATCCTAAATTGCAAATGTATAGCTTTAGATCACTGATCTGTGTATAAAATGAATTATTTGCTTTTTTTTTATTATCATGTGTTACTAACTAAACAAAATATGAGTTAAAAAAAAGTAGAATCCACATTAATATGTATATATAGTATAAAGTATATGCTTTTTTTTGTAAGCCTCTTACCTGCTCCTCATCTCGTCGCATTGTCGTGATGTCATGCGGCGTCATATTGCCATGGCGACGTGTCGTTATAAGAAGATGCTGCCGGAGATGAGGAGGAGAAGGTTTAGCGAAAATGGTGTCGGTAGACAGTACCAATGCGTACCATCACAAAAAAAAACATATATATTTATATATATGTAAAACCCCTGGAGAGGCCTTTATCCAGCAGTGGATCGACAAGGGCAGATGATGAAGATGATGGTGAAGATGATATATACAGCTTAACCCTGTTATAGCGCGGTCCTCGGGGGCCACCCGCGACGACCGCGCTATAATTTTTTTTTGTGGTGGTACCGTGACCGGCAGAGGGGGAAAGCTGAGAACTCTCCCAGCGGTCCCAGACCCGGTGGGGCAGCAGCAACAGCACACAGCACTTACCTGGCATCTGGCAGCTCTTCTCCCTGTCTCTGCTTCCTGCTTCTGCTTCCGTCTTGCGAGAGCAAGCTCCCTTAAAGAGACAGTGTGTCTCTGTGTGTGTGTGTGTGTATTTGACTGTGTGAGACTGTGTGTGTGTGCAGTGTGCTGTGTGTGTGTAGTGTGCTGTGAGTGTGTGCAGTGTGCTGTGAGTGTATGCTGTGAGTGTGTGTAGTGTGCTGTGAATGTATGCAGTGTGCTGTGAGTGTGTGCAGTGTGCTGTGAATCTATGCAGTGTGCAGTGAGTGTGTGCAGTGAGTGTGTGCAGTGAGTGTGTGCAGTGAGTGTGTGCAGTGTGTATGCAAAAAAAAAAACTTTAATTTATTTATTTATTAAATTCGGGGTCCACGCTCAAACCGCGTTATATGCGGATCAGCGTTATAGCGGATCGCGTTATAACGGGGTTGAGCTGTACATGTAACAGGGTATGTCTCTTTCTACCTCTCTTTTCCCCTGTTACTGTATGTAAGTCCTGCTAGCTGCAGGCAGTATCAGGTTTAATCTGTGGGCTTTTGACCCCACTCATGCTCCTCCTATGTGTATAGGTAGTGACTCATGGCCTGTGTAAGCCTATATGGTATAGGTATAAACCATGCATCCGCCCCTTCTTGTTACTCCTATTAAGTGGGAGAAATCTACAGGTATATCATGTTTTGGATCAAAAAGTAATATGCTCACTATTATAATTATTAATTAAAATATACAGTGATACTTATATATTCTCTTGAAAAAGATACATATAGTTTAACCCTTTGGTAAAATTCTCATTTGCCTCTATTTGGAGAGAGAATGACCACATTGGGTCTGTCCAAACACAGGAACATGAAAAAGACCCGCTAACTTAGAAAGTGGGGGGAGGGGCCATCAACCTCCAAACAACTGATAATAGCTAAACATTAAGGTTAATAAAGACACAAAATCCCAGCAAGTTCAAGAAACCCCAAAACCCACCCCATTTTATATATATATATATATATATATATATATATATATATATATATATATATATATATATATATATATATATATATATATATATATGTATGTATGTATGTATGTATATATATGTATGTATGTATGTATATATATATATATATATATATATATATATATATATATATATATATAATATATATATATATATATACATACATACATACGCACATACATACATACACATACACATACATACACATACATACATACACACGCACACACGCACGGAGTGCTACTGAGAGTGGCCAAATGTCCTGTGGTTGGACAGACCCAATGTAGTAATTCTCCCTCCAAATAGAGGTACATGAGAATTTTACCAGGTAGTGTTAGAACCTGCTCACTGATCATGCCTTGAAGTGGCTTGCAGGCTTATAGCGCTTTGGCCAAAGGATTTAACTAAATGACCCTTTCTCAAGAGAATATATAAGTATTTCACTGTATATTTTTGTCACATTGGATGTAGCATTGGGCTTTCCTGTCTTTTGTTATTTATAGCTCTTTCAGATAGCGGGGATCCGGGTCATGTACTACTTTGAATGTCAACAAGCCTGTCTTGAAATATATTTCCCATTTTAAAGGCAGCCAAGGCAGAGAATGGAGAAAAGGTGTGATGGGGCAAGAACAGGTCTGGTTAGTTAACAACCTGACCACAACATTCTGCACCAGCTGCAGGCGGCATAGTTCTTTTTCCGGAAGACCCAGGTAGAGTGCATTGCAGTAGTCCAGGCGTGAGGACACACCACCTTGATAAAGAGCTAACGCTTCAACGCATAGGTGTGGGCCTCCTGCCTGTGTATGCTGTTTTTTTGTATGATATTAATAAATGAATTTTTTTCCACTTTGGGAATGCTCTCCTTTTTTGATCTATCCTATTGGGAAGTAGTGCTGTGTCTTTTTGTTCCTGTTTTTGTACGCAAGGGGGGGATCAAGTGCTTAATCCTGGCTATGTTTTTTAGGTGGAAGAATGAATATTTGATCATGGCTGATACCTAATGTTTCAGGGTCAAGTTAAAGTCAAAGACAACACCAAGATTCCTCACATGGACAGAGTTTAGCAACTGGGAACGCCCAAGCTTAAGGCCAGTTGGTTGACCTGGCTGCAGTCCTGTTTTCTTCCAACTGTGAACATCCACAACAAGCACTTCTGTCTTATCAGGATTCAACCTCAACCAACTGGCACTCATCCACTGAGCAGAACGCAAGAGTCAGGATGGTGTGTAGCGAGAAATAAGAGCTGAGATGTAAGGACGAGCAGAAGAGTGCAAAGCCTTAAAAGTGAGTAGGAGAATTTTGTGTGTGATGCGGGATTTGATAGGAAGCCAGGAGAGTGATTTCAGCAGGAGAAGCGCTGAGACAGATTTAGGAATGTAAAGTGATTCTGGCAGCAGCAGATAGATTGAAGGGGAGATAGGTGAGAGGCAGGAAGGCCTCTCAAGTTGTTTGGTCACCCGCTTAGAGACTACCTCCACTGCTTCGTGCAACAATGTCCTGCCCACCTGACATCTACAAGTTCAGTTTTATAAATATACAGAAATAGGGCAGAGACAGGAAAATCGGCAACCATTGCAAAAATAATATGCCAAGCATTAAACGTTATTTTTGCTACATGCTGGTGAAATTGATGACAGTGGGCAAAATTCTAAGCAATGTGAATGTGAAATCTAAAATTTATGAAAAATAACAAAACATTTTGCAAACAATTTTGAATAGGATAGTCTCTATTTAGGTGAAAAAAATGGAGATTGCTTCCGAGGTTCACAGCACCTTCACTCAGCCAGTGGTATGAATATAAAAAACTTTATTAGTAACCAGCAATGTACAACAGCATGAACACTCTTACGCGTTTCGTCCAAGCCAGGACTTTTTCAAAGAGTCTCTATTTAGAAAAGACTAGAGATGGGCGAATTTATTTTCCGAATTTGGATTCGCAGTGGATCGGCTGGTTCCTTTGGTACGCAGATTTCAACGGATCAATGTCAAAAAGGGTGATTCACATTGTGCAGATTTTTTATTATTATTACCAATATATTCCGCAACCCGTGGATGGATTTGTAGAATCCAATCCGTGGATTGTACCCAATAGAAGATATTGATGTATCCGCACAGATTTAAACAGATTTTGGGAGTAACATTGGCAAAAATCCATAAAACAGATTTTGGCGGAATCACCCATCTCTAGAAATGAGCAATCAATTAACAATGTAATATTAGAATGCACTTGCATTTTATACAAACAGTGTATTACTCATTTATCCATAGAACTTCTGCATGTTAAACGTGGTTTCTGCGTTGACTCTGAATAGGGATGCTTGTGAAGGGGAAATCATAGATCAAGACATTATAATGTCCTTAAGAATAAGTAAACAAGGAAAAAATAGAGAGGGGGAATCAGACACCTTATTGCACACTGGTGACGAAATCTCAACCTTCAACACTTTGAGTGCCGGAGGTGCCCGCGGGGACTAGAGTGCCAGGGAGCCGCTAGCCCCCCAATCACTGATGATGGAAAGGAAGGGGAGGATTCATCCCCCTTCCGTCCGCCTTTAAATTCAGATCAAGTCCCGCACTCCACAGGTTACTCCATGGGCCTCCAAATCCATGATGTAGTACCTATGTCCTAGGGCACTAAAAAGGTTAAAGGGGGAGTTCCCCCTGCTCGTGTTTCTTTTTGCTCCCTCCTTCCCATTTTTTTTTACATGTATAGAAAACTAAGGGGTCTCCGGAGCTGAACCCGAGATACTTTCCGGGGAAGGTGCAACCAGTACTGTACCCTCCAGGGGACATGAAATGGAGGTTTAAATGTAAATGAAGTTCCGGCTGCAACTTCTCATGTAAGTATCTCAGGAACCCGGTGGTCACCGGGAGCTGAAATTAATGTGGTTTAGCTCCGGGGACTCCCTACTTCCTATACATGCTGAAAGGAGGGGCACAGAGGGGAAGTGATACTTTTAGCCTCAGTGGAGGAGTTCCATATTCCGTAATCCCCTACACTTTGCAAGAGCTGAGCTGCTGTTCATAGAACCTTCGGAGGAGCTGCCACCGTGGGCTTCTACGGAGGACAGTTGGGATTCGAAGTTGTAGAGTCAGTTGAAGAGAGACTTGTTGACAGTACTCAGATTGAGAGAGATGGATAAGTAGACATTGATGTTAGGAGATATAAATAAATTGTTTCAAGTCCCAAGTTGTGCTAAGTTTTCCTGCTGCCTCTCCTGGGGAATTATGGTGACGGTGTCCTGCCTGTTATCTGGTGAATAATTAGATAGATTTGTGGAACCGTGGTAGGGGGCACCTTACAATTACACATCACAAGCTTTCTCTATCAAAGTAAAAAAACCTGATTGTCCACATTTAATTCCCAAATGGGGTAATACGAAAACGTGGTCATTTTGTTGAGGATGTGGGTCTGATTTACTTAGACTGGTTATTGTCTATTATTTCAGAATACCAGCTAGGACTCCATTTGCTCATGGTATTGTTTGTGTAGAGAAGGGTGACATTTAGTAAATAGAAAATGTTCCTGTGACTCTCAGAAAGGACATTAAACATTGCCAGGCTTCTTGAAAAGCTGGCTTTTTAATTTACCACCCCAATAACTTTTGCTGTGATATTCAGAAGAATCCTCGTGAAATAAATCTAAAAGTTCAAAAGCTCTTCTGCCTCTGCAGAAGTTTAAAGTAATCTGATTCATACATATTCAGAAGAGAAATCAGACTGGGGATGCTAGAATTGAGATGATCTTTTGGATTAAAACAGGAAAAATAATATTACTTACAAATTTAACTCTGATTAAAACAAGTTTAGTTTCCAGCACAAATTAGAATTGATGGGTCTGAAACACTGGGGCTAAACCCCTACAAAAAGCAGCATCGTATTTATCAACGGAACAGAATCCCATAGGACGCGATGGGGGGTTTTGATTTAATCAATCTGGTGCAATTATTTTGCCCTGATTTTTGCTCCAGTTTTGAAACGGGAAGATTTTAGTAAAGAACCCTCCATATTTAAACTCTTCTGTAGACTCAGATAGACTTATGTAGGCTCCATGTGTACCACTTTTCTGATATACCTTTGCTGTCAAAAAATATACCGACATTCTTAGGCCCTAATCCCCAAAGCTCTGTTCAGTGTCGTAATATGATCTAACTTTGTCACGTAAAAGCCTAACCACGTATCTTCCAAGGCCAATAACGTAACGTTAGGCCATGTTTTCTCCTACAAAGAGCATTGCGTTCACTACGCTGTTAGTGATAATTACATGCAAATTATATGCAAATGAGGTGAAGGGGCAGCTGGGAGTTTTACTGGGCTCGGTGCAGTGGTGTTTTGGTGAGAGCCTCTTACCTCGGCGTTTTGCCATGTTACGTCGTGGTGTCATGGCGATGCATCGTCACATGATTGCAGGAAGAGATGCCGGCTACAGAGAGAAGGTAAGAAGCCCCTCGCTCTCGCCCAGCAATCAGTTTAAATGATGTTGGGAAGACTGTGGGGCTAGGTGCAGTGGCACCGATGGCACTGCCATCAGGCCGGCCCCGGTTACCGTTAACACAGGGACTTAATGCTGTGTTAGTTAGGTCATACCTAAACTTGGCATTACTCACTTCCAGGCCGTGAAAAAAAAGTGCTCCTACAGGGGCTGTATCAGTGTAATAGTACTTTCTTTAACCAACTTTGCATTATATACAGCGTTATTTTCCTTCCCTCCCTTTTTTTTAACTTCAGTTAAAGACAGAGGCGGATTTCTAGATCCACTGCCCCTAGGCACTTACCTGGTCCCGCCTCCTCCGTGCTGACGCCCTTCGTCTTCTTCGAAATCACAGCGTCATCGTCACCAACGTGATGTCATGCGGCGTCTCGTTGCCTGGCAATGCGACATCATTTGATGCCACGGCAACGAGACGCCGTGTGACGTCACAGCGTAAGTTAACGCTGCAGAAAGAAGGCAGAGGCTGCAGGGTGGCGGAGACGGCAGCAGGTAAGGGACGTCACATCAAGCCCGATAGGCCGAAGGGCGCAGCCTCTTTGTATGGGGGTGGAAATTTTTGACGCCCCAAAATTTTGCCGGCTTAAAAGGAAATTCACTGGTTATAGACCTATTCCAGGGCCTGGATCAGAGTAATACTAAAACATACTTAATGTCACGTTATTGGCAAATAATGTAAAGTTATGCTACAATAATGTGATCTCAAGCTTATGCTAATGAGATATATAATGGCCGTTGTTTTTGCATATAGTTAGCTTTGAAGATACGCGCTACCCTCCGGGAACATAGCATCTGTTCCTGATTTAGGTAAAGGGACGATATGAGCCCTGACTTAATAATCCTTCGTTTGTCTAGATCACGGGTCTCAAACTCAGTCCTCAAGGGCCACCAACAGGCTAGCTTTTATAGATATCCCTGCTTCAGCACAGGTGGCTCAGTCAAAGATTCATTGAGCTACCTGTGCTGAAGCAGGGATATCCTTAAAACCTGACCTGTTTGTGGTCCTTGAGGACTGAAGTTGCCCCCCTGCCTAGGACCATTATTCAACATGCAGCCACTTCTCTGCCCCAGAGAAGATTTCCGTCCCATTGATTAGAATAGAGTGGGTCTCTTCCCCAGAATGCCTGGCATATTTAATAATGTGTGCACATGTTTAAGGGCCAATTGGTTGTGCAAATTAAAAGAAAGATGCAATTTGCTCAGTATTTGTCCGCATACCATAATTTGGGACCTGTAAGCTACCGAGTAACACTTTTCATGTCATCTAGTGGTGCAGATGTGTTGTCTCATTATCCATAGTCTTCATGTATTATTGAAGTCTTGGTATCTCTAGGAATTGTACCAAATTTATGCTGCGTCCACGTTGCCGCTGAGCGCGCTTGGCGTGCTTACTACAATTAAAATCACTTGGTACGGCCACGCTTCCGCGGCGCTCATGCACGTACGCTCTCCCAAGCTTGGTGCTTGGGAGACAAACAAAATTGACTTTGAAGCGCGCTCAGCAGCAGTCAATGCACACAGAACACAGCCACACACAAACACACACACATTACACACACAAATAGCCCCGATCCACGCCCCCCCGCTCGCGCTTGCAAAATTGGGCAGGACACCCGGCGCACATACTTGGAGAGTTGTTGATGTCACTGCTCTCAAGCATGAGCGCGCTCAGTGGCAGCGTGTCCGCAGCCTTATATTAGATGATTATAACGATGTTGACAAGTAATCCTGTAGAAGAGAAATTAGCAAGCGCTCATAAGCCTTGGTGAACCTTCTCATTTCCCCATTCTTGCACTGAACCATCATTAATATGGAATTTACATCGAATGCTTATGTATTCATTCTATTTAATCAATCAATTTTAATTGGGATACATATAAGTCTATGCATTATAACAAACTGTTCTATTCAAAACTGATTCGTCTCATGATAGGGGTAATAATATTGTATTATTACAATATTCTGAATGATGTATTTTGACCGCAGCATTTTAAAAAGTTGGAGCATTCTAGCCAAGAACATGACCTGGATTAACAATTCGAAATGTTGAAACTGGTTTCTACCTTTCTGTTATTCTTTCATTCCTTGTACCAATCCTTTTAGATAAAGCAAACTCTGGTCATGTGGATTTGAAGAGGCAATCCTAGCGGGACATTAAATAATAATATATATATATTTTTGTTTTAATATATGACGCCTTTGATTACCGTTATTGAAAACGAATTACCTAAACTGCTGGTCTATTGGTTCTCCTGTGATCGATCAGCAAAGATCCTGCTTCCCAGGGTTCACTAAATGGCTGCCTTTCAGTTTCAATCAAACCTTCTGTCAGTGTAACTCAGCAGCTACAATGAATCGTTATATCACTACGTAACATTATCTATTGTTACAGTTTGGAGCTCAAACTGCTGGAATATTGGCAACAAATGATCACAACCAGGCATGAGTTGCAAATATCTTGCACTGCTGGGGATGTGTTAAAGCCTGCTATAGAAATCAATGGATGCTCAGTATATTAAAACTCATTAAAATGGCATTAAGACTGGAATTAAAAAACAAAAATTTAGTATTATATAATACTATAGAACTGGTTAAAAAACAAAAGCGTAGGATTTTCCTTGATTTGCTTTTTTAATAGAGGGTTTCAAACCTGGATCTCTGGCTTCAAGGCCAGCGTATTTAAATATACTTATTCTTCCTGTTTAATAAATAGACAAGTGCTGTTTATTGCATTTCTTTTTCTAATTACAGTTGTACAGTCTTGTTCTTCCTATATTCAGTTTGCATAGTATTAAGATTATTTTTTTTAATTGACAAAGTGAGAATTTGAATTGAGATAGAGTATGATTTAAATAAACAGAGACAAAAAAAGAGCATGATACAAACTATAGAGATGGGGAATAATAATCCCCTAGGATTGATTGACAATGAAGTGTTAAAATAACCAACATATTCCAATTTAGACTAATAGGCACATATTAAATCAGAACCTAATATCGCAAGTATTATAAAAGAACAGAAACCAATTAGAGCACATAAACAATTGGGCAATAAAGGTTTCTATGTATTTGCTGAATTCTTAATTTATAGCTTTAATATACTGCTCATTTTGCTGAAAGAAACATTACTGTTGTCTTTATTATCTACGTTATGGGCAGATTCAGTAGGCAATATAATTATACTGTTTAGAAAGCTTTCTAATCACTACATGAGAAAATATTTATGCACAGAACTGCAAAGAAAATCACTGAAAATACATTGCTTAATCTCTTTACTTTTAGGATGTCATAATGCATAACCCGATGCCATACAAAAAACGGTGTATTATAGGGACATTTATATGCCTCTTTGGTATATCCATTATATGAAAAGCGGGCGCAACAAACACAAAAACACAAGTCCAATAAGAATATACCAGTCGAGCCCTTAAATTCTCTTGTGTTCTGGTATATTCTTATTGGACTTGTGTTTTTGTGTTTGTTGCGCCCGGTTGTCATCTAATTGTTCTATTATTGTATAGCAAGTCATTGGATAGACTTGCTTTTGCATTTCCTAGGCTGCCATCCCATTGTCCCAAGGGGTTGGGTTGGGATTGTCATCACAGTTATTTATTAGTTTACCACAGATAGGTGTGGTGTCACTCACTACCACTTTTTCTAGTATTAAGTTGAGCGCAGTGTGTAATATATTTCCTTTTGTTTGGTATATCCATGTCTTTTTTTTTCCTTCTAAATATTCCTTCACTCTTAGTAGATGTGAAAAAAAACATATACATTCTAACACAATTCTTCACGCTTCCCACTAGCAATTTGTGCAAGACGGATTTGTATAAGTATAATAACTAAGTTTAATATAGCTTTAGAAGAAAGGGCAGAAATACCCTCACAGCTTTCCTCTCTGAGTCTTGTATGTTCCATTACACTGGAGTGGTTTCTGTCAGGTGATAATAAGAATCACTCTATTTCATATGGGACTCAACGCGTTTCACAATTACAGTATAGTGCGCTGTATGCAGCATTGTACGTAGGAATGTTACAGGCACAGGCCCTGCCCAGATGAGCTCACAATCTATGAGTTTGGTGCCTGAGGCACAGGGAGATAAAGTGACTTGCCCAAGGTTAAAAGGAGCCAACACCAAAGCCATTTTCAGAGTCCGTGTCTTCACTCACTGAGCCGCTCATACAGGACATGCGAGGAATACAAGACTAGAAGATGACATGATGGAGGACGAAGAATTTCCAAATTGCTTTCCTCCGTTTCATGCAATATTCCACATAAAGACTTTATAAAAACATAAAGTTAAGAAAATGATGTCGTTATAAATAGAAGTAGATTATGTAGCTACAGGGAGAGTACAAATATAATTTGACTTTATCTCAGTCCTACTTTGTAAAGCAACTATATATATATATATATATATATATATATATATATATATATATATATATATATATATATATATACAGTATATATATATATATATATATATATATATATATATATATATATATATATATATATAAAATTAAAGTGGCGTTGTAACATACCACATGTGTGCTGGGATTAGCTTTTTGAGTGTTATTAAGTTATATACTTCCTAATATTACCAAAGAAAGTGAAGTGTGGCTAATATTCAGCTGTAACACATCATATGATTTAAAGATATCACTACAGGATAGTCAGACAGAGTAAATATTTTGTAAGCACAAATGTTAATAATGCCCACTGCCGTCTATTGCTGCTTCTCCATACTGCACACATTTCCTGTGACACATCGGTACACATACAGACACACTGATGCAGTTGAACGCACAGCATGTATGTTCTGAAAGTGTAAGGCCCATATTCCATTAGAGGGTGCCAAGCTTTAGCATGTCTTAACTCCATTCATTTGAATGGGAGTAAGGGCATGCTAAGCCTTAGCACTCACTTAGCAAGTGAATACGGGCCTAAGTCTGTGCATTTTTTGCATATTATGGGTGCTGCTTTGTCCATGCTAGTAGTCAGTGTTCTATCATTCTAGTGCAGGGGTGGCCAAATCCAGTCCTTAAGGGCCACCAACTGGTCAGGTATTCAGGGTACCCTGCTTCAGCACAGGTGGCTCAATCAGTCCCAACTTCAGCACAGGTGGCTCAGTCAGTTGAAGCTTCAACACAGGTGGCTCAGTCTTTGACTGAGCTAGTGATTAAGCCACCTGTGCTGAAGCAGGGATATCCTTAAAACTTGATTTGTGTGTGCGCTCTTGAGGATTGGACATGTCACCCCTGTTCTAGTGAATAATATGGCACAAGCTTTGGGCAGCAGCGGTGATAAGAGAGAGTGACAATTTCAGTCCCTTTTAAAGATAATTTACAATGGATTTTCAGGATAGCAGAATGAATTTGATGAAAGTATTGGTTTTGAAAACACAAGTTTGTAGGCTTTATTTCAGCCTCTTATCTTCACTGTGTTATTGTTTTCTGTTGTATCGTTTTCAGAATACGTATTTTCTGCTTGGGATTGTGGTGCCTTAAAACGTTTTTGATTGAAAAGTTGTAAAGCTGCAGACCAAACAATATCCTACATGTGTTTTTTCTACTTCAAATAAATCAGTTCTGTACTATGAGAAAATACTTTTTTTTTTTTAAATAATATATCCGAATGACATTTTTAAGGTATTATAATTTAACAAGCATTTTTTGTTTCTATAACAACCATTTACAAAGTCACATCCCCTTCCTCTTCTGAAACAGTCTCTGCCACCCCCCTTTTTAAGCCCTATCCTCTCTCTAGCAGTGCACCAACTGTATCTAGTGACTGCCTGGTCACATGATCCTCCCCACATAACGTTGCATTTTTGGTCCTCTTCTGCTGCATTGACAGACATTTAGTGAACCCCAGAACCCCAGAGCCGAATCTTCGCGGATCGATCGTCAACTTACAGTAGCTAATTACTTATCATTGTGTGGCTTGTATTAATGCACATATAAAGGGAAAAAATAAAAAAAACGGCAGCTTTGACTGCTGCTTTAAAACTGTTCTTTAAAGTAACATGGCTTTCATGTGTAGATGAAGATGAAACACCAGGCTCGATTTTCTTTTATACATTCTTGGCAATTCTTTGGTAACATTTTTGCTGTTTCTTGTTCATATGACATTCTAGTGATTCACACACTTTAAAAACATAATCAGAACGTATGATAATGTAGGTTTGCGAACATTTAAGTCTGGTTATGAAGGGTTTCTGAAGTGATAATCACAGAGGCAATGGGGAAGCCTCAAACATTTCACATAAGTGATATCTGTAAAGGTTCATGGTTTGATGTCCCATAACCTAAGTACTGTTGTTTGTTACTGGTTGAAGGTATATGTTTTAGTGTGCAGAATTAAAGCAGCTGTCCAACCTGCCCCCCCCTCCCCTTAATATGTTTATCAATATAATCCACACAATGATAAGTAATTAGCTAAATTGCCAATCGATCCATTCTCCTGTGATTGATCGGCGAAGATTCAGCTTGGGGGTTCACTAAATGGCTGTCAGTCCCGCAGAAGAGGACCAAAGATGCAAAGACCAGGCAGTCACTAGATGCAATTGGTTTACTGCTAGAGAGAGGGCAGGGGCCAAAAAGGAGTGCGCCAGAGCCTGTTTCAGCAGAAAAAGGGGGTGTGACTTTGTAAATGGTTGCTATAGAAACAAAAAATGCTTGTTACATTATAATACATTAAAAATGGCTTTCAGGATGGTTTAAAAAAATGCTATAAGTATTTTCTCATAGCACAGAACTGATTTATTTAAATAAAAAAAACACATGTAGGATATTGCTTGGCCTGCAGCTTTAAACCACAATTCAACAACAACAACAACAAAATCAATAACAAATTGATGGCTAGAATTTTTTTTTACACTAATGCCTGTGTGAGGGTACTTAAAGGATGCTGAGAAACCTAAACATCCACAGTTTTTCTTTAAAGAAAAATGGCTCTCCTTCTGTTCTTTCAGCTTATAGTCAATATTCCTCAAACATATAAGATGACATTCAAGTATTGTTACCTCATATAAAGGACCAGTCCTTTCTAACTTCTATCTACAGTATGACACATTGATGATTATGGCTTTTCCAGACTATATTTTGAGATCTCAAAGCCCCATCAGTATATTTCTCGAAAATAAATATTGTCAAAATTGTTGCAAATACGTAGACTCATTAAACCGTATCAGCTTATTCTGCTGAACAGGAACATGTTGTCATATCCTAAGCTGTTTGATGTGCCGGTCGCTCCTAGGACCAAGTGAACCAAGGACAGTGGCCTCTTTATGAGGTGAGATGTAGCCATCCTTAAAAAATAGGACAAGTACTTTTAAAGCGGCAATGAATGCTCTTTTTACCTTTACCCGGGATTGAAGCAGGGGGTCTCCGGAGCTGAACCCCATTAATTTCAGCTCTGGAGACCCTCTGCTTCCAGAGATACTTACTTTCGTAGGGGGTGTCTGTAGCCGCTCTGCTCAGCTACCAGGGTTCACGTAATAGCAAAGTTTCAAAGCTCACACGGCGCTGCGGACCAATAGGAAGCTGTGACATCATCTGGTTCGGCTTCTTATTGGCTCACGTGACTTGGCAGATTGAAACTTTGAAGCCCTGGTAGCCGAGCAGAGCAGCTAAGTATATCCAGAATCAGGGGGTCCCCGGGGCAGAAATTAATGGTTCAGCTCCGGGGACTCCCGCTCAATGCTGGGTAAAAAAAATACAAATTTCAAAAGGTGCTACGATTGCTTTTTTAAATGATTTTTAAACGTTAGCATTTCTATCTTAAACACATGTTTTGTAGAGTTTATGCAATCTTTATCTAATACCTGTTGGTGGTATGGCTATATGCCAATCCTCAAATCGACAGGTCTGCCGGATGCAGAGAAATTAATATTTCCCAGGATGAAAAGAAGTAAAATTGTTACTTTAAAGCTGCAGACCAAGTAATATCCTACATGTGTTTTTTTTTTTTTTTTTAAATAAACCTGTTCTGTACTATGAGAAAATACTTGTAGCATTTTTTTTTAAAACAACTCTGAAATGACATTTTTCATGTATTATAATGTAACAGGCATTTTTTGTTTCTATAGCAACCTTTTACAAAGTCACATCCCCTTCCGAAACAGGCTCGGGCACACCTCTATTTGAGCCATGCCCTCTCTCTAGCAGTGCACCAATTGTATCTAGTGACTGACTGGTCACACGATCCTCCCCACAGAATTTTGCCTCTTTGGTCCTCTTCTGCTGCACTGATATTTAGTGAACCCCTGAGCCGAATCTTTGCTGATTGGATAAATCGGGAATTTATCGAATTATTTATCATTGTGTGGATTGTATTGATGCACATATTAAAGAGAGGGGGGGGAGGGGGCAGCTTGGACTTTAAGGCTGACTGCTGGCCTTATTCCATATGCTGTTAAAATGCTTCTCTGTGGCATAGAAACCTTGGTGTCCCAGAAGCATATCAAATTAGGGCCTGAATATTTCCAAGGAAGCCAATTACATTAATAAGCTGATTAAACAAAAAATGTGACCCGCCGTGGGGCACTGTCCTCTTAATGGGTTAGGAAAGCACAATGAGATTCATCAGGTTTCATAATAAATAATGAAGAAAGATTACAATCAAGAGGAGTTTCCTAACAAAAGACGTGAAAAACTATTACAAATGAAAAATGAGCAACGAATATTGAATTACTAATTTCCCAATGTGTGAACAGCAAGTTCAGACGCTTTTTTCTTGTACCCTTTGGCTATTTTACATTGCATTACCTGAAGCAATAAACTGGGACAAGCAAGCTGACACTGACCCAAGCATCATTATTTAGATATGTTCAAGATATTACAAACGGGCTGAGGTTGAAAAATGGGCATTAAAAAAAAAAAAAAAGAGTGTACGTACCACAATATGTATGAATAATTGTTTCTTCAACACCATTGGAAAGCATCTAAGCCGGGGGTAGCCAACTGCAGTCCTCAAGAGCTATCAACAGGTCAGGTTTTTAGGATATCCCTGCTTCAGCACAGGTGGCTCAATCAGTCTCTGCTTCAGCACAGGTGGCTCAGTGTGATTGGGATATCCTAAAAAGCCTGACCTGTTGGTAGCTCGAGGACTGGAGTTTGCTACCCGTGATGTACGTAGATCTAAGAATTTGTGAGGCAATTCAGAAAATAGACAAGGAACAGAACAAAGCACGGTATTAGAGGAAGGTACCTTTTCTTTTGCCAATGAAAGTAAGGTCTAATGCGTATGAGGTAAGGCCCTTTAGATGCAGAACTGGAATAAAAGACAGACATTTATTGAGTCTCTTTGCTGCGTTCCTATTTTTTTGTGTCTGCTTGTGATTTGGGGATTGTTAATAGGTTTTGTTCCTCCTTTGAACTGCAAACATGGTCCATGGCTTCAGAAACAAGATTACAGGTAGTCCTGGGTTATCCAACGGAATCCGTTCTGGAAGTAGCGTTGGATAGTGAAACCGTTGTAAAGTGAGTCCCATGTTAATCAGTGGCGGTGAGCGTTGGATAAAGCATTCAGGCGTCGGATAACGCATTCAGGCATCGGATAACGCATTCAGGCATTGAAAAACCGGCCCGTAGGGTTGTATTGCAAAGCGTTGGATATGCCATTCGTTGTAAAGTGAAATGTTGGATAGCGAGGACTACCTGTATGGTTGATATATTATTTACTTTGTAGGCTTTTGATTCTTACTAAATGTATTAGTAGGAAGTTATATATCCAAGTTAAATGAGGTTTATATGTATAATACAAAGGCAGTTGTATAGAGCTGGGAGGAAATTATACTTCCTTTATCATCTTCCAAAGTAAAACCTGACACGGAGCTGCAGTCTAAAAGTATATTTTTAAAGACGTAAATAAATGTGTCTGTTTAAACTGAATGCTTCTCTGAATTGTGCGTTATACATGGCAAACATGTATTATTTTTTTACTAACTTGTACCATATATTATTTTGTCAGGTCTACAGCCCACTATGTTTCACATACATTTTGCATGAAAAGAAATATGACCAGGTGGCTCATATACCTGCATGACAAAGCAAGCATGAAAGGAGCTATTTTGCAGACACAAACAGAGTTTTGCTACTTTACTGTATCGGCGTTTCTGCGAATAGACACATGCTGCATGTAGCTACTAGTTGAAAGGTAGTGAACATTTATCTCAAATGTATAAAAACCAGGCACTGTGTGGTAAAACTTTTACGTTAACCTACTATTCCATCACTTTCAGTGACACGAGAAAGATAAAGTTACATTTGGTTGTAGACACTATCTTCACTTGCTTAGCTGCTTCCCATGGTGAAAGATGTCCTCCCAGACCCCCCCCCCCATATGTGACTCAAATTGGTTTACTAAAGTGCTTGGTAAGTTCCTTCACCTGCTCCCTTGAGGCTGTGAGGTGTCAATTCATTTACTCTCGTACTTTGCCCTGAAGCTGCATTATCTGGTTAAGCTTTCCCAAAAGCTCTTCACCTCACTAAAGGGATTATTTTTCTGCTCATTTCCTCTTTAGAAGGTACTTAAGGGTCTGGGAACTTGTGTAGCCTGCACCAGACAGTCACAGATACTGGGCTGAGCACATTGTGTTTGCTCTCATATAGATGATTTCCTTGTTATTCACTTTTGTAAAACAATCTTTGTGTCTATAAAACCTGGGAGGTCCTCCTTACAAAGTACGGGCCTGCTGAACTCCAAGGGTCCTCCATAGGTAAAAGACTCAAGGCTAAATGATCTAGTTACTGTTATGGCTTCATTCTGGTGTATCTCTAATCACTTACATATGTTGTGATTATTGAGGGTTGTGCTGAGGGGTACTGTTTCTATTAGTGCAAATATATAGCAGGCGTACAGCCAGGACCTCTCCCGAGTAAACCTTCTTTACGATTATTTCACTTCCGTCTCTCCGTAGTATGCTCTTCCTATTTTTCCTTCTATTCTTCTATACTAGGGGTGCGCAAACTTTTTCACCTGTGCCCCCCTGCCATCTCTCCCCCCCTGCCATCTCTCCCCCCCCTCTCTCTCTCTTACATTGTCTCCGGCGTCAAATGACGCGGCGGAGTCATGGCGCTGTGCCGTCGGAGAGACGGTAAAAGAACTTACACAGGCCTCGCGCAGTCCCCCAGCATTTCATTTTTTTAAATTTAAATGCTTTTGGGAAGAGTGTGGGTGTCTGTAAGCGCCGCCCCCCTCCCCCCCCGAAAATCTCGCGCACCCCTGTTCTATACTATCTACTATACTTTTTTAACCGTTTCACCCATTTGCTCTCTTTGCTTTTGGAACCATATGAATGTTAGAAATACTTTATGCTAATGCAGCTCTAGCCTGGAAACATACACGTGTAATAATGATTGCTACTGCACATTTCTTAAGTATTCGATCTTTATTTGTAAGATGGTGACTGGAATAAAATTATTTGCCCCCACAAGAATTCTACCTTCTTTACCTATTACCTTTTATTCTTGCTAATTGGTTTATGGAAGTAATTTTGTACTGTGCTTTTATGCATAATTGGCTCATTACTAAAGAGATCGCCACTGTGGGGAAACGGTTCGTATTTTATGATGGGCTTAAGGTCAGTGAGGATCCGCACCAAAGTCTTGTATGTTTGCAACATATACTCTCACACCTGCAGTTTTGCTCCCCCTAGTGTCATTGAAGTGAACGGCAGTTTAAGCACAACTGCTTGTGTGGCTGCAGGTTAAGAACGTGATTATACCCAAAAATGCGCGCGTCGCCAAAACAATTACCTTAGATCCAATCCAACTGCTTATACCGCAAGCGACGGTCAGGGGGCGCCCCGTAGTTCTAGGCGGGCGCTGGGGAAGAGATTGAGCTTCTTGAGGGAAGCTTGCGACGGGAGGGGGCGTGGTCGGGGATTTGCGGGGCGTGGCCATTACGTCACGTGGCTGGTTCTCCCTCATTGGGTGAACCGCCGGTGGGGGCGTGGCCACGCCTCCATCGCAAGGTTTGAACTCAATTTGATTGAGTTGTAAAAAACCTTGCAGCACGGTGCGGCTGCACCTTCAGCGTGACGGTGTCTACTGGGCCCAGCCCCATTGAGGGGCGGTGCTTACACGCACAGCGCACGCCGCGACGTGCGCACAGGCAGTTACTGGGACCGCAGCCTAAGGCAGCAAGGCTCAACTCCAGTCCTCGAGCCCCCCAACAGGTCAGGTTTTCAGGATATTCCAGCTTCAGCACAGGTGGCTCAACCAATCAATTGAGCCACCTGTGCTGAAGTTTGGATATCCTGATAATTTGGCCTGTTGGGGGATCTTGAGGACTAGAGTTGAGAACCCCTGGGTTAAGGGATGCTATTATTGTACTTTTTAGGAGCAGTTAACCAGCTTTAACCAAGTGCTAGAGTTTGCTGTACAGATATAATCCCTAACTGAAACAAAATCTATTATATTCGAACTTCCCCAACCTCCTGCTTAATGCTCTAAAAATCAGATTTAAATCAAATTTAGAAAGGCAATTACTCTTAGATGAATCAAAAATTTAACCTTTAAACTTGTGTTTAATGGTTGCGATTTAATTGAGTTATCACTGGGTCTTCTCAGTAAGGGCTAACTAAAACCAAATATACTGTACAATGCCCTCCTGTGTACAATGATGTGTATTGTTACCTTTCATGATGGGCAGATTTTGTCCCTTCTTTGAAAAAAATAAATAAATCATAACCTGATCATAACCTGTGTCTGGTCAAAATATAAATTGTGTATGCTGCTCACAGTTTTCGTTTAGAGACTATTGGTACAGTACTTTACAATCACATTAATTGGTGTCATACTTCAAGGTTTCCACTAGGTGGCAATATACCACAATATATTAAGATGTAAGTAAAGCCAGTATAACCAGCCTCACACTGATGAGACCCACAAGGTTGAAATAGTTTCTGAGAAGGGTATCTGGCTCTTCACGTCTTTAACCCAGGCTGTGCTGAAAAGCTGTGTAATATGGCAGGTATACGCTTATAGGGGTCCATGTTAAAATGGGTAAGCAACAAAAAGGTGACACACTGTGCTCATTTTGCATGTCATTACCTAGAATCCCGGGCTGCAGTGGGAGCACTGTATGCTAAGAGATAATGGGGAAAGGCAGGGCTGCAGACCTGTCTGAGACATGTGAATGTGCTCACAAGTGGGATTTTTATTTTATGAAATAGTAACATTTTAAATATCAGCTGAATTTCAATGTGTATGTAAATGGGGGAATTTAGCATTCTGAAAGGGTTTACATATGATACGAGCATAAAGTGAGCTGCAAAAGAATGTGACGGTGATATCTTGCACTGTATTATGAAGTAAAATAAGATTGGTATAAGGCAGGGGTGAAAACAAAGAAAAACCTGGCGCCAAAAGTTCCTTGGATAATCCTGTACTCCTCAAGGGATCAGCACACTTGCTTGACAGGCCATGTAGGGGAAAAAACACAAACAGACACAGATCATAGTGCAACACTGTAGGGTTAAAACAGGTCTAACACTAATACACACACTGCACATATAACATAGAGACTCCTAGTGACTATAAAAACTATTTATTAAATAAAAAGAACTATGCCATAAAATGGTATGGACAAATGAGAACACCGCTGGTCATCCAGATGGGAAAAATCAGAGCCCTACTTACAAGCAGCAAGGCAAATGCTTGTAAGTAGGGCTCTGATTTTTCCCATCTGGATGACCAGCGGTGTTCTCATTTGTCCATACCATTTTATGGCATAGTTCTTTTTATTTAATAAATAGTTTTTATAGTCACTAGGAGTCTCGATGTTATATGTGCAGTGTGTGTATTAGTGTTAGACCTGTTTTAACCCTACAGTGTTGCACTATGATCTGTGTCTGTTTGTGTTTTTTCCCCTACATGGCCTGTCAAGCAAGTGTGCTGATCCCTTGAGGAGTACAGGATTATCCAATGAACTTTTGGCGCCAGGTTTTTCTTTGTTTTCACTTTTTCTGTTAGTACTGACAGTATTACTAGGCAGCCTTTTATATATATATATATATATATATATATATATATATATATATATATATTATATTGTACTTGTCACACTGGTGTTTTAGTCTTTAGCGCTTGTTCACATTTTTTCTTTTTCACATAAGGGGCAGGGGTGCTACACTCCAGTCCTCAACCCCCCACCCCCCACAAACGGGTCAGGTTTTCAGGGCATCCCAGCTTGAGCACAGGTTGAGCCACCAGCCATGGTATAGGAAATCTGTTGCACCATGCTCAGCAGTAGTTTTCATTCAGTCCTGTTTAATCATGTCTGACTAATTGCCTTTCAAACAAGCTCTGGCTAATTAATCCAAATAAACGTACAGAAAAATTGGTTTTCCACATTTTTTTTATATGAAAGTGAGTAATCTTCTATGTATTTTTACAACAAGGATTTAAAATCTATTCCTTGTTAAACAACTGAAGGAAGTGGCAACTTTTCTATAGGTACGACCTTTACTTAGAATGAAACTTACTTCCTGCAGGTGGAACAGTATCAGTCTCTGTGTCTCGCTCTGCCTGTATTTTCGATGATTGATAAATTAAGTAGAAATAGCTGTGTTAGTCCAGTTGCGATAGAGCAGAATAAATGAGTACTTCAGTATTAGGTGATGCCTTTTTTATTTGGACTAACAATAGATATTATGAGAAGTCTTCAGAGATCGGCGATACTGATTTGCAGAGATTCCATGAGTTTAACACAGATGCAAAGAAAGAAGAAAAACAAGATGGCCATCTAAGGCAGATGCTGCAGAGAAGGAAAAGAAGGGTGTGTGTGGGCCGAGCACGTGCATTTTAAGAGAAATTTCTTTGTCTTCTGTTACTGCTTTGTCATAGAAATTGTATTTGTGATGGTGATGTTTTTAATTAAAAATCAAAACACAATTTCAGTGACAAAACGCAAAGAAGTTTGACTCAGAATGCGCGTGTTCTGCACACACACCCTGTTTTAGCTATTTGCACTTCTATATATATACTAACTGTGATTTACTTGTGTGTGAGCGAGAGTGAGTGTGCGAGTGTTAGGCCTCGGCCAGGGTGGCGCTGAGCAGGCAGGCGCGCTCACGTTGGCCGCTATGAAACACATTGAGGCAATGTGTGTGCCCAGCGTGAGTAAGCGCCTGCGCATGCTCGGTGCTTAGATGCTTGCAGAGCAAGCAAATTTGATTTTGCCTCCCGCAAGTACGCCACCTGACGTCGTGGCCATTCCCCCAGACGAGCGTGCACCTTGCTGGCCATGAATCAGCCCCGGCCGAGAGCGGCGCACGTTCCCTGTCTGGCCCCAGCCTTAGTGTGGGAGTGGGGGAGGAGGGTGACTGACTTACCTGGGTGTGTGAGTGAGTGGGTCACTGACTGGGTGGGTGACTGCAGTCACTGACTGGGTGGGTCACTAGGTGAGTGGGTGACTGACCCACCTGTGGAGCAGGGAGGTCAGTGTGGGTCAGGCAGCTGATCACTTCTGGGGTCCTGCGCATGCGTACGTCACCAGGCAGGCCTGCGCACGTGCATGTCACCGGACGGGCCTGCACACACACATGTCACCGGGCAGGCCTGCGCACGCATAACCAGAGGCCTACGCACACGCGCGATGTTGGGCGGGCCTGCGCCCACGCGCCGTCAGGTCTGCACACGCTGTTACTGCGCATGGAAAAATCAATGTGAAACAAGAGAAAAGACAGCGCAAACGCAATAGTGAAGTACTTTCAAATTATATTGAACAAATGAAAATGTATAATATCTGCGTACATCAAGTTAAAACATATCAAGCATGTCATGCACTCAGGCATAGGTTACCAGGCACCGCTCGCCGTAGGCATCAGGAACAATCCTTCGCAGGGCCACTCAGATATAGTACAGCTGAACCCTCAGAGTGGATGTCTGGATATTATGTAGCTGTTCTCATGTCCACATCAGGGGACTTCCCTCTGGCATATGGAGAACCTCCGTCCAGCTGGTCGAAGACGACAGTGCGGGAGCAGCACAAGCCGCAGTCTAGCTCACAACCCAGCTTCTCTGTATAGTTGCGCGACAAGCCGCAAAGTGATGACAGCCGTCAGCTGTTTACGGCGTCGCTCAGGATGGCAGTGGACTCCCGTAAAGTCTCGACTACAATGAGTGGAGATACCCGTAGATAGTTGGAGTCACTCGTGAATCAGTAATCCTGCGCGTTTCATAGCCGAAGCCACTTCCTCAGGGGAAATGACATGGGAGACGAAAGTGATGCATGGTGAGAATCGGAACAGGTGCCATTGCATTACTTCCGAGTCAGGGAGGGTCTTTAAATGATTGGGAGACATCCACAGACCATAGAGCCTGCGGAAGCTTGCAAGACAAGCGAAACGCGTTGCTCAATCTTCACTGCTGTCTGCGTTTTGTGTCTATCGGAGGCTTCTGTAGCCAGGAAGTGCTTTGGTGCGTTCCAGACACCATCTTGCGCTCCAACTGTCCTGACGTGCTGCAGACGCCGGAGAGAAGGAGCTGCTACCAAAGAAAGCACCTCACTAACTGTATACACCCCTGATGGACTGTATGTATGTGTTTTTAATTTCTTTATTAAAATTACTTTTTATTCCATCTGGATTCTCCATCGATTTTGGTGGGATCCTGAGAACCATTGGGGACACATACACAAACTGTGTTGTCTGAACAAATAAGAGAAGAACAACTCTCCACAAGTTAAACCCTTATGGGTTCTAACTCACACTGGCCCGTGTGAGTACTTAATATTATATATTTATATACCCATATCTCCCCAACAGTCTCCATCAGTTCACACACTGATACCTATCTCTGGTACCTCTCTTTCATTTTGGGGTAATTGAATAACCTGAGGACCTGTGTGCCTATCAGCAGCCGAGGAGAAGGCGTGGAACTCTAAGAAAGAATTTTACAGAGTTAAACCCCGAGGGGTATTTGCTCACACAGGCCCGTGTGAGTACCTAGTGCTATTTACTCCACTCCACTAACTTGGAGTAATTTATTCATTCCACTTCACCATCTTCGGTCCTATAAAGTGTATTATCTTTATCTGTACATTGTCTACTGTTCTGTGCTGATCTGCGCTCCCCTTGTTTTCTCTATTTTCTGTTTTCTATTGTGGGAGAATAAGGATATCTCCCAAGAAGGGTTTGAGCAGCAGACGGGGGATCCCTGGAAGTGTATTCCCGAGAAGGAGGAGACACAAAGGTTCCCTTGATTGGTAACACATTGTTTCCATTTATATTTCAATTTCACTTTAAGCGATTTGTTGATTTGAGCGCCTGGTTATCCTTTGTGCACAAACTGCTCAATCAGAATGACTGAGCCACTGATTAAGCCACCTGTGCTGAAGCAGGGATATCCCAAATACCTGACCTGTTGGTGGCCCTTGAGGACTGGAGTTGGCCACCCCTGATTTATATGATTGATGGTTCCCAGTCATATTCTATCCTACATATCAACTTTGAAAAGGCATATTTTGTTATGATTCATGTGGTCTGGAACCCCAAGTTCCCCCATGGACGGATGTGATATATTGGGCAGTTTGACTGATGATAATATCAAGAACACTTGCATTCAAAAACATCAATTAACTTACAAAGGTCATTTATTATTTTCACTGGGCCCCTTTTACTTTTGACTGCAGTGCAACACCATTTCTGGTTAAAGTTCTGAAGCTTTGCACATAAAACTTACAGTATGTAACATGCTTGTTTGGTTGTATTCAATGAAGTACTAAGATTCGGTGTTGGGTTCCTGTGTGATTTAAACATAAGATTTGTTTAATACTAAATTTAAAAAAAAGTCAATTTATTTTGTAGGTGAACAAGTACGAATACTTTAAAATTATTTGCACAGCAAAGATAGTATGTGTGCATGAGCACGAGTACAGCTATATGCCTACAAGAGTTCCAAATCCTGCTTTAATCCCCCTTTTGTAACATGTCGTACAGTGGTTAGACAGCTGTTTCATCCACTTAGACTCATTTGTTTGCATTTGATTACTGGTTCTGTATTGTAAAGATGGTAGTGGTTGGAAACCAGGCCAAATTAGGTTATGGTGGGTGAAAGTGACAAAAACCTTCCACCATAAAAACTACAGCAAAGATCGAATACCGATGTCTTCCACGGGTTTATGTTCCTCCTCCGAAAACCTTGTCTGCTTGCGTTGCCCCGGTATGACATATGAGAATGGGGTAACGGAAGCAGGTGTTTTGTCACTTTTGTAACCACCATTGTGTCTGGTTTGTAATCACTAGCAACTTCGCACTGCAAGCATCACTAACTTATATCTCTTACACACTCTAAATCGGCTGCCTGAGTAGCACTGCTGGCTCTGAAGCTTCTTTATCCCAAGCTTACCTGAGCGAGCTGTGTAATGTGGGCAGGACAGACTCTGGAATCTATGTTAATAATCAATCAAAGCTAAACGCGTCTTGTTGACTGAATGATTATTTGCATGTCCCTGCACAGAATCCTTATCTGCAGTAAATCCACTGTCTGATGCCATGTGATAAATAGATGAAGCCGTTTTTGGAACATGTGGACAAACATAATTTTTTTAAATGTTTGCTATATTTTGTATGGTGGCGTTTTTTACTCACTTTCTTAACGTTGTTGGTGACTTACATTGTGAGTTTCCACTATCGTATGGAAACTCCTGATCAGCCCTATTGCAGTTTAATGAAAAACCCCTATAAACTCCTTGGATCTGATTCATTTTTTTAAACTTTTAATGTTTTCCTGGTATTGAAATGCTTTAGAGGGAGTTTTGCCCGTTTTATTTTATGGTAAAATTGTTTGAAGAGACTTGTATATACAGGTACAGGTAAATTGACAACAAGCTTTTTTTCTGATTTGTTTGGGCCAAGTATAATGCTAATATTTGCATAACAACAAAAATAGAATTTAAAAAATTCTAAATAAAAAAACATTTTACAGCACCCCATTAAAATAAAAGCATGTTAATATTATTTATTTTAAGACAGGCAAGGTAGTTGTTGACATTTTCAATTTTTTTGCCTTCTATGCGGGACTGCCACTTTAAGAGATAACAACTATGTATTAAGCTAGTTACAGGGACACAGTCCTTAGACAGGTTAGCAGTTAAATTGATTCTAAATGAGTCATTTGAATCATGCATCTCTTAACATCAAAGTACAGTGTAACCAGTATGTTCTACTTATGTCAATACATAGTTATATTGAGCAATACCTAGAGCAGGGGTGCACAAATTCCTGAGCTGCGCCCCCCCTGCCTGGCAGCCGCAGTGTTTGGGCCCCTCTCTCTTAGGACCCGACGTCAAATGACGCAGCGGGTCATGTGACATCACATCACGTGACCCTGCTGCGTCATTTGACACTGCGTTGTCATGGCGACACGTCGCTGAAGAGCTGGCAGGAAGCAGGTAAGGGAGTTAGAGGCCTCACGCCTCCAACGGCATTTAATTTAAATGCCTTGGGGCAGAGCGTGGGGTATCTGTAACCGCCGCGCCCCTCCCCCCCCCTAGAAAATCTTGTGCCCCCCAGTTTGCGCACCCCTGACCTAGAGATAGACTTGATAAAATCAAAATACTGGGATGTTTCAAGTTCTGTCTCACTGCTCATATTATGTTCAGTTTTTCCATAAATGTGTAACATTCATGTTTTTTTTGTATTTGATGTAGGGGCTCCCTTATAGAATAATAAGTATTTGTGTGTCTAGATCAGGGGCCACCAACAGGTCAGGGTTTAAGGATATCCCTGCTTCAGCACAGGTGTCTCAGTCATTCTGATCTGAGCCACTGATTGAGCCACCTGTGTGGAAACAGGGCTATCCTTAAACCCTGACCTGTTGGTGGACCCTGAGGGACTGAGTGGCTGCCCCATCTACATGAACATCTCAGAAACTTGATACACACATCAAAAGTGGAAAAGACCATCAGCTTCCATACAGCTCTAGCAAAGAATACACCCAAACATCTAATACAATATAAATGCATGAACTAGTAGGGAATTGCTGCAGATACATTGAATTGACTTGATTTGCCTATCTTGTGTACCATTGGAGCCATCCACGCAATCTTCATATATAAATTTGAAATTTGTGGGGTTGTTGGTAGATGTGGTGAATCTGATTGGTCCGTGGGTCTGTCACTCAGCCTCTGGCCAATCAGATTGGTCCGTATCCCTGCCCCGCCCCACACGCCTCTCATTGGCCTGCGTGGCTCTGTGACGTCACCCAACTGCCACTCTCTTCTCCTCCTCACTCGCAGCTCACCTTCCCCCTCGGCCTCAACCAACTGCCACACACACGCACCCAGGGGCCCGGACCGCCTACTCCCCCCCCCATCACCCCCCCACCCATCACCCCCCAGCTCACCTCCCCGCCAGCTCCCCACATCCCCCCCCTTACCCACAGCTCATTACGCGTGTGCACAATGCTCCTGTTACGGGGGTGGGGTGGTGGTGCGCAGTCACGGCGCCGCCGCCGGACTACATCCCCTAGCTTCCCCTGCGAACGGGTGACGCGCCGGCCCCGTGACCCGTCCTGGCTGGCTGCTTCTCCCCTTCCCCACGGTGCTCCCTTGCTTACCCACGTGGGGAGGGAGATGGGCGCGGGGGGGGGGTGTGTGTGATACTGTGTGTGTGTGACACTGTGTGTGTGTCTCACTGTGTATGTGACACTGTGTGCTGCGCAGGGGGGGGGGGACCAGAGCTGCACAGGGGGGGGCCAGAACTGCGCATGGGGCGGACCAGAGCTGTGCAGGGGGGGGGCAGAGCTGTGCAGGGGGGGAACAGCTGCGCAGGGGGGGGACCAGGCTGCACAGAGAGGAGGAGGGGGGCGCGAGAACGGAGTTGCGCAGGGGGGGCGGGAGACCGGAGCTGCGCAGGGGGGGGGGGAGCGGAGAAAGACTGGGGGAGCGGAGAAAGAGACAGGGGGAGTGGAGAGAGGAAGGAGCGCAAAATTTTAATCCCAGGCAACGCCGGGTCTCTCAGCTAGTATCCTATACAGGCATACCCCGGTTTAAGTACACTCACTTTAAGTACACTCGCGAGTAAGTACATCTCGCTCAATAGGCAAACGGCAGCTCACGCACGCGCCAGTCAGCACGTCCTGAACAGCAACACCGACTCCCTACCTGTACCAAAGCTGTGCGCAAGCGGGGAGACTATAGAGCCTGTTACAAATGCGTTATTTACATGAGTTATGCACGTATATGATGATCGCAGTACAGTACATGCATCGATAAGTGGGAAAAAGGTAGTGCTTCACTTTAAGCACATTTTCGCTTTACATACATGCTCCGGTCCCATTGCGTATGTTAATGCGGGGTATGCCTGTATATGTTTTTTTTTTTTTTTTAAATCAGTTCTGTAGATATTACTTGCTAATTTTTTATTTTAAAATATCAACTCTTAATGTCATTTTAATGAGTTTTAATATTATGAGCATCTTTTGATTTCTATAGCAGGATTTAGCCCACCTACCAAGCAGTGCAAGATCTTTGTAGCACTTTCCTGTTTGTGATTATTTGTTGCCAATGTTTGAGCTGCAAACTGTAACAATAGATAGTTATGCTAGTAATATAAGAATACATTGTAGCTGCAGAGTTACACTGACTGAGAGATTGATTGAAACTCAAAGGCAGCCATTTAGTGAACCCTGGGAAGCAGGATTTTGGTGATCGAATCAATTGGCAGCTTAGGTCATTCGTTTTCAATAAAGGTAATCAACGGCTGCATATATTAAAACAATATATATATTATTATTTTTTTGAAGCTTCTTGGATTGCCTCTTTAAGCACATTTTTATCACAATGGTGTGACAAGTCTTTTTAATATGATGCAAAGGTGTTTCATCAAAAGCTCAGAGCATCATTAGTCAGACAGGAGGATATACTGTATATCCAGACTGCACAACTGGGGCAAATAAAGTTTTTATTTATTCATTTCTGTTAGTGGAAATCTTACTGAAAGCGATTTTGGTAAACTTTGAAAACGAGAGATTGCTCTGTTGAACCTGCTTTGCAGCAATTAGGTTGTAATACACAGCTCCAATACTTTCATTCTACACTTCATCAAGTCTCCTTTTTTATATGCCTCTTACTCTTTCCTATGATGACTAAAAAGGATAGTGTCATTATTTTGTATACTGCAAAACTTTTGATATACTAGGAATTAGTGTCTACACTGGAATACCTATATGAGGACCATTATGCTTCCCTTTCCTTCAACAGAAAAAAAACTGGCACCCCCCCCCCCCAAAAAAAAAATCTATTGATCTCTCTTGGAATAACTTCAACTATATTTTACACTTAGGAAAATGACAATTTGCATTGATTTGGCAAACTTTAACAGCAATTTACAGCAGAGTAATATGCTGACACATATCTCAAGGTAAATGTGACATTACTTTCAATTCAATAACCAAAGGTGCACACATATTGAGTAGTTTTGAACACAGGAATTAACCTGGGCTAAACTTTTGACCTGTTGATATTTAAGGTGGGCTATTCTTATGGTAGTGTTAAAATACAAATGATAGGAAAAACAGCATATAGAGGGTTTCATTGTAGTTCAAAAGATGAATAATATGTTAAGGAAACACACACAATCTTACCATCAACCTGCCAATGTGATTTTCCTTTTATAAATGTACACATAGCATGAGTTGTATAAGGTACAACTTTCTACAGTGCCTTAAATACCATTAAGAGGTACAGATAATATTCCCAGTGCTGTATAAATGGTGAATACAAGTAGCCTTGTTGGAGGTGTTAGGTGTAATATGTGTGCAGAAGAGGGCGTATTCAGAGGCGGTGCCACCCTCATTGTTCCAAACTGTTGCAGCTACTTGTTCCTAGCTTTGAAATAGCCTACAAGCTGTGCATCGGGTCATTACTTCAATGCCACTGTGGAGCTTGTTAGCCTGTGGATGTCCTGTCCTCCAAAAACCCTCAGCCATCATAAAGGATTATGAACACTTTTGGGCAGCAGCCCACAACCCCACAACCAGGTCATCCAAATGCACATGATTTACTGGACATGGCAGTTTACTGTGATAACTTTAGTATATACCAGCAAAATCTGCACCAGCATCACCCTCAAAGGTCATCTACTCACCCATCAGGATATGGTCTAAGTGAGTACTCAACCCCCACCACAAACCCTTACCTGTGGATCAATG
This sequence comes from Ascaphus truei, assembly GCF_040206685.1. Classification (NCBI taxonomy): domain Eukaryota; kingdom Metazoa; phylum Chordata; class Amphibia; order Anura; family Ascaphidae; genus Ascaphus; species Ascaphus truei. The sequence continues at coordinate 60,768,875 of NC_134490.1, read as the reverse complement.
GAGCTTCCATCAATTCATCACCATACCTCAATGGGACAAGTGGCTCTCCCTACTTGCCATCGGGATATGGGAGCAACCAAAGGCAGTTCCTGGCACCTCCATCAGGATTTGGGGGTGCAGATCTGGGCTGGCTCTCCTTGTCGAGTCAGCCGGACTTTTTTAAGATGGTGCGGCCCCCTTACTCTTACTCTGCCTTAATTGCAATGGCTATCCAAAACACTCCAGAAAAGAAGCTGACTCTCAGTCAGATCTATCAGTATGTGGCTGACAACTTTCCCTTCTACAAGAAAAGTAAAGCTGGCTGGCAAAACTCCATCAGACACAACCTGTCCTTAAATGATTGTTTTAAGAAGATGGCAAGAGATGAGGATGATCCAGGTAGCAATATATTTCTGTGCCCTGCCTCTGTAGAATGATGGAAGATTATAGCATCAGGTTAATTAATCAGTTGTATAGTTCCCTTAACTGAAACAAGTTATTGTATCTCTTTAAACTGAACTGTTTCATTAGTATTATTATATTTTATTTTTATGGCGTCAACACATTCCGCAACGCAGTACAATGTGTATTTTGTCCCTATTGTTGAGAACTAACTGGTTAAAGGGACAGATCAACATGATGGAAAAACAATGTAACAATTTAGTGTAATTGTCTTCCATAGAAAGATCCAATCATCCTTAAAGGTGCAGTCCCATGTACTTATATTTTTGTACATCTTTTGTTGTTGTTAATGTAGCCATTTAACAGAGTTACTTGTGCTTTTTAATGTGGTATTTTTATTTTATTTTAATGATGTTGCAATTCAGAGAATTAGGCTCCAGAATCATAGACTATTGAGGGAAATGAAGATTGCTGCCCTTTCTCCATAGAAGTAAATTGGATGAAGTTTGAGTGATACATTATTAGTTTAGCATTTCTAATGATGATTAAAGAAAAAAAAAGAAAGAACAGGATGTTGTACATTTGAATTAGTGCTTCAATGTTGTGTATTTTTACCTGCTATGTGGAACTGCCACTTTAACGTAACTGTCTTACTTATTTGTATAATGTGAAAAAATTAATATCAGTTTTGGCTGGGGGCACTGAATTCAAGCATGCCAGCTACTTATGTTTCTCTGATTAATGATGGCCCCATAATTATTGTGTTTTGCATACAAAAGAGAAAAAGTTATGTGGGGTTTTATATCACCAAAATACATTAGGATCAAATTGTAAGAACGCTCCAAAGTTTTTGTTTCCCATGGAAAATTATTACATACACCTGTCCCATTTAAAGACATTTAACCTGTTAAACAGGCCACTATCCCTAGTTCACTCCCACACCAGGCAGGGATGCCCCTTAAAAGTAGCCCCCCCTTTTTGTCTAGTACTGCAGGGCCCAGCAAAATGCATGGTTTATTCAGCACTGACTATGTTCAAAAGCAAAACTTTTTTTAATGCATTATTTACAGTAAAAGTTCAATATATGTATGATCTATGAAGTTATTGATTTTAAAGTAATTGTTTTTTTTATTATTATTATAGGAAAGGGGAATTACTGGACATTAGATCCCAACTGTGAAAAAATGTTTGATAATGGGAATTTTAGAAGGAAGAGGAAAAGGAGAAATGAAAGTATTGGATCTAGCTTCCTTGCACTCTCTGGTAAGGCTGATGAAAAGGGTGGTGGTGGTTCTCTGAAGTCGTTAGGCTCAAACAGCCTTGTGGGTTCTCCATCAGATGTTCTAGGCAGCTCTACAACTTCAGAAAGAGAGACCAAACTTTCCCCTGCACCACCAGCACTGGACAATAGTCCTTGTTTTACTAGCTTTACCTCCAGTATGAATGCCATGATCAATGTGAGCAGCGGCCGCTCCAGACAGTTTTCTGCAGGACTTGGGGACTTCCCACATGCAAGGCAACATTTACCTGGGCTTGCTTCTTACACTATTTCAAACAACTCGGTGCAAAGTGCTGCAGCAACCTCTCAAACCCACTCAAGAGTAAGTTGTTATGCATCTAACCAACAGAATGGACTATGTGCTTCCCTTATGAATAGCCTCAGTGTCAACCATTTGATTTACAACAGAGAAGAAGGAGAGATTTGAAGCAGCCACAGATAAATCTTGTATATGCATTTTACAGCACGAAGAAATTGTTCTGAATGGGACATTAAAATATTGTACCTTTTTTATTTTCCTAAAATTGAAAAAAAAAAAGTTGCCTACTAAATATATCTTAGTACTGTACTTAGACTATACAAATGGAAACAGGGCCGATCACCTTATAAAGCAAGAAGGTAATCCTACACGGACTATGTAAAAGGAAATATATCTTGTTTTAATAGTTAGTATATTCAAAACCTTTCTTATCAGGCACTAGATTCTTTCTAGTGCATTTCTGGGCCTTTGGGGAAAAAATTATTTGGAACAAATTGTCAGAACTTTTTTTTACACTTTATATATAAATGCAGTAGATTTTGGTGCATATATATATATATACACACACACAGTGGTCGACAAATCACCAAAAAATCTACTCGCCGAACAAAAAAATCTACTCGTCACCTAGAACCACACGTGTGCTGCTTGGGCCAATAGGAGCTCGCCACGATGTTAAATCCACTTGCCCGGGGCGTGCAAATGTATAGGTTTGTCGAACACTGTGTATATATATATATATAACGAATAAACAAGACCAGTAGGCACTCCGTCGGGTAAATCAAGATGATGGGTGCAAATCCTATATGGAATAAATAGGCAATACGATACCGTGTTTGAGACGAATATCAAGAGGCAGCATTCCAAAAGGTAGTCAAAAAAAAAATATATCGTATTAACAAGACATCATATCCAACGTTTTGGTCCTTCGTGCGGGACCTTTCTCAAGGTCACATCACCTTGAGAAAGGTCCCGCACAAAGGACCGAAACGTTGGATATGATGTCTTGTTAATACAATTATTTTTTTTGACTACCTTTTGGAGTGCTGCCTCTTGATATTCGTCTCAAACACGGTATCGTATTTTGTGTGTGTGTGTGTGTGTGTGTGTGTGTGTGTGTGTGTGTGTGTGTGTGTGTGTGTGTGTGTGTGTGTGTGTGTGTGTGTGTGTGTGTATATATGTATATATATGTATGTGAATTAAGGATGCTGATAACCTTATCTACAAAAGTTATATTCAAAGGAGAGGTCTGCAAACAGAAATTTGACACCAATAGAAGTGAGATTTGCTGATGCAGAGAGGGGGAAATTACTGTTTATGGCGGAACCTTACCAATTTCCCTAAAATATCAATATATTTTTTTAAGGGGAAGATTGCAAATACAAGACTCATAGTTTTTAATACAGATCAGGTTTGACTCTGCATAATATTGCAGTACATGTAATGCAATAAATATCTACAGTTATTTTTATCCTGATCCCATTCTTCATAGTAAAATTCTGTTGCAGATTTTCTTCAATAGAACAGTATTGATGTCAAAACTGTTTTCAGAAACATGCATAAAAACTTCTCAGTAGTTCTGCCTCCATCACTCACTTTTAAAATCCCTAGTATATTTCTTACTTGCTGTTGAAAGAGTGTATTTGTTACATGATTTGCTTATTGTAACTACGTTGTTTGTTGTAACCTTACACAAATATACCAATTTCATTATATTTTAACAAGATAAAGTTGGTTGTTCCTGAACAGACGTATCAGTTTTGTCTATATACTTTCAGGTCACAAACTCTCATTTTTTTCTGCACTGTATTTCTCATTTCAGACGACGCCATATTTGGGCAGGAAGTTGTCAAATTATTCGCTAACAAATGTATATGAATGCGTTGTTTTTCAGCACTTTCCCTTTCTTAGATACAGACTTCAAGGGCAAATTATGATTAAAGGACAGGTTCATTTTTTTTTACACAAACATTCAATTTATATTAATATTTAAATGCTATGCGCCTCCTTTGAGCAGTAGATCAGTGGTGCTCAATTCCAGTTCTCAAGACGCCCCTAACAAGTCAGGTTTTGGGGATATCACAGCTTGAGCACTGCTTGCTCAATCAGATCGAGCCACCTGTGCTGAAGCTGAGATATCCTTAAAACCTGAGCACTGCAATTGTGCACCCCTGCAGTAGATAATAATCCAATGAAAAAAGTGTGTAAGTTTATAAAATCTTTCATTTTTAAACACCAGTTAACCAATAAACATTTCAACAAACCATTTTTACAAACCATTTTTTTTAAACCAGTGCCAGTTAACATACATGAGTGGTGTACTGTATCCATTAGAGTGGCACCATTCTGACACTATCCGTCTGTGTCTCTGCGTGTCTCACAGACATGAGCATATCACAGGTCACTGTTTTTATGTCACCTTTATGGAGCAACAACAACAGAGTTCTCCCCTGTAAGGCCCAGTGCCACAAGACGGTGCAAAGCACCAACATATTTTGCAGCCCAACTCCCCTTCATGTGTATGTCATCTCACGTTATTCATATGAATGGAAGTAAAGGCGTCCTCAAACTTAGCTTCCCTTTTGTGGATCTGATCCTAAGTTTTATCCCTGGCTTTGCGTGTTGAACGTCAACATTCTCCAAACGCTAGCAATGCTTGTACATAAAAACTCTTTATTTTTCCAAAGACAAAAGATCATCTTTGTGTTGCTTCAGAAGATGACAATCATTGTATATGAAGAATTTGGGATTTAATCGAGCGTCTAAATGAATCCGGATCCCTGCTGAGGGGCTCTGTAATTACTGCACACAGTGCCACAGGATGATGCGGGGAATGATTTATATTTTATTGAATACCTCTATCATTATCACAGTTCTTTGCAGCATCTGAATCAGACCTCATCATTATCAACATAAGGATACAAGGTGATTACTTGAGATTGAAGCTGAAATCACAGTGATACCATTGAGATAATCCTTTCCCCGTGCAGTTTACAATCTTCAACTATTCCCATGTGGATAGGATCTGATTTTTATTAGAGCTAACAATGTACACATGAACAAGCACACATTGCTTTACACAAGGCTTTAATACATCTAGTACAGGGGCGGCCAACTCCAGTCCTCAAGAGCTACCAACAAGTCAGGTTTTTAGGATATCCCTGCTTCAGCACAGGTTGCTCAATCAGTCTTCCATTGAGCCACCTGTGCTCAACTCCAGTCCTCAAGAGCCACCAACAAGTCAGGTTTTCAGCACATGTGGCTCAATCAGTGGCTCAGTCGAAGACTGGTTGAGCCACCTGTGCTGAAGCAGGGATATCCTGAAAACCTGAACTGTTGGTAGCTCTTACGAACTGGAGTGGGCTACCCCTGTATATACTGATTAGTGAAATAAATGGTATACTGAAAGACATTTTACATGTAGAGACTGAAGATACTTTTATTCCTCAGCTTGGGTAACAGCCCTTAATAAATGGATTATCATCGTGTTGTTGGAAGTGCTCGAATGCAGAGCTGGACTGTGATGTGAACTCCTGGCCCCTGTCAGTAACTGAAATCTGGTTTGTACAGTTCCACACGAAGACTGCAAAGGTTTCTTATATATCTTGTAACTAATAGTTCTCACTTGTGGAGTGGAGTTTGTCATGTGCACTCTGATCCTTTACCCACATACTTATCTGTGGCCAGGATGGATAAACAGCATTTCTAAACCAGGGATTTTCCAGTTGTTTTTTCTTCTTCAAACATCGCACTGGATCAGGGGTGGCCAACTCCAGTCCTCAAGGGCCACCAACAGGTCAGGTTTTCAGGATATCCCTACTTCAGCACAGGTGGCTCAAGCAGTGGCTCAGTCATTGACTAAGCCACTGATTGAGCCACCTGTGCTGAAGCAGGGATATCCTGCAAACCTAACGGTGGCCCTTCAGGACCGGAGTTGGCTACCTGTACACTAGATACTGTACTTTAAATAGCAGAATATGTGTGATACCAGTGACTTGTATAATCATCAGTACAGGGCAATGGCTCAGGAATTGTTTAAAGGGTGAACTAGAGTGCTACAGGTTTTGCTTCAATGGCATTGTCATTATTAAATATCTCGTAATGGAAGCATGTAAAGGCAAATCCGAGATATCCCCTGTTGTACTTCAGGACATGTTGGTAAGCATATGTCACATCAACAAACAGTCATGTGGGAAGCTATTTTAATGACATTGAGCTAAGTCATGTTATGTAGAAACACAAAACACTGAGAATAAGCAAAGTATAGGCAGCTCTGTTATCTATAAACTTCGGTTTGCTGGACCTTGCAGTTCTGATCCTAATTTTAAAAGCAATAAAATGAGGGCTGGAATCCGAAAGCATAAATAAAGCAAAACACCTTTTAATTAGTTCATAAATTAGGGCATTCTCTCAATCTGCTTTGAGGAGGGAAATTAAAGTGACAAGAGCTTTGCAAACAAGCTTGGTGTTGGCAGCTGCAGGACAATGAGTGTTGGCAGGGCCAGGGGAACACCTCCTGAGACTGCAGGAAGAAACCATGACCTCCAATCTGGGAAACGAATGGCATGTCCCATGTACATATTACATTCATAAACCAATAAGCACTGTGTTCATTGTTTAAACATCTACAGTAGGTTGTGGGTTATTTTATAATTGCAAAAGTTGTATTGTTTTGTGTGTCAATATTTTACAACTGTGATTTGAATAGAATAACTACTAAAAAAGTGTTTTGTTTTTTTTGTTTAGGGACTAAATACTTTAAATGCATTCACAATTTCTTTCTGGGCTTGGTTCTTTGTGACTTTTTTCTTTTCTGTTAAAACTCCTAAATCCTGCGTTTTTTATGTTTCTTTTTAGTATATATATATATTTTATTTTATTTCATCTAACCCTTTGAGTGGTGGAAGGGCCGTGGTGCTTGAGTGCCACGGCTCCTCTGGCACAGTGCGGTCACGTGATAGGGTGGCCATTTTGGAAAAACAGAAGAGGGGGAAACTCCTCCTTTCCTCCCTGGTTAGATGGCGTCCTGCACTCCACGAGAGCGCAGGATGTGATCGTACCCTGGGGAAAAAACAAACCATTTGAGCATAACTTCGTCTCTGCATTCTGGGGCACTAAAAAGGTTAAAGAGATAGGGCGTGCAGAAAAAAAAGGGCGTAAGGGAAGTGTAGGGGTTTGGAAAATAAAATAGAATTAGCGGTGTAGTGTGGCTCAGGTCAAAACATCACAAGTTAGCACGGTTCAGAGGACGAATAACAAGGTCAACCTTGTCCCAACAAGATAGAGGGAAAGAGGTAGCCAGGAGGGGAGTTGTGTGCCCTGCAAACAGTGAAGGGGCCATGATATTCACTTTGAAAATAAAGCTTTAAGGAGAGAAAACATGGGAAATAGGGAGAATATGCAGCATTGCAAAAAGAAGATAAGGGAACGTAGGTTTCTGTTTTAGAAGGTTATGGAAGACAGGTCAAGATTTCCCGTTCTCTTGATCCAGGGTTCCAAAGTTCTGGTGAATTTACCTGCAGTATCATTGAGAAAGGTGGTCAATTTTTCATAGCACATTATAAGCCAAATTGTATCTATGATTTTGGAAAAGGTAGGAATGGGACCTTAGGGGGGGTGGGGGGGTTCAACTAGAAATGGTAAATGGTAAAACAAGATATTCCACATCAAGCAGCACAAAAGCTCATTATGGGCAATCCGATAATATACAATTTTCCTAAAATAGACATACACCACATATTATCATTTTTACATCAAGACATACACAACATAAATCTCATAACATTTGAGACTTGCCCCCTACAGAGGGGAAAATTAGTACGTAAAATGTGAACTCTGCCACATATTTCAGACTTCAACCAAAATGAAAAAGGATTCTCCTCAGAGAACGATATTCCCTGAGACTAATCTAGCACAAGATTATTATCCCCACATCAAGTGGCACGGGATACAATAACTAAGATAATAAACTATCATATTTTCCTGTGTTCATAAGAACATCCCAGAGAAGGGTCTTTGTTATATACCCACAGTCTTTATGGACATTTACTCAATTAAATATTGAAGCAAATAGTTAAATAAGGAACTGATACCAAATATAATTGCTTAAATAAACTCATGAGTTCAATTGCATCTTCATCAGTCCTCACAAACATGCGTAACCATAATGCCACACAGTGATTAGCATGCAGATAATTCTGTGTCATGTTCTTCTTTCCATCCATTTAAACATGGATATTTCCATAGGACTTTTTCTCTCGTCTACGTTTTGGGTAAAGAAGAGCAGAGCCAGAAAACCAATTCATAGATAGTTTACAGTTTTTTTTTGTAGAGTCCGAGTAGTGATGTGCTCGTTCAGGTGTCCAGTGCTTTGATTCACTCATTGTTCTGGGTTCTCAGACACTTATTGCAAAGCTTCAGCCTGAAAGATAGACCGTCCACTACAATTCTGTCCGACCTTCGGCCAGAAGGAGATCTTGAGAATCAGGTTCTAGGAGGCCGTTCCCAGTCACAAGGCAAATAAGTGGCTCTATGGCCTACTGATCCAAGACAGTCTTTTCTGTGAGGAAAAGAGGGTGACTGAAAACGAAAAAGACGAAAAAAAACCCAGGCAAAGGCGCCCTGATGTAAAAGTACAGTGCGGGTAAGTGCTCAAAAATCTTCCATATGCAGCCTGTCCAGAAGACCATTTACAAATGTTGTGCCTTCCTAGCCTAATGGCCAAGGTAGGTGCTCAGTGAAACAATAAGGGACCATGAGTCACCCACACCCTGTGCATTTCCATTTTCAGGTGCAATACTGCAAACTTCATCAGGATGACCATCAGATCCAAGGTGCCGGGAGAAATACTGGGGACATTCTTAGATAGGTATTGTGTTATGTCCTTTGGTATTAGAGATGTGCACAATATCCTTCACAAAGTTGTATGCATTTGTTTTTCAATTTTGATTCCCTGCTAAATGCTTTACCGAGCCTCAAAGGGCTAATATTATCAAAGGAGTAAGCTTTCAGCAAAATAATGCCAGACAGTGAGCGAAAAATGGTGTGTGCCTTATTTAAAGTCTCAGCAGATTTTAGAGGATTTCATTAGCGAATCCAGCGATTTTGGAGATTTCTACAAATTAAGCATATTAAACAAAAAATTGCACATTGGCCCTTATTCTGTAACCTGCAGCTAGCTGCGCTATCCGTGCGATAGCGCCTGATTGCAGCTACAGTATTTTAGTTCCCAGAATAAGGGCCATTGTCCTAATGCATGGCAAATTATTTGCGAACTCTGTCCGAGCAGCAGCTGTTTCGTGACTGAAAAGGGGACACATTTTTCATGGTTCGCAGCCTCGTCTAAAAGTTTTGCCCATATCTATTTTAATCTTGATCAATGATGATGAGCAGAGTGGTTGCAAAACATACAAAATAATGTTGTGGGTTGGTGGTAAAAAAAATCCTCTCACTGGACAAAGTAAATCAAAGGCAAGAAGCGCACAAATGCATCGCCGTTTTCCCATGTCCCACAAAACAGCTTCAACCTATTGTCCCATATCCTGCAGGGAACTTCAGATACAATTTCTGGTTAACTACATGCTGATGAGTCCAAGCTCATCAAAGTACAGAAAAGCATATGCATGTCTTCCAGAGAGGACCACTCCAGTCCCAGAGCAAGCGACAGTTCAGGTTTTCAGGATATCCCTGCTTCAGCACAGGTGGCTCAATCTTTGCCTGAGCCACCTGTGCTGATGCAGGGATATCCTGAATACCTGACCTCTTGAGGACTGGAGTTGGCCACCCCTACTCTAAAGTTATAGAATAAAATGCACGGAACCTGCATTAGTACAAAATTACCACATTCAAATCTGCACCTAAAAATGTCAGCTATAATTAGGTACCCACTCACCTTACATGTACACATGTCGTTAAACATTTGCAGAAAGGCATTGTATTAGGCATATTTATTATTTAATTTGTCATTTTCAATAAGCATAATTCATCAGTGATAGTTTACTTTTGTGTTCCTACACGAGTACTCCAAGTCTCCCTTAGGCACACATTAACTTTAGCACCTGAGTTAAAGAGTCTCTGGCCTGTTTGACTTAACCTTGGTTTGTTAGAGTAAACCTTTGCTCTGAGAAGCCTGGGGCTAGATTTTTCTTAAATGCCACTAAAGATGGAAACAGCCTTAAAAGCAAGTAACAGTAATACTTTAATGGAAGGTTTCAAATTCAGAGAGCAATTTTAAATCAATGATCTCCACTTGGTTGGGAAAGCCCTTTAATGTGATATAAGTAGTGCTGAAGAAGTCACGACCTTTACTTAATTTGACACTTTCTCACTTATTTAGGAATTGCAGAAACACCATGAAATGTGTTCAATGTAGGTTTAAAAAAGAAGGAAGAATAAAGGTGTTTTAAACGCGTTGCTTGTGGTTCCTTACAAACTGGGATACATTTTAATGGGTTCGCAAGGAAGTTCTTCCTTGATGTTTTAGGTGTGTGCAGAGCTCTTAAAACCTCAAAGGTCTCTTCCTCATGTGCATGGTGTGTACTCTGTTAACAAAGATACAATAATATAGCCCGCATGTACAGTATGGGGGGTGTCACATTTCAAATATTCTTCAATTTAAAAAAAAAAAAAAATAATAAAAATATTGGTTTTGCAAATGTTTGACTAGTTTTCCATTTCGAATTTTCAAATATATCAATTTAGTTAAAAAAAATAATTAGTGGCAGCTTTTTTTGAACGCCAACAAATCGAATATTTAAAACGTCATAAATGCAGCACATATGAATTAAAGTGAATAATCCACCCCCCCACCCCCATTTCTATTCAAAATGCCTCACAGGTCTCAAACTATTTTAAAGCAAAATGTGAGTTTTCGGACCTTGATACATATGTTTTTTCTTTTCGGAAAATGGAACTGCTAAAATGTCTAAACTACACTGTGTTCAGAAAGAACGGGACCCCTTTTATTTTTCGTCATATCTTGCAGACAAATCACTACATTTGAATGAAAATTTGATTAGTTATAGGTCTGTCGCAATAGACTATGACACTTAAGAATGATTTGATACTCTAATAACTATGTTTTGGGATTGGTGACGGCGTGATGTCCTCATGAAGTGCATAGTTACAAAATGGTGTCCAGCGAGAAGATAAACACGTTATAAAGCGCTGGAGACACAGCAAGAGTTATGGTACAAAACACTTTCTTAAAATGTTTCCTGATGAAGGATGGTCGCTAGGAGGACTGAAAGAAGGAATTTGTATCGTTCAGGAGTGGGAGCGGCTGGATCGACACGGTATCGATTATGGAATCAGACAGTGGCGTTACCTTCGTTGGACGGGCGTTTCAGCAGCAGGAGGACATTTTTAACACACACTTTGAACCATATTTTGAACTCAAACTTTATAGTAATCTTGGTGTTTCAGATGAGATTACACCAGTTTAACACATTTACAAGCTACGAAGGTAAAACTCCTATTTCCCATTTAATGAACATGAACCTACCGCAGTGTATCTGGTGCTTGTTGACATGTTAACTAAATTGATGTTACTGTAATATCAGCTGAGTGTCTACATTGTGCCTCTTATATAGTGTTAATCTACATAACTTACCTACAATTGTGCAAATTTTCATGAGGCTCGAGAGAGAGAAATATATAAGATATGATGAACACGGCGTATTCCCATTAAAAAAGATCATTATTCTGTGCTAGTCTACAGGCCTTGGAATTAGATGAATTATATTGGATGCTCGCGTATATAAATATTTCATTTAATGATTATCCATTTACAACACATGGAATTTACTTAAGTTAGACTCAGAAGATGATGCACTCGGACAAATGACTCAAGACTGTTAAATTAATTCAGATCTATCCTTCTGGTTTGAGTTATTTTGATCTGCCAACTCTGTTTAACTATTTAATGACATGAGAAGGCAACTTGTTCAGTGAAAGGGAATTTCAGTTTGTCTCACCATAAAAGAGATATTTTGCCTACATGATATCTATGTCTAATGCTGCTCTACAGCCGTAAATTGTATCAGTTACATAATTTCGTAAAGTATGCTCATAAAAAAAAATGTCTAACTCTGGGAACAGCAGTGGGATGTCAGGCAGACTTTCTGCCCCTGAGAAATTGCAGCCACTAACACTGTAAGTTAAGCACGAAGATTGCTAAATTCTGCAAAGAATGCTACCTTGTATAAGGGCGAAGGAGACTGCCTCACTGGGAACCATATCCCAGAATGACAAATTCTCTACCATCTAATGGTTGCTTAAGAATTTATAATATGTTTTTAGAACTTTACTAATTTAGGACCAAAAGAAGCCTGGGTGTGAAAATCACAACAACACATATCCCAGAATACAATGCAATACATTCAACTTTTGTTAGAGATTAGGCAGAGCCTGTGTATCCATCAATAGTTCTTCAAAACAGAACATTTCTGGAGGATTTAACAGGATTTTGCCAGGAATCTAGATGGAAAATGGAAAGTAAAGACATTTTCATTACTTGCCACATTCTGTCCAAAATATATGGGGGGGGGGGGGGGGGGGGAATATGAATAGATATTTCAACATGCATACTGAAAAAAGGTTTAAAATCCCAAAGATCTAAAATGTAAAGTGCTATAAGAAGTGAACTTTTTATAAATTGTTTTATATTATCTCTTTCAGCTGATAAACACAGGCAGAGTGTTCTGTCACTTTCAGCAAGTTGCTAAATAATATCACATACATAAATGTATAACCCAAGTTCTCAGTTTACTATTTATGACACTTATTTAACAATATTTATATCCACTGAATCCATTTATACAAAGCAGAACAGGGCAGTGATTCATATTAGGGTTAAAATGAAGTGAGATACAAGGATCTCTTCTCAAGTTTCTATTCTTAACCTATAATATTTGTTACATATTGTAAATTCTGTGGTCTTTGCTATTGTTCAGTTTTTCAGTGGCTTTTAGGCCTACATTTAAAATGGTATTAAATATATCCAATTAAATTCTGAGCAAAAGGGAGTCAAGCACATCAAAAATAGGAAACAATCAAACGATAGCAAAAAAGGTCATTTAATGACTATTGAAAGTCAAGGTTGCATCCAACATTTCAGCGCCAATATCTTAGGACCCCTGCAGGGGCATCCCAAGTAGCTTGAGCTGATTTCCCCTTTTTTTATAGTACTATTAAATTCTGAAGCCCAATGTAATAATTGTAGGGAATACAGACACTGAGCACATGCATTCTGTTACAGTGATCCAATTTCAGTTCCTACTACTGTTATCTCCATTGGACAGATTAAAGGATCAGTTTACCTCTCAAGGTTTTGGACCCTCAGGTTTCAGAAATGTTGTAGGCAGTTATAAACCAAGCAACTAGTACAGTATTATATGGTTCACATCTCATCTGTAATATCGAGTGCAGATAATGTCACTTCTATTGTGTTTTAAGCAGTCACTTTAAAAATGTCACCTTTTTGCCAGTCGAGAGGTCAATGGTCAACTCTGTAACACGTTGCACTCCTCAACTACAGTAACTGCCTTGTTCCGAATACTCCAACTTGTAATAGTAGAGAAACATGTTATCACTTTCATTCTGTCTCAGACACTGTGTTGTATTATTTTTACTTTTACAATATAAATAATGAACTATTATTGACCATTGTGTAGTATAATGTGTGGATGCTTTGTTGTACTTAGCTATAAATAATGTCAAATTCCCATCTATATACATGTTATAAAATATATGTTTATTAGACTCCAAAGTACCTCCTCCTTGTGTCTGCAAGTCTCATTATCACCTTAAAATGTAGATGTTGTAGCTCAAAGGTTAGGGGAAAAAAAAAATATATATATATATATATATATATATATATATATATATATATCATCCAGGGGACTATGATGACTTTTGGAATGTGGATTCATCAATTTACACGATAACCTTGTTCTAACACCAGCTGGCTTTCAAGAGAAGAACAAAGGTATGTGTGTGTGTGTGTGTATGTATATATATATATATATATATATATATATATATATATATATATATATATAATCAATATCTTAAGATATATCAGATTTCCAAATGATTCTCATTTGTTGAAGGTAATACAAAATGTAAAAATCCAATAGGTTAACCATGGAGGAGGATAAACGTTCCAATGAAAATAGAGAGTAAATGATGCAGGTAAATTGCATGCTAGGAATTTATAACAAAGATACAGTAGTTCTTAAAGTACAATTATAGTGCAATTCTTTGAGGGTTTTACCTAGCTAGGGTTAAAAGCATACCACAGTACACTTAACAAAAATACTACTCAAGGAATATATCTTATTACCAGTATTTGAAGGCCACATTGACATATGCACAAAAGCTATTGATAGGTGATTTTTTTTCTTGTTATATAGATATTTCTGAAAAAGAGAAGATGAATGCATAATGTATGTAACACACATAAACGTGAGTACCAGCATATATTTGTAAAGGTAATGTACCTTTAAGAATGAGTAGCCTAAAGGAAAGTGTCCAAGGACTTTAATCTATTGCATCATTAATACAGAATTCCTTAGGAAAAGTGTAGAACTGCTTAGCTGGTCACCTGAGACGCTTCTCTACCCTTTGATTGTGAAATTTTCCCTGCCAGTCTTTTGACTTTTTCCTGTGGCTCATTCCATTACCAAGGCCTTAATCGCCCTTTCACCAGTGGGCTGTGACCAAAGTGCCCCAGGTGACAATGTTATATCCGTCTGAAAATCCCAAGTGATCCTTAAGCACTTCCCACAGATCTATCACTACCACTGTAAGTATTCAATCCACCATTCTTAATGGTAACATTGGGAAGATGAATAAATACTGGGAGCATCCCAGGTTCAGGAAAAAATCACCACTTTAGTCCCAATGTGTGGTGCAAAAAGTGGGGGAAATGCCAATCTATCAATAGGAGGAGTGCCTTTTGCAATACATATGCCCCTTCAGTGATGTGCAATCCACTTTATATTTTGGACACTTGTTTGTCTGTTCACTATGCATGTGGACACTTCTTAAGATATCGTAATCACATTTTGCATGATGGTTCCTGAGATCCAGGAACAGGTTTTTGTCTATGTTTGTATACAATGCACAAATAAGATCATCGATGACATTGCATATGAGATCACAAATTACATTAGCAATGACATAACTGATAACATCACATATGACATCCCAAATGGCACAGTCTAGGACATTTGGTTGCGGCCGTTTTGCTGCAACTAAGTTGCTGTGGGCGTTTAGATGTCACTCATTTTTCCGCAGGGACATTTCTCTGCCAGCCATTTCACCGCCAATATAAGTCCCTCTCTGTACCCTAAAAACTCCTAATACTAACCCCTACACTGAAAACCTTAACCCCTTACCCTTAAACCCCATACCTTAAGCCCTTACTCTAAAACCCCTTACCCCAATTCCTTACCCCAAAAACCCTATCCTTAACCCCCTACCCTAACGTCTAAAACCCCTTAAGTTAATTGACCTTATTGGTGAAACAGCTGGTTGCTGAGTGTCCCACAGCAGAGCAGTGAGGACTCCCTCAGCGGCACCTAATAGGTCACAGCAAAATGAGCGCGAGCAAATGTCAGATTCCGCACCACAGAACCCTCAAGCTCCCACTTAATCTTGGCCACTCTGAAAATCCAATTTGCAACATTAGCAAAAATACAGAAGCAGCTAAAGTTCTTCAAGAGAGCGAGATCAATGTTTGGGACGAGAGCACAATATCCCACGAGCATTAAAGTCCCTCGATCTAAGACTTTCTGACCACCAGAGGCAATGAATTATTATGGGTGAAGTTGTTGTTTTAGCAGGGTATTTCGCGTTAAGACACTAAAAAATGTACTTCTCCATTAATAAATCTAAGTATTTTTTGGTTTCTTAGACTTCCCGAGCAGCGCCAGCTACTTTCAGTGAGTAAACAAATATTTTAGATCACCAGGAGATCACAAGTAATTTTCTCTTAAACTGGGAGAACCCCTCACTTCTACTCCCTGAGAAATGTTTGAATTGAGAGTAAAGGGACATGTTACCCTAATGTGTGTAGGTGTGTCTGAAATGGGTGTTAGTAAAAAAAAAAAGTAACTGAGACATTCTGTAGATTTTTTTCTTAAAAACGGCGGTTGTGGAATTGTAATCATATATTAGAGTTTTAATGTAGAAACGTTACAATATATTTTTGTTAAAATGGATACACTCCAGATAACAATTTATATAGAAAATTAATATGGTGTCATCCAACATGAAATGGGTTTAGAAGCTGTGCGTTACTTTTTTGACTAAAGGGACAGATTAGATGCCCACTACTGAAATTATGTTGGATTTTACATTATATCTTGAGAAATAACATTCTTGAATTCAGTGGCCATCTATATATATATTTTTTTTAAAAATGGTACAGCCATAAGAGCAATTTGAGCCCCAAATTACACAAATCTGTTTGTGAGTCACTCGGGAGGAATGTTATGTCTTTTCAAAGAATAAACATTTTCTGAATAGGATTGCCTATTGAAAAAGATATATAGATGACATACTCTTCCTATGGAAGGTGCCAAAAAGAGGAATTTTTACATTTGTTTCATTATTCTACAAATAATAGCCTTGAGTTTAAAAATAATATATATGATAAAAATAAGGTTCTCTTTTCATTACATTTATCCCAAAATAAATTGGAAATATTCTACCCCAAAATAAGCATATGCTAGAAATGGATACAAATAGATATCCTTTTATGAAGAAGAAAAGCCACAAACCATCCACAAAACCACAAGAAATCTTAAGGATAATCTGGATAAACTCCTTTTTAGAGGAGAAAATGATGAAAGCTAGAATTATCAATTCATACAGTAATGCTATTGGATCGAAGATACATTTAGCATAGGTTGAACTTGATACATATACAGTATGTCCTTTTTTAACATCATCTTCCATGTAACTAATCTATGTATCCAGAATTTCAACAAGGAGGCCAAAGTCAATGATATTGGTTTGGTCAAACATGGCTTTGCAGGAATAAAAAAAAAAGTTCAACATTCTATTTAAGAACATTTTACAAATATTACAGCTTTAATTACAACTGCTTCAATATTTTAGAAAGGCAATATTAGGAATAATATTAGGAGAGTTAAATGGTTTAAAATAAAGGGATTCATATATATCAACTTTGCTTTTCGATTGCTTGTGAATAGTGATTGTAGATAACAAATGATTTGGAGCATTTCAAGTGCCTAATCTATTGTACGTACATTATAATAAACACCATGCAATTTCATGTATTGTAATATGAAAATCCAAGCTAAACAATACAGGACATTACAAATGTTATGAATGCAGCAACAAATACATTAAGTTAATATTTTATGCATATGGTCAGTAGTTTTGAGTTGTAACACTATATACATTTATTTTTTTAATAAGGTCAAAGCTGAGTGTTCTTAGCAAATATAACTAATTAGAGAAAAATCAACAAGTGTTTGGGCAAAAAATGACACCTTTTTTTAAGCTAATCTGAGATCCAAGATTTCAAGACCACACAGTTCTTTTCCTCAGGCACAGACTGATGGCAGAAGAGGGTACCTGAATGACCCTGATTGCTTTCATCTAAAAAAAACCCCATCAGTTAACCAATTAAGGTATCATATTTACACCACCATCTGCTCAGCTTCTTTTAAAATGTTGCATTAAAAACACATCCAAGAGATCCACCTGCACAAAAAGTGTTGCTTCCCAAATGCCACTTAAGTGACTGAAAATTGCACATCGAAAAGTGCTTGCCTCAGTTAGTAAATATGGCAGAATGTCACGAGAAACTGTACACGAGTTCTCAGATGCAAAGAAAGTTTATATTAACCAGCTCTTAAGGCATCTCTCCCTTTTTGTTTTCTGTAGTCTGAGACATCAGTATCAACTTGTTATCTCACTTGGAAAACATATTTGGAGGAAAGATCTGGGCACATTGGTATGGCGAATGAGAGGCTCATTTCTAACTTCATCTACCTGACTTACACTGTTCTAGACTCCGGAAATTTAAACAAGTGAAGTGGCATGTGGGATAAAACTGGTGACCTTCTGTCTCATACAAATAGTTACACACCAGTTTAGTAACAGTTGATATATCAGATATGTCCTTAGAAAAGGACACATTTTAAATGCGCTAACTTTTCAGTATGCGCCCCTCTGACTGCTCTCCCCCCTGCTCGCACCCCCCTTTACCCCCTTACCTGGTGTCCGGCATCGTCTGCCATCATGTGACTCTGTGGCATCATTTGACGCAGCATTACCATGGCGACGCGTTGCTGGAAGCCGCTGGAGAGCATGAAAGGGAAGTTACAGAGGCCTTGCGTGCTCCCCGGCATTTAATTTAAATGTGTCCGGGAAGAGCGCGGGGCCTCTGTAACCGCTGCACCTCTCCCCCATCCCCCCCCAGAAAATCCTCAGTTTGCGCACCCATGGTCTAGGGTACAACCAGTGTAACATGCACATATAACATAATCATTTCATTTACTATTCTCTCAGTCTTTCAACAGCTTACCTGTTTTCACAGATCATTATATGTATAATTTACTAGAGTTGGGCAGATTTTCCGTCAAAATCTGTATCCAATGGGAATTGGCCAGTTCCTTTAAGCAGTGGATTCCACGAAATAGTTTTTAAAAAAAGCAGATTTTTTTTTTTTTAGATTCAGTAAAAATTTGAACGACGGATTGAAAAAATCCAAGCGGATACTTTGGAATCCAAGATTCCTGTCTTCAGTGGTTGTGGGTTCTAGTCATGTTGGGTCTGACACCAGTACACCATTCCAGTTACTAGGAATTACTATAAAAAAAAATATATATATATATATATATATATATATATATATATCTACATTGTGTTAAGATTTTAGATTTGCCTTGGCAAACTCAATATAGTTTTAATGGAACTCCCTTTAGGAAGTGTGAGATGTAACTAATTTAAATATACTTTGCATAGCCACTATTTTATCTCCCAGGGTACCTCATGTGTGCTCCTTTTTCAGCACAGACTTCTGTCCCTTAGTTATTTGGAGGGAGGTTTGAGGGGATATATATATACAACTGGAGTTCCTCCTCTCTCCTCCTCCTCCTCTCTCCTCCTCTTCCTTCTCTTCCTCCTCTTCTTCCTCTTCCTCCTCTTCTTCCTCCTAGGTATTGCAGCCAAGAGAGCCCTGCCCACCTTTCACCGCCAGCTCTCCGGATCTTTGCGTGGGTCCAAACCCATGGCAACCCCACCCCAGGCTCCTCTCGGCCCCAACCTCAGCAGGTCAGGGGACATGTCCCTGGCATGTTTCCGCAGCATGCCTAGGAAAGTGCTGTACTCTCTCGTGCTCCATATAGTGCAGTACCTCACCCTTGTCACCCACCCAGATATCATCTGGAGGTGGGTACTGCCTGCAAATGTGGGCGAGAGGTCCCGGTGGAGGGAACTCTATTCCGAGTTGGTTCCCTGCCTCATGGGGAGTTGGAGTTGGAGTCCTCCGTGGTGCCCTGAGCACGGGACAGTACTTGGCCCACTTCATGGACTCCCCACCACCTGCCCCTTTATTGGTGAGTGGGAGTCCATGTATCATATTTATTTTAGCTGCGCCAGACTACAGCCCCTCTTAGCCACCTTGATCTTTTATACACATATTGTATTATGATTGGTCATATAATTAGATTATTAGAGTAGATACACCAAGAATACATGTTTCAGTTACTGATGGTCGGCACCAGACATTGGTCTGGATGTAGTTTGATGGGTGGGTTGATGATCGGTTTCAACCTCCGACTGATTATTCTGACAAAGATAGTTTACACTGGTATTTTCACCAGCGATATTTAGACTCGTATGCATGTTACATTTACCACATTCACTGTCATTCATTGGAATTAGGATTTAAACCTGTCACTAAATATGATTGATTGAGTGTCACACACAATACATTTCATATCAGTTATATGTATAAATGTTTATATTTCCACATTTATCTGTATTGATACATGTATTTATGTCTGTTAGACGAGCCCCATGAACTAACAGCCCTGAATAGGTGTCCCATGGACTAAGATTATAATCATAATCGAAAATTGAAAAAGGACACAGGACACTTTATAATATCATAATTGGATCTGAGTTGAGGTATAAAAAGACCCAAGATCCAAGTATTGTCATCACCCTGAGGAAGTGACGCTTTTGCACGTCTTGAAACACGTAGGGTTATTGTTTTGCACCAGAGGGATCCCGTAGCCAACGACCAGCTGAGAGTGACATCATCGGAGAGGGCCGGGCAGTGACGAGTCGGAAGAGTCTGAACTGCGCAGCCCACCCGAGACACCGGCAGCCACATCAAGCTAACAACCAGGAAGAAAAACATCCCAAGAGTGCTACCTACAAGGCGCAAGTCCTACGGTCCTGTCGTAAGTAGGATTCCAATTTTTCCTAACGGCGGAAGAACCAACATATACTCATGGTGCCATTCATGCATATTGTTTTATTTGTCCATTCACGGATCGCTTCGGCAATCTTTTTATTGTCTTATCAATATTGAATATATGGTTTTGAATGACTCCGCCCTAGTCCACTACTTATCATTATCAAGGGTAATATACTATTGCAGGATGTCCTGTTTTTCTTATTTCCCCCATGCATGAGGACTACATCGTTTGTGCATTGCTGCAGTCATCTGAGGAAATCTACAGAGGGTAGAACCAGAGGTATCATCTTCGGAACGGGTTTGGCTGAGTACAAGGTCATCTCTATTTTTTCCGCCTAGTCGCCTAGGAAGTATCTTTTCCCCAATAGACTTATCTGGTTGTAAGAGAACCAGCGAGACTTTTTAGGCAGCAGCTGGACTTTATATACATTGGGACTCAATTGTCATTATATTGTATTTGTGCATATTCACTATTATTCATATGTCCATTTATTTTTGGTGTCCTGTCAGTAGCGCTGGTTGCACTAATTATCATTCATTGGTATTTTTTCTCACTATGTCCTTAGGACAAATCATAACCACCAGATTAAATAGTCCTCTTCTTCCTCCTCTTCCTCTAGACCTGCTCCATTCCCCCTGCTGTCATATGTCATAAAGTGGGTAAGCTACAGACAAAGGTCTCTATTTACTAAAGTCTTCTGCCTGCAAAAAGAGGCAAAAGGATGCGCCATACAGTATTTATCACAGTGGCCCCTCCTCTCAGGGTTTAAGCTCACCCCACCCACTTTCTAAGTAGCAGATATTTTCCATGTTCCTGTGTAGGACAGACCCACTGTGGTCATTCTCCCTCCAGCAGAGGTAAATGAGAATTTTACCAGGTAGTGTTAAGACCTTCAAACGGGTTATGCCGTGACTTGGCTGCAGGCTTATAACGCTTTGGCCAAAGGGTTTAACCCTTACTCATGAGAATACTAGCATTGAAGTATTGTACTATGTATTTTGTCACATTGGATGTAGCATTGGGCATTTCTGTCTTTTTTTTTATACAGTATATACAGTACCTATTAGTGTGTGTACAGTATATATATACAGTATGTGTTTGTGGGGGTGTAATATTCATGTATGTGTTGTGGCTCTCGGAAAATATGGGCCAAATATTATTTTTTTTATATAAAATAGCTCTACTCCCTGGTATCGTTGATGTAAATGGCAATCCCAGCTGAAATGGATTTTTTTAACTGGATTCATACCAGGGGTTCCTCCAGAGATTAACCGCTCTATTTTCACCTCCAGGGACCCACAGGTTCCCACTCTACTCACAGTTTTCAATGCCAGTGATCTCCTCCCATTTAGGGGAAACAAAATGGCCACCAAACCTCAGACTAATAGGAAGGGGAAACCGTTGACTATACGGCTTCTAATTTGATGACCATCTTTGAAATAAACAGGAAGTGCGCCGGCATCGAAAATTATAAGTATGTCTGGAAATGGGGAGTCCACTAAGCTGAAAATAAAGTCCAGCCATTGAGGACCTCCCACTTCGAATACATTTTTTTTTTATTGATGTTAAAAAATCTACTTACATTTTTGTGACTTGCTGCCTTAAATCACACACACAAAAATGAAGGCGCGTAACAGCTCTCATGTAGCAATTATGCTCCGACAACACTCCATTGGTTACTTTAAAAGTAGAAGATGGTTTATACTCATCACTACTTATAGGAGGGTAATTCTGTATATCCGAAGAAGGGACTTATAGGGAGACATTTGGCAGAAAACAGCCCAAATGTCCACTTTGGAATATATTGACTATGCCCTATTTTCAGCGGCGGATATCCAGATCCGACGCCCCTAGACACTTACCTGATGCCGCCTCCTCCGTGCTGCCGCCCTCCATCTAATTCTAAATCACAGTGCCAAATGCCTCTGCGGACATCACCAAAGCGACGTCACACGTTGTCTCATTGCCATGGCAACATGATGTCATGGCGGCATTTGACGCTGCGTTTTCATGGCAACGAGACGCCATGTGATGTTACAGCATCATTTGACGCTGCAGAAAGAGACAGCAGTTAAGCGGAGGAAGCAGCAGGTAAGGAACTTCCCTTTAGGCTTGATAGGCCCGAAAGCGTGGCCTGTGTGCAAAATTGCGGCCCCCCCCAAATGTTGCCACCCTAGGCCTGGGCCTATTGGGTCTAATGGTAAATCCACCACTGCCCATTCTCTCTCTTCTCTATGTTGCAGCCCCTGGCCTAATATTGTGCTGCTTAACTAGCAATCCATGTTTCATTTTAAATTTACTTTCCATCATTCATTTATAACAATTATTTCTTATGAGGAGATGAGCATTAATTTATACACAATTCATTGGTAAAAAAAATTATATTTTGATGGTTTGGCGAAAATCTCTTTACGGATAGCATTATACCTTCTTCATGGTATATGTCTTGAATGTGGGCATGAAGTCGCTGGTAGGTTTACATTCTAACGAGTTTACTCAAAACATAGCAGCAACAGGTAATACTTTACAGTAAACATTTAGGCACAATAAATGCTGCCTCTTGGTTGTTAATGCAGAATAATAAGACACCTGTTCCAATAACTAGATTGTTTACTGTCAATACAGTTGTAAAAGTTGATGTCATTAAGGTCACCTCTATCCTAGTGTATATCATTTCCCCCATAAAACACAACTTTTTAATGAAGTATATACTTTTTCAGACTAAGTGGCCTATTCACTAAACTTCGATAAGTGCCTTGACGCTTGTTATGACACTTTTCAAGCGATGTTGCATGTGTAGCTATTCACAAAGCTTCGATAACAAGGTAAAATCACTCTAAAATGGCTTTTTTTACGAGCATTAAGACTCTTGCTTTAACAACCCATACGGTAGCTGATAAATGGCCAAAATAGCATTTTTGGCCAGCAACTGCTATTCACAAAGCTCCGATATGCAGATCGCGGGTTAAATACTCGCATTCTTTTCTCGCTACCTAAAGGGTGGCGGAATTGTAATCGCGATTTGCATATCACAGAGTTTATTTTATTTTGATAGCATAGGATTGAATCCGGGGTCTCCGGAGCTGAACCGCATTAATTTCAGCCTCGGGGACCCCCTGCTTCCCGAGTTACAGGCCTAGGTATGGGGTGCCGGTATCCCCGCTATGGTTAAATTCTCCCGCGTCACGTGACCGGGACATTTAAATGCACAGGAGATACCGGTACCCCATACCGAGGCCTGTAACTCGGGAAGCAGGGGGTCCACAAGGCTGAAATTAATGCGGTTCAGCTCCGGAGACCCCCTGCTTCAATATTATTCAAATTAACATTAAAACTGCACGATCACCTGTAAGAGCTGTGCACGGAGATGCAGTTCTCTCTGTGCAGCTCTTCCAGACTGCTGGAGCGAAAAAGAACGTTAAGTTAATTTCGCTCGTTAAGCAAACACAAACTTGTGCGATTTGGCATTATTTTACCGAACGATAAAAAAACTTGAGATTTTTCTTAGTAAATACGGTTTTTACACAAATTTCATAGCATTCGGTAAGAACATGCCAACCCGATCGGTAATGCACTGCACTTATCGCAGTTTAGTGAATAGGTCCCTATGGGAGAAATTCTATGCATACAAATGCAGCAGTGTGGACTATTTGCTACTGAAATTCCCCATGGAAGGGGAAGTTCGGCCGAAAATGGGTCAATCGGCTGATTCGATTTCTGAATTTTAGAATCCTAAAATTATTATCATTATTGTATCATCTTAAAGTCTATTGGGTGGATTCTCAGAGCTCCGTTAATGACTTGAGGAGATGTTAACTTCAGTTAATATCTCATTAAGTGCTAACGGGGATCTTTAAAGCTCAGTAACGATGTGCTAAGTGCTGTTTTAAGCCGTAATGAGCCCTTGTGTTACTATAACGGACGTTAGTGCTAATGATATGCAAAAGAGGCGTTCCCTTTAACAGCGCAGATCCCCAGAGTTATGTTATAGTTACCGCAGGGATTTAACGTTACGTTAGTTAGGTCATAAAGGTGGCGTTACTCCCACCCAGACCCTGATATAGGGCTGTTACAGGGTCTGGATAAGTGTAAGTCCACAGTTAGGTCCGATCTAACTATCATGTTGTTATTTACTGGGTTCTTTTCCTCTCCTGTCTTCTCTTTTTTTTTAACTTTAATTAAACACCTATCGGGGTCTGGATGGAGTTACACCACCATTGGGTGAGACTGGTTTAATGCCATGTTATTTAAAGATAACATGGCGTTAAACCTATGCTAATGAGCTCACTAACGGTCTTTAGTTTTGCATATATTTAGCTTTGTGGATACCCGTTAAACTCAGGGAAGCTGTCACATTAGTAGCCCAGATTTAATGGACCACATGAACCAATAGGATGTACTTGGTTATTGGTGCGGGTATAAGGGCAGCAGGAACAGGCAAACCACAAAATAAAAATACTTGGAATAAGAGACAGTTAGGGTTCAAGTATTATACTGTGTTTACCTAATTAAACACTGGGAGATTTAGATGGGTAGAGCGCAGAATGGGAGAATACAACAAAAAATCTTTTACATGTGAAGCTCCATTTAACCCGTAGAAAATAATAATTTTGTTTCTGTAAAAACTGTCCTAATTTAAAGAGCTCGCAATTTCCTACAACTAAATATAAATCCAGAACGTCAGCTCTGCCAATATAAGTAGTTATGGAGCAGAAGAAACGGTTTCATAAAAGCAAAAGAAAACAGGGTCATTGCATATTCTCATCTGTAGATTTACCATGCTGTAATTCAATATAATGACCTCTTTTGTTACATATTTTGGATAAAATGTTATGTCTTCCCCGTGCTAAGCTAAACCCCAAAAGGCACATAAAACACATAAATCAACATTTTTACTTAATCTCACAAGTCAATTTAACTTCCCATGCTATGTCTGTTTTAATCTTACTCTCAGGCTTTAATATTTGAAAAGTAGCTATACACTGCCAATCAATAGATCACTTGTGGGTATTTGAAAAGTTGCATTAAACATATAGGAGGAGCCTTTAAAGCACGGTTGCTCAACTCTACTCCTCAAGACACCCCGACAGGTTAGGTTTTTAGGATATCTCTGATTCAGCACAGGTGGCTCATCAGTGGCTCAGTTGAAGACTAAGCCACTGATTAAGCCACCTGTGCTGAAGCAGGGTTATCCTTAAAACCTGACCTGTAGGGGGGGGGGGTGGTCTTGAGGACTGGAGATTAGCACCACTGCTTTAAGCCATTTAAGATGTGAAGTCACCGAAGGAGCAGCAGGACAGATAGAAGGAGAATTGTGGTTGTATATTATCACAGATTCATAGAAAGTGAAGAATTAGGAGGCAAAGCAGTAAGTAGGTCAAGTAGGATAAGCAGGGATTTTTGACCTTTGGATTTAGCCAATGGGAGGCCAGACAAATTTGGTAAGTGCTGTTTAGTAGAATGTACACAAACCCCTGATTGCGGATACTAAGGAGGAGCTGGAGATTTTTAGTGTGTAAGAGCTCAATCAGTTTGAAGTAAAAAAAGATCTGATAGACAGGTGGATAATCACTGAGGTATATAAGGTCAAGAGATGTTTTCTTAAGGATTATAGTGACTTGAGGCATATGAAAAAGAAACTTAGACAGAAGTAGGTAACATGTTGGACTATCCCTGCAAGCAATATTCTGCTAACATAAGAGGGAATACGGTCAAGTGAACAGGTCTTCCTGGCATTTTATTATCCCCAAGAGCAGAAAACTTCACAAATGAAAAATGATATGTTCCACTTTTAGTCATCTCAGCAACAGATAGCAAGATACTACTATGATGTCATACAGACACTTTGAAAATATTCCAGGAGTACTTGTAAAATTGAAAAGTTATGTTATCAGAATGCGTCAAACTTAAAAGTAATACTTTACTATAAGAAATATATAATTGCATGAGAATCGATTTGGGCATCCTATACGTATCCCATTTTCAAGGGCTCAGTGTACTGGAAGAAACACATACCGTTAAAAAAAACCACAGAGTTAATTAATATAACCTATAACTTAGGTTTAAAGAAGTTACTGATATATCATGTTACAAGAACACACTCCAGCCACATTCACCATTCAATCCCTGGAAACTCAATGCTCTGAACTCCTGCATCCAATGTATCACTCTCTGTAGCTTTGTTTTAAAATAAATTCCCACCCCTACATTTAGCAACTATCTATTCAAGTGCTACAAATGTAAGTAAACAGGGGGGGTTTCCTATTTCACGTTCTGTACCTATGAGTTTTACAATATTCCACATTGCAGATTTGTATTCACTTATCCAGTCATGTAAAGATCTAGAGACGTAACCTATATAAATATAGGGACTCTGACAAGTAGGTATGTACTCTACGTGAGTGCTGGTGCAATTAATACTGTACATTGATACATAAAGTACTTTTTCACAGTAAATGTGTAGAATACATACTTTTTGGGTCCAGCATAGAATCAGAGTTACCAGAGTTTCATCAATATATTAATATGCATTTTGGTGGGCTCAAGTTTACTTTGAATAAGGATAAGGTCTTTATTCCATTTTTAGATCATAAGCTTATGCTTCACCTTGTGAGGTTAGACACCACCATATATACAAAACCACATACAATAAATTCATTGATGTATTTTTCAATAGCTCACCTCTCATTAAAATAAATATGCCAAAAGAGCGATAGTGTATAGTATAGTGAGATAAGGAGATAGTGAAGAAGATGGATTTCTGTAACTCGGTGTCCATTATCTCTGTTAGAATCCATTTTGGATTTGTAAATGTGATTTATGTAATTTAGTATTTATTTTGTTTCCCCAGACTCTATTTTACAATGTTAATTTTGGAATGTAAAAAGAACACATTTAAGGAAAGCAGCTGATTTGTAGGAACATTAGAATTATGGAACAGAGGATGACACACAAAACATCTCGGGTACAAGACAGAGTCTGTCCAAGGCCAAGATAAAAGTATAGGCTTTCAGCCCATACTTTTCCAAGGATGAGAATATGTTATTGTTTAATTGTATTATTGTTTTATGCTATCAAAGCCATGCATAGGTTAATCTGTAGATGAAGAAATTACTACATGAATCTGTTTTTAGAGTAGACACGTCAGAACCAACCAACTAACCAACCAACGATACCATCGAGCAATCAACAATGCTTCACCATTCTCCGTCCATATATATTTTTATTTGGCCTGTACCTGTAGATGAAGCTTTATTGTTATTTTGCTTTCCGATAAATAAATGAACTGCCAAGAGATCGGTTTTCGGATATTTCATTTGATATTGGATCAAAAGAAATGCACGACTAAAAATAAAGGAACAATTGATTTCAAAGAAGTGATAAGAAAAACTCAGCTACAAAACAGTGATAAAAGCACAGATTCAAATGGGTGAAAAAACCTGGGCTAAAACCAGTGATACTTCTCCATTTTGAAGGAAAGACCTAATGTCTGAAATATCTCATAAACACTCACATTCACCATCTCTTTCTCTCCCATTCAACTGGTCTCTTTCACTCAACAGTCCGTCTTTCATACATGTTCTCGCTTTTATCCTGACATGCAATGTACAGTTTGCCCCCAAAACGATTCAATTTTATTACATTTTTGTGTGCAGGCCTTTTGGGAATTTCCAGGTCGACACTTTCACGGGAGATTTTACATTACCACTGAGCTACTCCTCCAGGCCCAAAGGAAAACTTCTCGAATGATAGCCATGGTCTATCTGCATTCTCTGCACATAGTAAGGGTTATAGATGAAAAATCTGAGGTAGACTTGAATTTGTGCTTCTTCTTAAAAAAAACCTGTTTTCTTTGGACCTGCACGAAGTTACTGTAGAAGTGTTTCCCTTATTTTTGAATGATGGAAGTGAGCCCCCACATCTTATTGGGTGGTGGCTTGAATTTGTGGGTGGATCACTCTATGCACTATATGGCCAGCATGAGCAATATTTAATCTGTCTCAGGAAGTAGAGAGGAGAAGAATTGAACGATGTAGGAGTCAATCGACTCATGTTTTACTGATTTGGGTATCCCTCTGATCCTTATAATATTATGTCTAGATCTTTATTGAGACTAGTTGTTTCTTTAGAAAGGGATACTCCTCACCCAGCTCATTGTGTGAACATACAAGTTCTGACAAATGAGTATAGGCAAAATACTTGTGCATTCCATTGGTTTTTGTGGCACTGTAGCTCTTCAGATTGGGTACAGATTGGGATTTGTGTAGAGGATCCAACGACACACAACGTGATACAATATCCAAGGTGACCAGTCACACAAATGGCACTGTAATCACTTATTTAGCAATATCATGCTTGTTTTTATTTTGCAGATAATAGTGGTACATCAGACACAATGTTTTGGGGGTAACAGACACTTTGTCAGGTGCAGGGTGCAGTATATCACTAAATTAGTGATTCCAGTAATCCCGTTTGTCAATTTGGAACATTGACAATAGAGTTGAGCACCTGTGCTCGAATCATCTGCCCAAGATTCACATCGCATTACTTCTTCCTTGGTAGTGGTTCCATTTGAATGATATATTTTATATTATGAAAAGAGTTCGCCATCTTGTGAGGCGACAGACTAAACTGATTTTATTGAAACAATGAGAAGCTTTGGTGGTACTGCAAATCCTTTTTATGCATCTGTTGCATATTTATGGTCTTTAGGGATATATTAGAAGATGGATTGGTCTTAGCGGAAGAACAGAACCTCAAAATAAAGCAAAAAGATACATGCGGCTTGACATTGGCGGGAGCTACAGGCTACACATTTATTTTAGCCACTGCCCAACTGCATTAAATATTAAAACAGTCGAAGGGGATCTGGTGCTCAGACACAACAAAAAGCTCTATACGAATATCATAAAGTCCAGAACCTTCTTTCAAAGAGATATTGTGCACATGAAGTAGATATCATATGGGAAAAATAATGCCTAATGGTGTCTAAAATAGTGTGAAGATTCGCCATCCTGGCAGCTGCAGACCGTCTTCTCACCTCGAACCTTCTGCTGTGTCAGACACTCAGGAAGCGCAGTCTCGTGGCCCTGCTATGCGTGCACGGATCTTGCGCGGTCTGTGTCCACCCGCGGGCTCTTGCCCCGCCCCCTGCTCTGACGCTCGGCGGTTGCGCTCGTCAAATTTCCCCTCTCAAACACGCCCCGGTCTCCGCCCCCGCCCCACTGACGGACAGGACCGGCGTGGGAGTGTCTTGTGCACCGGACTCCACCCCCTGACCTCTGTGACGCGCGCGGGTTGGCGCGCGCTCAGTCCCGCCTCCCTTCCTGATCAGGCTGCATCATAGGGCACACCTGTGTGCACCAGCAGCCCATGGGATTCCGTTTCCTGGTTCTGCCCTGCCTCTCCATTGGAGGATCTCCCTTCATATACACTCTTGTTCCAGACTCTCATTGCTGAGCATAGTCTAGTGTGATGCCGTGCCTTGCTGCATTCTGTTCCTGTGACCTTGCCTTGCCTGCTAACCTGTTGTTGCCTGACCCTGCTTCTCTCATTGGACTCCGCACCTCTCCTCTCCTGATCCGGCTATGAACGACCATTCTCTTGTCTCCAATCCTGAACCTGGCTAAGTACCCCGATGGTCCGCTACTCTCCAATCCTGAGCTTGGCCACGCACCTCGACGATCCGCTACTCTCCAATCCTGACCTTGGCTATGCACTATGACAATCCGCAACTCTCCTCTCCTTATTTGGCAAGTACCCTCAACTACTCTCACATCTACAATCCTGACCTGGCTTGCACGACCAATCTACATCCTAGGCGCACCCGCTTGGCTGTGGGTTGGCATTACTCAATTCCCTACCTCAGCACTGCGGTCGCGCTTCATTTGTGGTGAGCTACACGTTACAAATAGATCACCACATAGAGAAAATGGTACAATAATCATCTCCCTTGTAAAATTACTGAGAAGTATAACATATTGAAGGGTGTATCCCTGGAGAGGAAGTGCAGGCAGTGCACTGCTTGGAGGTGCATATAGAAAAAAGATGTGACGGTGGCTGGATCAGGTGTAATAAAAATAAGCTTTGTTTATTGAGGAACAAAGACAACTCCTCCACGGGTGTGCCACGTGCCTATGACTCGTCGACCCCACGATGGACCCATGGGAGGATTTAAAAACGCTGATTTGTATCGCATTACTACACCTTGATAAAGCAGAGTTTGCGTGAAATGCATAGGTGAGGTTTTTTTTGTAACTTATTTTTTATTTGTGTTTTTAGAAAAACATAGGGAAAGGGATTCCGAAATAGAAAAAGAGGTGGGGGGGAGAAAGGTACCACAATTTTAATACAGGTATCAAAAAAACATATAAACGGCACTTGACAACATTTCCACACATTACACAGATTAACCAACTCTTTGAGAGAAAATACAGCCCTCGGTCCAAAGTAACTCAAAAATTCACATATTTCCCGTAGAGTACCAGGCTCTCAAACTTTTTGAAATTTTCTTGCGTTATGTCTCACCTAAGCTGTTAGTCTTTCCATAGATTGCACCTCATTTACTCTCAAGATAATCTCTCTCCTGGAGAGGGGTTGGGACTTTTTCCACGCCCCTGTGATTGCACATCTCGTCGCTGTTAGAATGTGTAACAATAATTTAGATATATTCTGGTTTAAACTATCTAGCGGCTTAACCAGAATTATAAGTGGTCTAGGGGGATTCTTATCACAATAGTTTCTTGTAGCAAATTCTGCACTATTCCCCAAATCTCTGTATTTTGTGGCAAAACCACCAGATATGGGCCATATCCCTGACACCACCACAACCTCTCCAGCAAAGAATTGTGGTCCCTGGATTAATCTGCCTCAACCTCTAAGGTGTCAGATACCATCTGAACATGACTTTATAGATATTCTCTCTAGATATTGTGCATAATGATGTATTCGTTGCATTGACCCAAATATCTTGCCAATCTTTCCAAGAAATCTCTGCCTGAAAATTATGGGCCCATTGATCCATATAATGGTGGGTGCAGGGAACGTTAAATTCCCAAGAAATGAAAACTTGGTATAATGTTGAGATAAGACCCCACCGATTGTTTCTTTTTTTACATAATTCTTCGAATACAGAACACTCTGGGAAAGACCCACCCAGGGACAGCTGCCTAAGGTAATGGGAAACTTGTAAAAATCTGAACACCTCAGCCGTGAACAGCCGTGAAAGAGTATTTCTGACAAAAATCATTGAAATGTAACAATTTACCATTCAATAGCAAATCCCCCACATCTCTAACATTCTTAGCCTTCCATAAATCAAAAGTACCAGTAAACCAACCCGGACCAAAATCAGGGTTGTCAAAAATGGGACGTAGATAGAGTGCCTCGCTTCAAACTCAAATGAATACTTGCTGTGTGCTACCAGGGAGGTAGAGAGAATATATAGTGAGGTTGGTGGATAGTATCAAAGAGATACAGGCCACACAGAGAATCCCTTTGATAGGTCACTATAGACCGGAATATTTATATATATGTAACCCCGGTCTCTTTTCAGCCCCAGAGACCCCCCATGTAGCACTCCGAGGCTCTGCGGCACACCCGGCTAGCGGGGGCCGCCGTGACAGGTTGCGCGAGCGTGCGCGTTGGTCGCGCAGGCGCAGTAAGGGTAGCGCACGCGGTACCAATGCTAAAGAAGTCCTGAGTGGACTACAATTCCCAGCAGCCTCTGGGTATTGCCCTTTCACTCACATCACGTGCAGCCAGCCAGCAAATAGGGTTTTGCAGCTTCTCCTGTGGAGGAAGGCTACAATGTTGCGGGGACCACGTTTGGCAGTTGAAGCTGGGAGCAGGAAGGGGAAGGAAGGGTGTAGGGAGCAAGTGGCTCCTACACCAGGTAAGGTTCCCCAGATCCCAGGCAGGCCCCAATCCCCACCAGGGTAGGGGGTAGGTACTGAGGGACGGCCCCTAGATTAGGGACTCTGCCCTTAGGTGTGAGTGTGCAGTCTTGTCAGTGTCACGGCTGGTAGTGCTGTGAGTGCTGACAAGTAGGCACAGTGTGTGTGTGCAGTGCAGTGTAGCTGCAGGTATCGGTTGAGTGCAGTGCGGTTGCTGCAGGTACCGAGTGAGTGCAGTGGGTTGCTGCAGGTTCTGTGTGTGTGCAGTGCGGTTGCTGCAGGTACCGGTTGAGTGCAGTGCGGTTGCTGCAGGTACTGTGTGAGTGCAGTGTGTTTGCTGCAGGTTTAGGTTGAGTAGTCAGAGGGGATCCGGGAGGTGAAGAGAGAGGTAGTGTGGGTGCAGGGGGTCAATGGCCCACCTGCATAGGACAGGCTACCCCGTAGGCCCCTAGGTGTGTTCACTGAAGTCACCGAAAGTTGCTGTGCTGCAGGGATGGCCTATAGTAGTAGCGAGCATCACCCTTACTGTGTAGACAGCTAGGGACAAAGAGACAAGCGTGCGGAGCAGGTTGCTGGCGAGTCGTCTGGGACCAGACGGCTGGACATTAAGACCCAAGAGGCAGACCGTGATTCATCTGACCCTTTGCGAAGAGGTACCGGTCACCGCCGTGACCGGAAGGTACTATAACATCAAGTGCACCAACACCGGTCAACAGGCGCTGATCCCGCCTTAGGCTAAACTCTTTAGGAACACTGAGCGAGTGGTTAAAGAACTGAGCCTATACCATCACTTTAAAATATATGGACATGGTGTGTGGGGCACGCGGTGAAGGGACGGAGACGTTACTCCGGATGAGTGGGCGAGCCACTAAGGTTATATAGTTATAGTATAAGGTTATATGTGTTGGGTCATATTGCTATAAGATAGAGTGATAAGGTATTGTGCATTATCTTATAGTAAAACTGGTTGCATCATATATGTGTGTTGTTGTATTTCTTGCCCAGGGGAATCTCACATCACGGGGATCCTGGGTAAGTGGAGGCGCTGCGCTAAGGAAATGTATGAGTGTTACCCCAGGCTCCCAGCTAGCGGAGGCTCGGATCTCCTGGAGCCGCAGGTGTTGTACAGCGACCAGTAGTTCCTTTGGGAGGATTCAGAAAAAGGGCTACATATAGTTAATTCTTAAATTGGTCCATACAAAACTGCTAACAACGTAGCAATATATCCAAAATGACTTGAGCCAATATTGTGAAGACTGAGATTAACTTTATCATTGAATATACTCCCTTTATGTGGTTACCTTTATATGGATGAAATTACAGGACCTAGCATTTGAGCTCCTGCAAACAACCATAACAACGTAGCAAGTTTCAGTTTAACCGTTATTAGCAATTTTGTATGGACCAATTTAAGAATTAACATATATAAATATTCCGGTCTGTAGTGCACCTATCAAAGGGATTCTCTGTGTGGCCTGTATCTCTTTGATACTATCCACCAACCTCACTATATATTGTCAAAAATGGGGGTACATTTCGAAGGAGCTGAAAATAGTTGATAATAAATTTTGACCCTATGCCAAATTTTAAGAGAAAACGTTATTACTGCCTGTAACAGGGATGTATCACTGTTTGAGAGAAACTACCTCTAAATCCAACGGTGTACTGGTTAATTGAACACAGGCAATCAGTGCTGGTACTGTAAGTCCTCGCGCGGCAAAATTTTATAACGCGATCCCGGTTATAACGCGGTCTCATTCTGTGGAGCCCGAGGACCGTGTTATAATGGGGTTCAGCTGTATTAACTAAGGATAGACTAACCACTGACAGAAGACCCCTCAGCATTATGAATCTGCCCTCCTTATCCCTTTTA
The DNA here is from genome assembly GCF_040206685.1 of Ascaphus truei. Classification (NCBI taxonomy): domain Eukaryota; kingdom Metazoa; phylum Chordata; class Amphibia; order Anura; family Ascaphidae; genus Ascaphus; species Ascaphus truei. Next base: position 60,734,722 of record NC_134490.1, on the reverse strand, counting down.
ATTTCTTCCATTTGAAATGGGATGTCATGTTTTAACAAAATAGCTGCTACACTTTTCTTCTTGGAGAAAGAAGAATAATAAGGGAAAGTACGGTTGATTGGAGTCCCCTTTTGATCACCTCTCATACTATGTTGCACACTGGTAGTGCTCCGCAGTTCTTCGTCTCTGTACTCCTGCATTAAATGTTAACAATTTTAACACTCCTAACGTCTTAACACTAATGTAATGGAAATTAACGCATTTGGTAACTATGTGGCTCAATGTCTTTGGTGGCAATGAGGAGTTCTCAATATCAATAGTAAAAAATAGAACGACGTACTTTTTAAAGCTCTTTAAACTGATGTATTATTTAGTTTATAAAGTGGCTTACATTTTTTTTTATACAAGCATGTGAAAGGGGGGAATGCTTTCCAAGAAGAATGTTGGTTACCTTCAGGCAAATTTTTCCTCTCCAATAAGAAAAGCAGTCGACAACAGTGTCTAGATGAGATTGCCTCAGGTAAGTGTAAGACATTTAAATCTGCTATTTGGGGGATGACATAAGTCTGAACAGATTCTACTTTGCAAACAAAAGTCTCTTTGTGTCCCAAGCATCAGCTGATTGTTATAACGAAAATGTGTAACCTTCAGACACATTTTAGCACTTATCTAGCAACAAACAGCTTGCCATTTTAATTGCATTAAAATAAGAATAACATTCTCTTCTCCTCACTGGCAAATGGCGTGAAAACTATGATCCTCATCATACGAATCTCAAGCTTATTTTGTCATTGTGTATAGAGATGGGCGAAAGCCCATATCCGTTTCCCGGATTTTCTCACATTTCCCCCCCCCCAAAAAAATACATTTCACGGTGTAAAATCCGCGTACTGATTTGGTCGGTTTTAATCCGCGCTGATTCATCAAAATACGGCATTGGATACAATCCATTGACGGATTTGTAGAATCCAATTCGCGGATTCAGCAATCCGTTGGTGGATTCTTAAGAATGAATCCGCAGATCTGGCTTCTCAGGTTGCTGTAGGAGAGAGGGAAAAAGAGAGGTTTGTTCAGTGCCTCTCTCTTTTCTTTCTCTTGTTCTGTTTGTGAGGTTCGCACCTCTAAATAATAGCTATAGCATCCGTTGCATAACCCGAGCAGATCAATATAGTTAATATTCATGCTGTGGGAGAAAGTAGGAAAGAAGCCAAGAAAACAAGCACAATATTCACATTCAAGTTTTTTTTGTTTTCAAGTTAAATTGAGATACTTTGACACACCTGCAAATAGTTGATGGTGTGGGAAGTCCTGTTAATTTATTATGGAGGAAGAGAACAGCTGGTAACCACAGATTTGAGGTGCTATACGCAAATACAAAAAGTAGCGACTGAAGTTTAAAAAAAATAAATAAAATGTTTCCATAAGAAAACATGCAGTTCTGAAATTGAGACTTAAACTAACTTTCTACAATTACCACATCTGATAATCAAAATATTGCCACAGTACAGCAATCAAACAACAAAGGAAAACAAGGAAGATGAAGGACAGAGATGGCTTCAGGTAACTAATTAATTAATGACCAGCAAACTGAAAAGGAAGCTTTTACAGTTCCTGCGTACCACATTTTTGAAAGACACATTAAGATTGATGTAACAGTTGTCACGCTACTACTTGTCAATTTGATTTAGGACTACACAATGGCTGCTGAAGGAGTAGTCCAGTTCCATCATGACGTTTGAGTCGTATTTGTTATAAAAGACAGGTAAGTTATGGACAGGAGACTTTCATCTGACTAACCCACATATGACCCAATAGCCCAGCAGACTCTTGGGGCCTCATGCACTAAGCGCCGGAAAAAAAATTTCGGCAAGTGTTGCCGATAGGCATGATTTTGGCGATTTGCCCTCGCAGTATTCAGTAAGAGCCGAATCCATGCCGATCCCTGCGAAACCAAAACGCCGATGAGCCGGCGATAAATTAAACTGGCTCCCGATAACCTGCCGATAGGCCGTTTCTGCCGATATGTGTTTGCAGCAGAGAGAGACCCGCCGGTCTCTCTGCGCAAACATCGGCAAAATAAAAACATATCAAAACAACTTTTACTTATAGTGTACATGTGCAGGGGGTCTCCGGAGCTGAACCGCATTGGTTTCAGGTCCGGGGACCCCCTGCTTCCCGAGATACAGGCCCCTTTATGAGGTGCCGGTATCCCTCTGCATTTAAAGGTCCCGATCACGTGACCGCGGAATGTAAACAAAGCAGAGGGATACCGGCACCCCCTAAAGGGGCCTGTATCTCGGGAAGCAGGGGGTCCCGGACCTAAAAACCAAAGCGGTTCAGCTCCAGATACCCTCTGCACATCTACACTATGAGTAAAACACATATATAAATAAGGAACAGGAGAAATAGGGGGAGCAAGGGATTAAAACATAATGCACAATCGACTGTGATAAATAAAGTTTAAACAGGGGGCCAAAAAAGCCTCTAGGATGGACGGGGGATAAAATAAAATAATGAGAATAAAATACTCACACGGCCCTGTATAAATAAACGGCCCACAAAAAGGCCCTGTATAAACTCACACGGCCCTTATATAAATAAACACTCGTTCCTTACCTTTGCGGCTATGGGCTACGGTAACGAAGCAGCATGAATGTATTTTTAATAATAGTGTACTGTGAGCAGGGGGTCCCCTGAGCTGAACCGCTTTGCTTTGTGGACCAGGGACCCCCTGCTTCCCGAGTTACAGGCCCCGGTATGTGTCATCGGGTGGCAGTGTCGCCGCCTTCTTTATAGCGTCCCATTCGCGCCGTGTCCGCTATAAATATGGCGGCGACACTGTATCCGATGCCCCAAACCGGGGCCTGTAACTCGGGAAGCAGGGGGTCTCTGAGCCACAAATCAATGCGGTTCAGCTCAGGGGACCCCCTGCTTCCGCACAATATTATTAAAATACATAAATGCTGCTTCATTACCATAGCGTATAGCCGCTAAGGCAATGAAGGGGTTAAGGCAGAATAGCATGTTTATTGGGGACATTTGCCCCCAATAAACATAGCAATAAACAACATACACCCCCCGTGTATTTAAAATACATAAACAACAATAAATACATTAAATACATATCGCACTCACCCATTTCCGGCTGCCACGATGAAGGCCATCCTCATCTTTATCCTGCCCATGCCCCCTCCACTGCTGCAAAACAGACACAAGAATGAAAACATCCAATGTAATGTCCCCTAACCCCTTAATCACCATAGCGGTTATTAACAGCTACAGTCATTAAGAGGTTAACCCACCCTCACCCACCACTCGGGACGCCTACATACCCTCCCACACTAACCCCCAACCCCATGAGGCCTAACCACCCTCCCCCACTACCCACAAGGGAGGCCTACCCACATACCCTTGGGGCCAATACCCCCTCCCCCCACCCCCAGTACCCACAATAAAAACAATACACTGCCCCACAATAAGCATCATTCTATTTATTAAATACATTACCCACCCCCTGTGCCCCCGCCCATAAATACATGATTTATCCTTTTACATACAGGGTTCATACCCCAGCCCCACGCGAGTCCCCGGTGGGCTGGCGGGTCACCTGACAGACCTACCCGGTACCAGCAACTTGTTTCACACAGGTTCTGGAGGCCTGTTGGTGGGTCCCGCCAAGCGCCATGGCCCACATGTGGTCTCCTTGGGACACCGTGGGCCACAATTGGGTACCCATGGTAGGCCTGCGGATGTCTGGGAGCCCCGGGTCAGACCCACAGGTGTCTGCGGGGCCTTGGGTGCTTCTCATGGGGGTCTGGGGAACTCACGAGTTCTCAATACGAGTCTGCGGTGCCCCCACGGATGTGGGACCACCGCTTCATCCCCGCACCTATGGGTCCGCGGTGCCCCCACGGATGTGGGACCACCGCTTCATCCCCGCAGACTACGGGTCCGCAGTTCCCCCACGGATGTGGGACCACCGCTTCATCCCCGCAGACTACGGGTCCGCGGTGCCCCCACAGATGTGAGGCCACGCTTCATCCCCACAGGTGTCACCCGTGGAACCACCAGCCTAATACCCGTGAGATACCCGATGAGACCGCAGGTGGTCTCCAGAGGTCTCACGCAGAACCACGGAACAAACCCTGAATGTAAAAAACATAAACCTGACCTATACATTCAATACATACCCCCCCCCCCCCCAACACCTACAGTACAATAATGTGCAAAATAACTATTATCCAGATAGGGATAATAGATTATTTGCCCATTATTAAACATATTAACTAGCATATTAAAATAAATAAAGTACTACTGACCTCATCAATAAGAAGCCCTCGTCGCCAGCAACATCCTTGTCTTTCGTTGCCACAAAATACACAGCCAATACATAGCCAATACAAAGCCAATACATTGCAATTACATTCAGATATCAATTAACCCCTTAAACCTTATCGGATAATAACCGCAAAGGTAATTAAGGGGTTAAGCCACACTGGCCCGATACCCAACCTTCACCCATTCATTTGTACAGTGGTTTCATCATGCAACTATATATATATATATATACAGAGATATATATATACAGAGATATATATATATATATATATATATATATATATATATATATATATATATATATATATATATATATATATACACACACATGATGAACCAATATACAAATAAATGTAGAAGGGTTATCAAAAACATGCTGTACTACAAATACCACTTCTCCATACAGACACACTACAATAAAATCAATTTCCTTTTATAATCCAATCTGATCTTCCAATCAAAATCCTCAAATGCCAATCAAAAACCTCAAATGACAATCAAAACATTGCATTTACATTGTATATACTGTATGATGCATACAATCTATGCACCATATACATTCTGCAAATGAATGTTAACAATAACATATTCAAAACAAAATACCAATACATCCAAACAAGTATACTATTTAAACCAATCTAGAAAACATAAATCAATTAGCATTCATTAATTACATCCCTAAACAATTTACATTCCATCCCTAACAATTAAACAATTAACTAATTCAAGCGTTGAACAGAACAAGTTATCCTGTGAAAAAATATAAGTACCAACAAGAATACAATATACAAAAGCAAGCCTCACCCTGACCTAAAGTACACCATACAATAGCAATAATTACATCTATCTAATTTTAAAATCCATTATACACACATTTATGCATAGCAGCATAGCCAAATTAATTTAAAACACAGCAAATCATGCTTTTAAAAAAACATAATTTCTTACCCTGTATGTATATATCGATCTAGACATACATACATACATACAGTGGCAAGAAATGATATACCAAAAATAAATAAATACACATGTTAAAAAGCTTAACAAGTTAAATAAAATAAATTTCTTTAGTTCACTTACCATTACTTGACCCACTCACCGACTCCCGTTGAACAGCTTACTCTCGAACCAATCCACCAGGCACAGGAACCCTTAAAATAAAAAACCATAAAATAATAAACATTAAAATAAAAATCCAAAACAATCCACGTGTCTTCTATTTGTAATCCATCTTCATCTGTATTCTTCTTTCTTCTATCTGCAGCTCTCTTCCGGGGTCTTCTTGTCTTCTACGGCCACGCCCTGGCCTTCTTCTTCTGTAGGAGGTCCTTCCTCCTCGGCGCCTGGCTTCAAAATGAGACGACATAGGCTTTTAAAGGCCTATGACGTCACATTTTCGTCATGGTTCCCACGGCCCTTATTGTGCCGTGAAAACCATGTGTTTTGGCCGAGAAAAAAAAATTATGACGTCACTTAAAGGCAATGAAAGCACAGCCAATCAGAATGGCTTTGCTTCAATTGCCTTTAAGATGACATCATGAAAAGAAACATGGCCGTCATCAGAGCGTGGGAACTCCATCCCAACTCTGATTGGCTCTAGTATACCATGTGACAGAGGCTTGGGGGAGAACGGATGTGATGTCATTGAAACCCTGTCACATGGTACTAGAGCCAATCAGAGTAGGGATATAATGTTTTGATTGTCATTTGAGGTTTTTGATTTGCATTTGAGGATTTTGATTGGAAGATCAGATTGGATTATTAAAGGAAATTGATTTTATTGTAGTGTGTCTGTATGGAGAAGTGGTATTTGTAGTACAGCATGTTTTTGATAACCCTTCTACATTTATTTGTATATTGGTTCATCATGTGTGTGTATATATATGTCTTTATATATATATATATATATATATATATATATATATATATATATATATATATATATTTGCATGATGAAGCCACTGTACAAATGAATGGGTGAAGGGTGAGTATCGGGCCAGTGTGGCTTAACCCCTTAATTACCTTTGCGGTTATTATCCGATAAGGTGTTTAAGGGGTTCATTAATATCTGAATGTAATTGCAATGTATTGGCTTTGTATTGGCTATGTATTTTGTGGGCAACGAAAGACAAGGATGTTGCTGGCGACGGGGACTTCTTATTGATGAGGTCAGTAGTACTTTATTTATTTTAATATGCTAGTTAATGTGTTTAATAATGGGCAAATAATCTATTATCCCTATCTGGATAATAGTTATTTTGCACATTATTGTACTGTAGGTGTTGGGGGGGGGGGGGTATGTATTGAATGTATAGGTCAGGTTTATGTTTTTTACATTCAGGGTTTGTTCCGTGGTTCTGCGTGAGACCTCTGGAGACCACCTGCGGTCTCCTCGGGTATCTCACGGGTATCAGGCTGGTGGTTCCACGGGTGACACCTGCGGGGATGAAGCGTGGCCTCACATCTGTGGGGGCACCGCGGACCCGTAGTCTGCGGGGATAATGTGGTGGTCTCACATCCGTGGGGGCACCGCGGACCCGTAGTGAGCACTCCTGAGTTCCCCAGACCCCCGTGAGAACCACCCGAGGCCCCGCAGACACCTGTGGGTCTGACCCGGGGCTCCCAGACATCCGCGGGCCTACCGTGGGGACCTAATTGTGGCCCACGGTGTCCCAAGGAGACCACCTGGGGGCCATGGCGCTTGGCGGGACCCACCAACAGGCCTCCAGAACCTGTGTGAAACAAGTTGCTGGTACCCTGTAGGTCTGTCAGGTGACCCGCCAGCCCACCGGGGACTCGCGTGGGGCTGGGGTATGAACCCTGTATGTAAAAGGATAAATCATGTATTTATGGGGGGGCACAGGGGGTGGGTAATGTATTTAATAAATAGAATGATGCTTATTGTGGGGCAGTGTATTGTTTTTATTGTGGGTGGTGGGGGGAGGGGGTATTGGCCCCAAGGGTATGTGGGTAGGCCTCCCTTGTGGGTAGTGGGTGAGGGTGTTTAGGCCTCAAGGGGTGGGGGGTTAGTGTGGGAGGGTATGTAGGCATCCAGAGTGGTGGGTGAGGGTGGGTTAACCTCTTAATGACTGTAGCGGTTAATAACCGCTATGGTGATTAAGGGGTTAGGGGACATTACATTGGATGTTTTCATTCTTGTGTCTGTTTTGCAGCAGCGGAGGGGGCATGGGCAGGATGAAGATGAGGATGGCCTTCATCGTGGCAGCCGGACATGGGTGAGTGCTATATGTATTTAATGTATTGATTGATGTTTATGTATTTAAAATGGGCACATTCACTATTAACCATTTGTGGATAATAGTCATTGTGCCCATTACTGTACTGTATGTGTTAAGGGGGGGTTATTTATTTAGAAGTATGTATGTTTTTTGACATTTATTTGGGGGGGGGATAGTTGGTACTGCAGGCCTGCGGGTAACACCCGAGGGCCCCCGCCGGCCTATAGTATCATTGATGTGCATATATGTGTATGTTAGGGGTTATAGGGGTTGTTGAGGTACTATATATATATATATGCGTCTTAAGGAGTTCTTCCACAACAGACACAATCAAGATTATGCCAACACTGCAGAAGGAGAGCCGCTGCACATGAGCAGGGAGAAGCAAAAATCCAACTGGATCCCACAAACTGGGCGCAACCCACATTGGACCGGTACATTGAAAGCTTCAGACACAGCGCCAAAACCACCATCCTGGACAAAGTAAGGAAACAAACATATAATCTGACACTGATGGAGAGGAAAGCCATAGAATCGCTAAAGGCCAACCACAACATAACAATCAAACCTGCGGACAAGGGAGGAGCAGTGGTCATAATGAACACCACAGACTACCTGCGGGAAGCACACAGGCAACTCTCTGATTCAAAGTATTACACCCAACTGCAGGAGGATCCAACTAAAAAATACATGCGAGAACTCAACAGGATCATTAAAACACCCCCGATCCGCACAAGAGAACAAATTCTGGACCTGATACCAGCTAACCCAAAACCTGGTACATTCTACATGCTCCATAAAATTCACAAAGAGGGTAACCCTGGGCGCCCTATTATCTCTGGATCTGGCACACTTACCGAGAATATTTCTGGCTGGGTGGAGGGCATTCTAAAACCACTTGTCAGGAACACACCCAGCTATATCCAGGATACCACCGACCTGCTAAACAAACTGAATGCCATTGGCCCACTCCCAACAGGAACACTACTAGCAACTATGGATGTAGATTCACTTTATACAAACATCCCCCACGAGGATGGGATTTCAGCCTGCAGATACTTTCTGGGACCGCAGGAGCCACTCACAGAGACAGTGACTAAATGCATCAAATTTATTCTGACCCATAACTACTTCACATTTGGATATGACACATACCTCCAGACAACCGGGACCGCTATGGGTACTCGGATGGCGCCGCAGTATGCCAATCTGTTCTGCGCAAAACTGGAAAGTGACTTTCTTTCCACCTGTCACTTGAAACCCCTTACATACCTTCGCTACATCGATGACATCCTCCTGATTTGGACCTCTGGCGAACAGGACCTCCTACAGTTCTATGACAACTTCAATACGTTCCACCCGACCATCAACCTCAAACTCACCCATTCTCCGGATGAAGTACATTTCCTAGACACCACCATTAGTATAAAGAACAACCAACTACAGACTTCTGTATACTGCAAACCTACAGACAGAGCCAGCTATTTGAGGGACAACAGCTTCCACCCGACACACACCAAACATGCAACCATCTACAGTCAAGCCATACGATACAACCGGATATGCTCCGACACAGCAGACAGAGACCGGCGGATTAAAGCCTTGAGATCAGACTTTATAAACCGTGGGTACAACCACAGAATTGTAGACCAGCAAATTCACAAAGCCACCAGAATACCAAGAATTGATCTCCTTGAATACAAACAGAAGGAGACAAGCGACAGGGTACCTTTGGTGGTCACATATGACCCACACCTAGGAGCCCTACGCAAGATCGCCAGGAAACTACAACCCATCCTCCAGGAAGATACAAGACTGCAACAGGTCTTCCCTGAAGCACCCTTATTATCATACAGACAACCCCATAATCTCAAGAATATTATGGTGAGGAGTAAAGTGTTCAGCAGTACAACTGAATGCGGGACAAAACCATGCCAGGACCCAAGATGCAAAACCTGCGCAATGCTCTACACAGCGGGCACAATACAAATACCACACAGGAATCGGGAATACAAAATGAGAGGAAGGTTCACCTGTTCCTCCAGCAATGTCGTGTACCTCATCATGTGCATGAAATGCCCAGGGGGCTGCTACTACATAGGTGAGACAGGGCAGGGGCTAAACAAGAGAATGAACCTGCACTGCCACAGCATCACACGCGGAACAAGAGACAGTCCTGTTGGCGAACATTTCTCTGACTCTGGCCATAAGATGAACGATCTGAGGGTTGCCATACTCAAAGGTAATCTTAAAACACCGAAAGAGAGACGGTTGCATGAATACAAATTTATGCAACTGTTCGGGACACTTAGCAGTGGCCTAAACAGAGATCGAAATTTTATGAGTCATTACTGACACAAGTGAACTCTCTTCCCATGAGCGCTATAGGCCATGTCTGTACATACTGTGCTATATGTATGCACACACAGCTGTCTCTCACACATACTTATACTCCTTGTTTTTCCATCCCTATACATCAATAGGGACCACATAGTATCCACACACTTTTAGTTATGCTACTAACTCTCACATTTCCATACCCATCCACACCATTTATATCCGCTCCCACTCCACACACACCTTTTGTAAAGCACTGTATATACTGTGGGCTCTCCATTCATGTTAATTCACACTGATACACATACACACTCTTTCATCACTTGCTTTCAGGAACCTTTTGACACCTCCAGCCATAAAACACATCCGCACCGGGGGAAGGACCAGCACAGATAACATTCCAATAGACACTGTTTATAGTATAGCTTTTGCTTGCTTCATTCATTGTAACATCGCCGGAAGAAGAGATCAGTGTATCTCGAAAGCTCGCACAAATAAAAGCATTTTGTTAGCCACAGAACGGTATCATCTATTTATTTTTTGATTATTGAAGCTCGGCTAACACGGTACTGATACCTCTACATGTATATATATATATATATATATATATATATATATATATATATATATATATAAAATTTTAATTATTTATTTATTTATTTAGATATATTTATTTATTTAGTGTGGGGCTGTTGTTTGTGATTTTTTTTTATTGTGGGAAGCGGGTGTGGGTGAAGGGAGTATTAGCCCCAACGGTGGTTGTTTAGGGCTTGCGGATGGGTAGCGGGACGCCTTAACTCCTTCATAACCGTAGCGGTATTAACTGCTATGGTCGTGAAGGGGTTAAGTGCACTGCAACCCCCCCGCAAGCCCTAAACAAACAAGGGCCAAATACCCCCTTCACCCACACCCGCTTTCCACAATAAAGCTGGCACGGTGGGTTAACCCCTTCATTGCCTTAGCGGTTAGCCGCTAAGGTAATGAAGTGGGCTGTACATGCATTTTTCCTGCCTCGGATGCATGCCGGGGGGCTCCGGTGCTGGTATCAGCTCCGGAGACCCCCGGCATCAATCACAGGCAGGAAAAAGGCCTGATTTTTTCTAAGTGTCGCCCTTGCCGATGCTTCTCCCCAACTCAAAGTTGGCGGGACAATTTGCCGAAAAAATGGCTTTTCGGGACTGCCGATCAGCTCCGATCAGCACCGAAAACAGGATCGGGGCTTCTAGAATACAGCCGATTTTAAAAAGTGCCGAAAAGTGGCTTATCGGCAGCCGCCTGCCGATAATTTTTTATCAGGGACAAAAAATGCAGATTTGGCCAAATTATCGGCGCTTACTGCATACCAATGGCATTTTTAGCCGATAAAAAACTATTCGGCGCTTTGTGCATAGAGCCCTTGGTCTTCCAGTGGTTTTCATGGAAACCTACCATTGTCTAAGATCTGGTTGGGCTTTAAACGTTTTTAAAGTAGCATTTACATTTAGATACAAACATTATAAAGTGAGGTTCCTATTCTTTGCCTAATATATATCTTGGGGTGCATCTAATGTTGGCAGTGTCCAGTAACTTAAGAACACTCCAAACAATACTGACAGTGCATCTGTAGCTCACGTAAATACCCTTATATCAAAAAGTTTTTCTTGGTCAAGCTTCCACTGTTAATAAAACCCTTTCTTCTATAACTACTATACTGTACATTAGCACTTTCTTCATAAATGAAAGAGATCTTAAAGCATAACTCAATATGTTAGATTGTAAGCTCTTCGGAGCAGGGACTCCTTTTCCTAAATGGTACTTTTATGTCTGAAGCGCTTCTTCCCATTGTGTTATTTGTATTATTTGTCATTTATATGATTGTCACGTGTATTACTACTGTGAAGCGCTATGCATATTAATGGCGCTATATAAATAAAGACATACATACATAAATATGTAGGCCAGGCTTGCACAACTCCAGGCCTCGAGGGCCTCAAATAGGCCAGGTTTTCAGGATATCCCAAAATCAGCACAGCTGGCTCAATTAGTGGCTCAGTCATACTGAGCCACTAATTGAGCCAGCTGTGCTGAAGTAGGGATATCCTTCAAACCTGGCCTGTTTGCGGCCCTCAAGGACTGGAGTTGTGCAGGCCTGATGTAGGCTGTTCCAATTTGTTTTTTTTCATGGCTGCACATTCTTGCTGACTATTAAAAATGACAATAATCAGAAGTCAGGTTGACTGTCTTGTTTGTGTGCGATGGTGGTAAAAAAAAAAAAGAGTATAAGTGGCGACTCTCCTACAAGAAGAGCAAAGAGCAGCACTGCAGAGGTCTCGTACAAAACTAGAAAAAAGGTTTATTTAAACAGAATCAACGTTCCGTACCCTAACTTGACTCTTTGGCAAGAAAGTATCTTGACTTCAAGTTATGGATCAAAACGTCGATTCTGTTTAAATAAACCTTTTTTTCTAATTTTGTACCAGATCTCCGAAGTGCTGCTCTTTCCACTGATTGCACCTTCGGCTTCAGCCGTGCACCCGAGGCAATACGTGTGTGGAAGTCAAGGAAGTGCACCTTTTTTCTTCTACTCACTACACACCGCTGGTAGAAAGAAGAGCGCAGTTGGAAGTCAGAAGCCCAGAAGTGCCATATTTACTAGGCAGTGTCAGGTTTTAAGACACACCATGGGCCTTTCAAATGAATGGACCATAAATCGCCATATTTACTAAACACTGATCCTGCCTATGACACCTTCCATTGACGGATGAACACTTGTATTTACATGACACATGTTGACCCCTTGAAATATCATCCACAGCGCCAGTTACAGTTATCGTCTTATGGATGAACTTGTAAGTACCATAGCACACCATATCATATAGTAAGTAAGAAATTATTGTCTTTAAAGATGTAACTGAAACCCATTCATGAACTGTAAATCAGAAGTGTAAGTGTCAGCAATTGGCCATGCAAAAACAATTTGCTACAGAGTTAACTGATATGGCATGAGAAGTAGGAGAGAGCAGTTATTGTAGACTAGGGCAGCCAATTTCAGTCCCCAAGAGCTACCAACAGGTCAGGTTTTCAGGATATCCCTGATTCAGCACAGGTGGCTCAATCAGTGGCTCAGTCCTCTGCTTTTTTGGTTATACCGATATATCAGCGTCACGTTGCATAGCCAGCAATCAACCTCGAACTGAAGAGACCCAAAAGGTTGAAACAGCTGTCTGTGAGTAGGTTTACTGCTATGCACTTCTTTAACTCGGGCTGTACTGAGAGACTATGTGATACATCAGGCATGAGTTTATAGGGGTCCATGTTAAAATGGATAAAAAGTAAATAGTGACACTATGCTCATTTGCAAGTCATTACCCAGAATCCCTGGCTGCAGTGGAAGCATTGTACACTAAGCGATAATGGGGAAAGACAGAGTTGCAGACCTGTCTGAGACATGCAAATCCACCACAAATGGTATGTAAATTATGGCAAATGATTTAATGTAGGTGTGGTTTATACAGATATTGACATCACCCCCCACATTGTAATTAAAGACACAGTAAGAGAATCTCACGTTAATGACATTTTAAATACGTTGTAGGTTGTTCAGCGATGTAGGAGTTGGCATTAAAAGCAAGGAAAACTGCTGTTTGTAGTTAATTCTTTATCGGCTATATAAATGCAGCAGTCACAACAGAGCAAACCACTAAGCATACAAATGCAATGGAATTAGTGTAGTTTCCTAATAAGTTGGTTTTAAATACTGGCGTCCTTATACTGTTTTGTTAATTGTATTTTTTGCCAAGCATTCCTTGTGCATCAAAGAATGTGTAACAAAATAGAAAGACATTAACTGCAATCAGTCCTACTGAAAATGTTCAAGCAGTATCCAAACAGACCTGCAGAACTTTACAAATCCATCAGCAAATCTCTTAGAAAATACATTTCTTGGTTAAAAGCCGACTTTGTCTGTTGCTCAAGGTTTCTCTTATTATGGGTCCTTGTACAAAGGTAAAAATATGTCTATGTTTGTTTATAGTTATTAAAACGTGTGATTTTCCAACAAACATCTCAGAAACAACTTTACTAAGCAAAACCTCATCTAGACATGCATCTTCTTACTATAAAAACAGGGCTAGGGAAAGACAAGGCTGTAATATTCTATTTATAAAGTGTATACACTACTACACTATGCACCACGAGTGCTCAACACCAGTCAGCAAGCCAAGACCTCTAGTCCTAGTCCCCCCGGTCAGGTTTTCATTTCAGGATATCCCAGCTTCAGCACAGATGGCTCAGTCAGAGACTGAGCTTCTGATTGATCCATCTGTGCTGAAGCAGGGACTGATTGAGCCACCTGTGCTGAAGCAGAGATATCCTGAAAACCTGACCTGCTGGAGGGGCTTGAGGACTAGAGTTGAGTACCCCTGCTTTAAACAGCATGTTTAAAAAAACGAAAACATTCAGATTTGCATTATGGAAGATGTGCTTTATCTGTATTGTAACATGTGAATTTCCCTAAGTACAGTTGTGTGACCGATTAAAAGCAGCTCTTGTCCTGAATACCACGAGAACATGACCAAAAAGACAAAAATACCTTTTAAGTCCTTTAAATTTTTTCTTCTTGGTAGCAATGGCCGGAGAGAAGAGGAAGGGATTAATAGAATATTTTGATCTGCAAGTTTTGTTTACACTGTAAACAAGGACAGGCCTCAGCTCAGCCATTGTTATGCAAATTCTTTCATTCTTACGCTAGTAATGAGTTTACAGGTAATCTAGGGGAAAAAAGACGTTTGATTCTACATATTAGCGCTTATACATAATAAAATAATGGGGAAAGGAGAGCGGGCATGCAAACACTTTCATACACTCCTGTCTGTATTTCTCTGAACATACTGATTAGATTGTAAGCTCTTTGGGTCAGGGACTCATGTATCCTAATATTCCCCCTCAGATTGAATGCACGCATCCATATTTATATTGTTCTTGCATGAAGTTTCTGTAAAGCTCTGCATACACGGTTGTTACCTTATAAAATTAGATTATTTCATTATTATAAAGCTATGCACCATTTTTTGACAATCATATGATTGTCCTTATGATGTGTAAACAAAGACAACGGATATTACAGACAGGGCTATTAGGGGCTATTGATGTTCATGAAGTTACTGGAGTTCATTTTTTTCAATATATACATAAACAGCAGGTGGTCCTATAAGTATGTGAAAAATAAACGTGTGTTAAACTTGCTCTGCTAGTCACTTACAACTCAACAGAGACACTAACAAATTGTCCGTACTATACGCATTGTTTGTAGCTAACCAAATATAAATTCAATTAGATCATATGGCCAGGGCCGCCTAAAGGGGGAGTCTGCCGGGGTTGGCATCCCAGGCCCGGTGAGTCAGTGGGCCTGGCAGCCCGTGCCACTGTGCCAGTGTTAAAAAAAAGAAAAAAGTGTTGGTGGAAAAATTAAATGCCGGCGATCCCCGTACGCATGCGCAGAGCAGAGGTCTTGGTGCGCATGCGCAGGGTGTCTGGCCTTGTTCCTCCCAACCCGAGCAGCAGCAACCACGTGGACCCGCTCCCAACATGGGATGGAGGAGAAGCGTGGTGGCGCGCCCACCAACCCAGTTCCCCCCAGTCAGTCACCCACCCACACAGTCAGTCAAGTGTCAGTCACCCACCCACCCAGTCACCCACCCATGTGTCTTCCATCTCCCCTCCCAAACTAACCTGCCAATTGAAGGCCCCCACCCACCCCAAAGGCCGGTTGAAGCACGGGCCGGTTAAAGGCTCCCCCAATGGCCTTTTGTCACCTTGGATGTAGCATTGGGTATCTTTGTCTTTTGTTGAAAATATTAAAGTAAACAGATTGCATTGTAATGTTTTTTTCCGTATTACAATAAGAAAAACACAGTTAAGTAAAAGTTGCACGCTACAAAAAAATTTTTTGTGGATGGTGCGCTATGGGTTGGGGGGGCCCTGCTCCTTTCATTTGTCCTGGGCCCCATGATTTCTGTTCGCAGCCCTGCATGTGGCCACTTAAATTGTTCTAAATTATGTGATAATTTTCTAACAAGTTTTCTACCCGTTGTGAACATCCAGGATGTGTTACAGACCTATTTATTTCTTTTGTATAAGGCTGGGATTATTGGGAAATTCATGTAATGGATTCATTTGACATCTCCATGCCCTTAACCCGAATAGAGTATATACATTAAGTGATTAAACACTTGAACAGGCTTGATGAATCTGTATTAAACATGGGAATTCACTCTTGAATGTTTATGCTTCTTCATACAAGTAAGAATTATCCACAGGAATTGGATAGGTATATTTGACTTTTTGTATAGTGGTTGTTATCTATGTCTTACAATAAGGGGAGAATGCTGTCAAAACTAGTGAGAAAACCAAGATTGATAAGCATTGCCCAGAGCAATCCAAGCTAGCCATGTCACACAACGAGAACACAGTTTAGCCTCATTGGCAAATGTGTGGGCCATCTGAAGAAGACATTAAAATGCCGACAGGGTAAACAATAAAGACCATCTTCATTTGATACTTTTCCTCTTTAATATGAAAAGAGTGTTACAAGTATTTTAGTACTACTCAACGTGTTGTTACTAGTTAACATTTTGTTGTGAAACACTAGGAGGTTTATATATCAAGGCAAAAACGGAGCAATTCTATCAAAGAGGATTTCTTTCTTTGATTAATCTTGTGCAGTTTTGTTGCCTCAGAATTGCTCCACTTGGCTTGATATATATGGTACTCTAACACTGGGTGTTGGACACAAATTTCCCACTTCAAGGGTCATTACTTTTCCGCTAAGACACCTTCCCCTTAAAGCTGCAGACAAAGCAATATCCTACATGTAAGGGTTTATTTATTTATTTTTTTAATAAATCAGTTCTGCACTATGAGAAAATACTTGTAGCATTTTTTTAAACAACACTGATTGACATTTTTAATGTATTCTAATGTAACAAGCATTTTTGTTTCTATACCAACCATTTAAAAAGTCACATCACCTTCCTCTTCTGAAACATGCTCTGGCACACCCCTTTTTGAGCCCTGCTCTTTCTCTAGCTATGCACCAATTGTATCTAGTAGCTACCTGGTCACATGATCTTCCCCAGAGAACTTTGCATCTTTGTTCCTCTTCTGCTTCACTGGCAGCTATTAAGTAAACCCCTGAGCCGAATCTTCGCCGATCGATCAGCAGTTTAGCTAATTACTTATCATTGTGTGGATTGTATTGATATACATATTAAAGGGGGGAGAAATGGCAGCTTGGACTGCTGCTTTAATGCATAACTGTAAATGCATTTATAATTCTTCTTGTGTTATTTTGTTGAATTTCTGCTACTGTCCTACAAGAGAACTGTCATTCTGATGCTGGCTCTTCTGCAAACACAAGGGTTAGGAGCAGATACAGTAGCTTCCCAAATCATGTTTAATAATGAATAGTTCTGTTTTAAGGGCACTGTAATCCCATCAATAAAGATCTTCAGGGCTAAACCACAGGAAGGAAATTGTTTATGGTCAGAATGCAAAATCCCAAATGACATAATAATACACGGGATTAAGCCATTGACCAGTACATTAACATAATCCTGGTAAACACCCTTAAATACACTGGGAAACAATTAGGACTTGTTATTAAATCAGATGGGTAATATCTTGATTGGATTCTTAAAATACATTTGTATATTGTCAATACAGTATGATTATTTGCTGAGTAATGTATAAATAAAGAGAGCGAGACAGGTAGATGGGGAGAGAGGCGGATTGGGAGAAGAACATAGGATTTAGCAGAGACTGATATTGATTTCCATGACACTTCATAGCACAGTGTGCCTACCCATGTTCTTACTTTCATATCCATTCTAAGAGACTCCAATCCTCCAAAATAATGTGGAAAGTGGGAAAAAAACATGTTTAAATTTATGAGCACAATGAATTAGAGAAACAAACAAGTTGTGTTTGTGTTAACAGAGTTCCCAGGAAAAAAAGGTTTAATCCTATAAATTGGGCTTCTTTTCTGGTCCAGTAAACCAGATTGTGCTCCTTATTTTTTTAATTTATTTTACGTGTCTATGGGTGTGATGTTGATATCTATAAATAAGACCAATTGCTGATTCAGATATCACAATTGGGATTTTATTTTTGGAAGTACGGATAAACCCTTTTTTGTTTTTGTTCTTTGTTTGTAAAGTAATTATGATGCCATAATTAGTCAACAAGATAAGGATAGTTAGCTGATAAGTATGAATTCAGCGCACACGTACAAAGCACAGCATATTCATTGCTATAGGATGCGAATAAGTATTATTACTTTAAGGGTGATTTAATCTTTCAAAAGAAGTAAGCTACTATAATAAAGTGCTTACATTTTTTTTTTATTATCAATTACGTGAGACTGTCCCTTACAATGTATTTTCTATGGTTAAATGCAAAATAAAGATTCTGTTGCCCTCATGTGGTCAGAGGAAGGAATTGTTTTATAAACATCTTCTGAATTATTTGTGCACTGGTTTTATTCTTGCTTTGTAGAAAACATGTCTTGCAGGTTATCTTGTTTTTAGTTTGCTATTTGTTTAACAGTAACTGGAGAGGGGGGGTCTCCTGATTTATGTCTGACCAGTCACAATTGGAACATTTGGTTTCAATGTCCGCCCTGCGAATACCAATAACATTGTCATTAGTACCTGGTCAAACCAGCAAGGACGTTACTGCCAACACGTTTTTTTTTTTAGCTCAAAGAAGATACACATGTCATGATGAATGCTTCCAGAACCAGAGTAATAACCAAGATGAAGAAGGAAACCCTTGTCTGAATGAATATGGAAAGATGTTGACTAATGAAATTAGCTGGATAAGGAACTAATAATAATTGAAACTGGGCTGTCAAATACGAGGCCCATGGGCTGCATGCGGCCCACCAGGTGTCGCCATGTGGGCAGCGCCCACTGAGTCGATAGGGGGAGAGCTGAGACAGGAGGCCGTGGTGGTGCAACTGGAAGTAGCGTCCGGGCAGCCGGGCCTCCTCCCCCCACTGGTGTACGCCAGAAGAGCCCGGCCAGAAGTCTGTATGGCACTGGAGGCTCCCCCAATGTAAGGTGTGGAGTTTTTGTGGGGGGGATTATTGCGACTGCGTTATTGTGGGGGAGGGAGGCTGGGGATATTGTGGGGGATGGGGGCTGGTGTGGGTTTTTTGTGGGGGGCTGGTGTGGGGCTATTGTGGGGGAGAGGAGCTGGTGTGGGGCTATTGTGGGGCAGAGTGGCTTATGTGGGGTAGGGGGTATTGTAGAGATATTGTGTGGGAGGTACGGCTATCCTACCTGACATTTTCAGTGACCATGCAATAGTATATTTTGTAAGGAAAATCAGACCACACCAATCAAGCCCTAAAGTTCTCCTCACTAGAACATTTAGAAACTTTAACCCACAACAGTTTCTGGCTGACCTTACCAACTGCCCTTGTTACAGAATCAACTTAATTCCTGACCCCGATTCTGCACTCGACTATTTCCAATCTGAGTTCTTAAAACTCTGTGATACCCA
Source organism: Ascaphus truei (assembly GCF_040206685.1). Classification (NCBI taxonomy): domain Eukaryota; kingdom Metazoa; phylum Chordata; class Amphibia; order Anura; family Ascaphidae; genus Ascaphus; species Ascaphus truei. The sequence continues at coordinate 60,715,286 of NC_134490.1, read as the reverse complement.
TGCTCAACTACGCAGAATAAGAGTATGGGGCACACCTTCCGTGGGTTACAACCGACCTTATAGAGCTCTACCATCTTTGGGGTGCTTAGTGGAAAAGCTAAAAAGTAACTGGCACTACCAAGTATCTTAATAACTACAGATGCCTGCGGAATATGTGCACAAGGCAAACAAGACAATCAAAAGGACAATATTACTTAGGCAATCTTCCCCAGAATTCATCAAATCCAACTAACGTCTGGAATGTTATCAACAATATATTCCAGCCTTCTAGCCATCAACAACCATGTGATATCACTAAGGGGGATATTACTCTGACAAATCCCACTGACATTGTAAATGCATTAAATGATTACTCTGTGGGATGTGCTACTAACATAGTAAAACGGAACCCAAACCACAAACCTGAACCTCATTCTGAGAGTACCCCAATAACCTCATCCTCTCCCAACACTGCCCACAATTTTCAATTTGTCTCAGTATCTGAAGAGGAGATTATACAAGCGCTCCTCAAACTAAAACTAAGCAGCCAATGTGGACCTGACTTACTGCAATCTATGTTCCTACGACTTGGTGCCCCAACCATTGCCAAACCAATTGCCTCCCTAATCAACTCTTTCTGTTTCTATATCGCTGCCATATCCCTAAGACCTGGAAAACTGCCAGAGTTGTCCCAATCTTCAAAAGTGGGGATAAAAAGGCTGTCTCAACTACAGGCCAATCTCCCTTCTCCCAATACTATCCAAAGTCATGCAAAAATGTGTTCACTCCCAATTAAGCGATTACTATACCAAGACCAATTTCCCTAACCAATTCCAATCTGGCTTTCGCCCCAAACACTCCACAGTATCTCCTCTCCTAAAAGTTTGCAATGAGATACAGTGTGGGTTGGAACTGGGACAACTCACTAGTGCAAGCTTTTGATACTGTTGATCATGCTATCTTGCTAAACAAACTTCAACGCTCTGGCATAGAGAACATGCTTTAAACTGGTTTCAGTCCTATCTATCAGGTTGGTCCCAACATGTGTCTATCTCGGTCACAACTTCAACCCCTTGGGTATCACCTGCAGTGTCCCGCATGGCTCTGTTCTGGGGCCCCTACTCTTCTCAGTCTTCATCAATTATCTTCCTACAGCTTGTAAGGGAGCTTCAATACACATGTATGCATATGACACAATATTACATGCACACAGTCATAGCCTCTTTGACCTTGATCACGTACTTCAGTCTGATTTTTTGAGACTTGAAAACTGGATTTCCCAAAACAAACTGTTTTCAAACACTGACAAGACTGTAACAATGGTATTTGGGGCCAAGGCTAAATTTTTAAAGCTACCAATTTATTTATAAAATGTTTTACCAGGAAGTAATAATTTGAGAGTTACCGCTCGTTTTCAAGTATGTCCTGGGCACAGAGTTATGATGACAAATACATGGTTACAAATACATAGGGAAAAGGAGTGGTGATAGGGAGTGATCAACTAGAGGCCATACTAATAAATGAAAATAATCAATGGTAATAATGGTGGGTGGGTGCAAACTGTGAACTGAAAGTGAATCAGTAAACTGATGAGTATACTAGACAGTGTGCTTGAAAGAGAATTCACTTAAATACACACCACTAACAATATAAAATATAACTTTTAATTGGTATTTACATAAAACACATATCACGGAATGTGAGTATAATAGTAATTTAAAAAATCAATCAATAGTGAAACGATATGCCAATAAAAGCCCTTCTTAATAAATACTCTGACAAAGTGTAATGCTTGTCAGAGATAGGAAATTATTTATACAGTGTTGATGGCAATAGCCATCAAAAACTAGAGCAAAACACAGCAGCACACCTTACTAATGGTGTTAATTATGAACTTACTAAAGAGCAAATAAATGATGCAAACTTTAGATGTTATGAGGTGTAGCTGGGAAGGTCATTATACCAGATCACCCCTCTTCCCCATAAGGGAGAGAGATATAACAGGAGCAATACACTGCCTCAAGATATATAAGGTGTAGTCAGGTATAGAGGGATATACAATAACCACCATGTACCAACCAACAAACACCCCTAACTGTGTAAATATATCAGGGTAAAAAATATAACTAAAGCCTGAAGAAAATGGATAAATGTAATATATCAGTAACAACTGACAAGCTGAATTGAGCCTGCCATAAACATCAGGCTATAATCAAGCATTGGCTTCAACATAGATAGACAGTAAAGCCTATCATTAGGAAGCTTTAAATAAGCTCAGAAATGCTCCTGTCTTTAATATCTACATGATGAGGTATAATGAAATATAAATCATATTGCTCCATCAACTGAACACTCGTAACACTAAAAACTAACAGCTCCATAACGGAGGCTGGCAGGAGAAGAGATCCGGCGCCACAGCCAGTGACTGAATCGGAGGCACTTCCGGTTTGAGTAACAAATCTTTATTGAACGCACAATAGGACACAGGTTACACCACAGTCTCCCCCTCAACGCATTTCACGCTCAAAGTAGCGCTTCGTCTTGGAGTCTCCAAGACGATGCGCTACTTTGAGCATGAAACGCGTTGAGGTGGAGACTGTGGTGTAGCCTGTGTCCTATTGTGCGTTCAATAAAGATTTGTTACTCAAACTTGAAGTGCCTCCGATTCAGTCACTGGCTGTGGCGCCGGATCTCTTCTCCTGCCTGCTATACACACCGAAGGCTGCACGCCTGGATCAGAGCACAGAAGAAGACAGGACCGAGGTCTGAAGTGAGCTTTTCATGGGTAAGTACAATCTTATCAAGCTCTGACCTCCATTCTGGTCCTTTTTGAATTCCCTGTCTCTTTTCATGTGACTTACACTGACACCATCAGTGTTGGATGACGGCTTGAGCACAGGACAGTCTCCTACTTTGTCATAACGGAGGCTGATAACGTCATTACGTGCCCTACGCACATTTCCCTCCAGCTACGGAGCTTTGACAGGGACATTTTTGCAAAGACATGGGAGCAGGGCTAAGTAAAGGCATACGGTTGCCATGGTGACGCGATTCATAGCACAAATGCGCAAGGAGACAGGTTCCATACTACTCCAATCACGCAAATGCGCATGTGTGAGGAGTTTCACTCCTTTCTGAGCACATCATGAGAGAGTGTGCCTGCCTAAGGAGATACTACTTTTGGAACATATAATATGAGTGCGCATGCGTGAGAAAATAGATTTGTATCCATACTAATCACGCAAATGCGCATGTATAAGGAGATAGAGGAGATGGTATCATTTCAGAGCTGACAAGTGCTTTAAAAAGTTATAGCACTAATAGGGGCTCTTCCAGTCATCATAGGAGTAAGCTAAATGCACATACAATATCTGCTTACCATGAATGATATAAAACACAATGATGTCAGTGCTAATAGTATATAGATATATAGAGATGTGTAGCTGTCATGTGCTCTTAAGGCTGGTGCTGGGTAATGGGAACGCACTAAATGTGCAGGGCTGGAGGAAAATTAAGAGAATGTGTGAAGACCACTATAAAGGTTGGGGCTCAGGGGCAAAACGGCAATCTTACCCCTGTCAGCTCATCCGTCCTGGGTCCAACGATTCTTCAAAAATGAATCCCACAGCGTGCATCCGGCAAGGAGATAATATAGAGAGAGAGGGATATATAGATATATGCATATATGCAAAAACATGATCAAGTGTGCTTACACATTAATATATATATACACATGCATATTAACAGTTACACTGGACATCATGTTATCATAGTCCAGACATATAGTAATATACAGGCATACCCCGCATTAACGTACGCAATGGGACCGGAGCATGTCTGTAAAGTGAAAATGTACTTAAAGTGAAGCACTACCTTTTCCCACTTATCGATGCATGTACTGTACTGCAATCGTCATACACGTGCATAACTGATGTAAATAACGCATTTGTAACAGGCTCTATAGTCTCCCCGCTTGCACACAGCTTCGGTACAGGTAGGGAGCCGGTATTGCTGTTCAGGATGTGCTTACAGGCGCATGAGTGAGCTGCCGTTTGCCTATTGGGCGATATGTCCTTACTCGCGAGTGTACTTAAAGTGAGTGTCCTTAAACCGGGGTATGCCTGTAGTCATAAATTTAGGTAGTCAATAATAGTAGTTTAAGAAATTTATACCATGGACGACAAAACACATTGAACAGTTAGTGAGTATGAGCATTCGCTGGTGAGGTATGCACTTACATGTAAGTGCCTGAGCCCAGGCACTGAAAGGTTTCTTTGCTCCTCCACTCCCACAATGGTACAGAAGGATTCTGAAGCCTTTTCTTTTTTTTAAAGTCTAACTTTAAATAAAAATCAGGGTAACACTCACACTGACAGTGTATATTATAAGAGGGACCAGCTCGAGCACTCCGACTTTTCCTCTGGTGTCCGCGACTCCAACCGCTGTTCCAGCTGGTGTCCTCTGTCCCTTCCGTTATTTCGATGCTCTCCAGATACTGGTTCCCCGGAAACCCTATGTGTTTTAAAGGTATTTCCTTCTTTCTCAGGGGTATGTATCCCTAAGGATACCTCATACCTCACACCTGGAACAATCAACCTGAGACTCTCAAAGCCAACAACCAGTCTAAGTTCTTTCAAAACTAAACTCACATTTTAATCTGGTCTGTAATTGTGTCATATGCCTAAAAGATAAAATATGTTAAACTGTATATGCAAATCTTTATACATAATGTATAACCCTGTTCATTTAATGTAACTATGCATTTGTAAACATGTATTTGTCATTATAACTCTGTGCCCAGGACATACCGTACTTTAAAACGAGAGGTAACTCTCAATGTATTACTTATTGGTAAAACATTTTCATAGATAAATAATTGTGGGGGCGGGAAGTACTGTATTGTGGGACTATTGTGGGGTTATTGTGTGTGTGTGTGTGTGTGTGTGTGTGTGTGTGTGTGTGTGTGTGTGTGTGTGTGTGTGTGTGTGTGTATTGTGCGGGAGGAAAAATAGTGTGTTTGTATATTGTGGAGGAGTGGGGATATTGTGTGTATGTATTGTGGGCGGGTGTGCATGTGTATTGTGGGGTAGCCGAGGTATTGCATTTATGTGTGTGCCTGTGTGTTTGTGTGGGGGAGAGAGCAAGAGTGAGAGGGGGCAGAAAGATTGATGGGTAGAGAGAGGGGGAGGGGGAGAACGACCGTCTCCCCTCCTCTCTCTCAGGGCAACTTACCGGGAGAGGGGGGATATGGAGAAAGGGGGATGGGGAGAGAGGGGGGCTTGGGGGGAGAGTGAGAGAGATGGGATGGGAGAGAGATGTGGGGGAGAGATAGAAGGGATGGGGAGAGAAAGATAAGGGGTGGGGGAGAGAGAGAGAGAGAGAAGGGATGGGGGTGAGAAGTAATAGAGAGACGGGATGGGGTGAGAGAGATGAGGGATGAGGAGAGAGAGAAGGGATGGGGAGAGAGAGAAGGGATGGGGAGAGAGAGAAGGGATGGGGGAGAGAGAGAGAAGTGGTGAGAGAGAATGAGAAGGGATTGGGGAGAAAGAAAGAGAAGGGATGGGGAAGGAAGAAAGACAATTCTCAGTTTGGTGCGCCTCACTTAAACAGTGCAGAGCAATGTGTTGACCTTTCCTCCCCGGCATCAGAAGGGTTAAATCGAACTCCATGAAAGTAAAAAGAGCTACAGTGTAATGAGAAAACTCTATTAAGTTATGAGTCAATGGGGAGTATAAAGATTTTCTATATTGGTATAATAAACAGCTGCCAGTCAACCCACCCAGATCCCTTATGGATTAGATAAGCTTATATTACCTTCTACGTACTTAATATTTACTCAGCATTTCCTGCTCCTTGTGTCGGATTATGGACTTCATTATGCTGCTATGAAATACCTCGTCAAGGCCTTTTTTTTTTATCATTGTACTTTTTTTTATTATAGGATGACTCATTGTACTATGTTGCATTACCTCTAATGGCTCTCCAAGAACACTAGGGTTCTTTTTAATTGCATTGCTATGAAAATTGTATAAAGGTCCTGGCTGTCAGACTTTTAAAATTTAATTTGAAAACTTAATTTGCTTTTACAATTTTTTCTTAAAGTTTCTTTCCAATGTTAAAATATCTCTTTGCTAAAAGCTTTGCTCCTATTTATCTTTGTAACAGAGACTTTTCCCAGTTGAAGAAACTGCCTCTAAATGCAGCAGGAGCTGGTTAAGTGCAGCCAGGCAATTGACCAGGCTCCACCTGCCTAATGAGAGCTCTGTGAAAGAGTGTCGTGTGGGACACAGGAAAGAGATTTTCCTCAGTACACAAGGGTGCTGAAAAGAGGAAAGAGATCTTGAGTGCACCGAAGGACTGGGCATTGAAAACAAGACAGAAGGGGACCAGGCCTCTTTTCCTGGACCCAGGAACCTGCCAGAGGCTGGACACTCCAACACACCGACACCTGGACACCACTGACCTGAAGGGCCACTGCTTTAAGGCACCACTGAGACTTTGGGGTTGGTATACTGAGAAGGGGCTTCCTTTCCAGTCTTACAGATAGGGACTGGGGAGTGAGTTAGCCCTTACACAGAGACAGGTGTTTGTTGTTTTATGTATATTTTTGTTTGCTGTGTTATTTAAAGGAACAGGCAATACATCCATATTAATTTCATCCTAAAAACGTTCTCCATTTTGCATACCTCTGCACACATCTCTTACATATGGTTTTTGAAGAGGGATGAGAGGTGGCCCTTGAAGTTCAAAGGGGCCCGAGGACTGCCTGTGAAAATGTTTGTGCTTTTGCCTGCATACGTTCCTGCAACAGTCGGAGCAACAAAACACGGTAGAAGTGACCAGAATTAAAGAGCTACACATTCAGGCATGAACTACACTGCACTGGAGAAAGCCACAACGCCACAAATTGACTGGGAGGACTGCGACAGACAGTGACCCACACAAGGGACTGATGCTGTGACCAGAGTCTACCCCACCACTTGTTAAAAAAAAAAAAACATGGGATTTTTAAATGGCCGCCCTGCTAAAATCAAATACAGACTCTGCAAGAATGGGGAAGAAAATGTGTTCCTGATGTAAAGAGCCCAGCCACACGGAGCAGTGTCCCTTCAGGCCTTATTCGGATGATGAGGATGATCCCTACGTAGCCCCAGAAAAAGGGTAAAAGCCAGTGGAATATTTTTTTCAACAAGCCAAGGAAGCAGCAGCAAGCAATGCACTGTTGTCACAAGGAAGGTACAGAAGTTTTACTTAGCAAGTGCACATCCAGTATCACTGATTAGAAAGAATGTGTGCAGAGTACTGCTAATGTTTCAAAACATACCAAAGTAAAGAAAAAAAAGGTCTACAGAGACGCCTGTGAGAGCTACAGACTCTGCAAGCAAATTCTGCCCACCTGCAGGACTCCCAGCTGGGGTTCTAGCGAATACAGTGAAAACAGCTGCAATAGCGCCTCCCAAGGCCAGGAAGAAAAATACACCTGATACCACCAAAATGGAGGACAAGATGCGGCATTCCTATAATCAACCCTACCCCACGGAAGAGTGGCCCTTCCGGTCCTATGAGGATATGGATGAAGATATCTCTTATGGGGAACCTGAAACAAGACGCAGCCATAAAACACCCCTAGGATGGTGGAGGTGCCTAAACTCAGTACGCACTGAAAAACAGGTCTCTATGACCCCAAAAATTCCTGCCAGCTAATGCAATTGCAAGAAAAGCATGGTAGATGCTGTGAAACTGCTGACGTTCCAAACCTAGAAGGAGACCCAGTGCCCCTGATGGAACAGAGTCGTCCAAAGCAAAAAGGCGGAAAAAGAAAAGAGGTTCTCTAATTACCATGGAAGGATCAGACACGTCCAAAGATCCCATGGAGGAAAAGGGGGGGAGGGGTCGAGATGCCCTACTGCTTAGAGGAAATGGAGATTTCGTCCCGCGGATGACCAAATATCCAGAGGGCCCAAGGCAGAAGTCATGTACCCCAAAGAAGTGTCTGTCTGGTGCTGACAGTGAGAAACCCTCAAACTATACCAGGGAAGCAGAGCCAGAATCAATGAGTGACGATCCCTTGACCAGCCCTGAAGATGCCCTGAAAAGTGACAGACAGGACTCTGATCTCCTCTGTAAATGATTGAAACAGGAGATATGAGTGAATGCCAAGCTACTGAGTGATCTGTTCTCAATCGCCTTTGACTGTGGGACAGTGATGAATACAGAGCGTCGCTTACGTAGTGACTTAGAAGACCGGATGACTGAGTTGAAGACAGCAAACACTATTATTTCTGCCATAGTCAAGAAACAGACCCGCTCGGACAAAGTTATTGATGACTTGCATCAGAAACAGTAGGAGGTTAAAAAAAAGCCCTCTATCTCAGTGTAGAGCTTGGACTACCTCAGAAGGAGTCTCTCAGTCTCAGTGCAGAGCTCGGAGGCTCTCGGAAGGAGGTTGACAGCCTCAGTACGGACCTTGAAGTCTCTCGAACAGAGATTCACAGTCTCCGTGCTGGGCTGTAAGTCTCCCAGAAAGAATTTCACAGCCCAGGTACCGAGCGGGAGATCTTCCAGAAAGAAGTCCATACACTCAAGTTAGAGCTGGATGTTTCTCGCCAGGAGGTCAATAGTATCCGGACAGAGGTGGACATATCGCAGAATGAGGTTCATACTCTCCGCATAGAACAGGATGCCTCACACCAAGAGATTAGCAGTTGCCGCACAGAACTGGAAGTCTCTAAAAAGGAACTTCATAGTCTCGCTGAGGAGCTGGATATCTCTCAAAAAGATGTCCGCAGGCTTAATAAGATCTTAAAGTCCCTCAGAAGGAGCTTGAAGTCTCACACCAGGATGTTTACAGAGCCAGTGTCTTTACTTACTGAGCCACGCCTGTCTAATGTAAGGTCATATAAGGTCATGTAAGGTAGCTTCCAAGTTTCAAGTCTAACCATGATTATAAATTTAAATTTATGTGAAAATTGTTAGCAGTGTTTCATTTACAAGAAGTAACATAAATTGCCCAGTTTTAATGTTTCCGAAATGTTCTTTTAATTAACTCAGTTGGTTTTCCGAGAAACTAACCATATAGCCAACAGTAGATTCCTCAAATGTAAGTCTAGCCTGGGTCTCCCCTAGTCCCCCGGTTGTCCCCACCTCCTGTAGCAGCTGCGACAGCAGCGGAGTCAGGGGAGCGTGGGAAGAGATGCAGGAGCCTGTGGGCGGTTAGGAAAGGCAAACGGGTCACCGGAGGTCCGCGGCGCACCCGGCTAGCGGGGACCGCCATCTTGAAATGCGCGCACATGCACAGTAAGCTTAGTGCATGCTCAGAAGGGTCCCGATAGCCAGCGGCCATATTAGTATTCTCAGCACATGTTCAATGGCAGGACAAGCGGCGGCTATTACATAGAGGCTCCGCAAGAGGAACTACATGTCCCATGAGCCTCTGGGGGATGCAGGACACATGGTCCAAAGCAGCCAATAGGTTGCCCGGATTGCCCTGCAAGTAACGGATACATTTTGCGCGCTGAGACCACGCCAGTCAGTCGAGCTGGGACATTAGAAGGGTAGGGTGTGCGTGTGCAGGGTGTCAGTGGCCCCTGCACTAGGCCAGAGACCCCCTAAGGCCCCAGCTAGGCCCGATTCACCTCAGCTTGTGGTTGCTGCAGGGACAGGCCCATCAGTTAGGGAAACTGCCCCTGTAGTACCAGTGTGAGGGACACGGCTGCATCCTGGCCTCCAGTGGTCTGGGATCAGGCCATCAGTTACATATGAGAGACTATCTTCAGTGTGGGACCCTCCAGCTGGATACCACCCAATGCTGAGGCGGACTCGTCGCTGACCACAACCATCGCTGGATCAGTGGATCGTATCCTTACATTGTGGCGTTACCGGGTGTTGGAGCACCCGGCAGGTACCTCCTCGACAAGTGCACCAACTGTACACATGCTAGTGGGGCAGTGCTGTCTCACACACGTGGGTGGGTGGCTACTTGTGGACCCCAGGGTGGTTGGGTGCCCAAGGACCCCTCGGTACTTTGGGGACTGAATTACCAGTTGTGGACACTGTGTTGGAGGGTACGGCCGTGCGTGGCCTAGTTGGTGGGATTGGTGCCATTGTTATTCTATGCATGCAGTAAACTGTTACTTTTACCGTTGTGTGTTTTATTGCATGGGGTCCTGTAACAGGGTTATTCCACATAGTAGGATCCCGTACAGGTGGAGGCGCTGTCACCCGACAGATCAGGCACAACCCAGGCTCCCAGCAGCAGAGACCCAGGCCTCCTGTGGGCTGCAGGTAACGCACCACATACAAGGTAGCCGTCATATCTCCCAGGGGCGGGGGAAAGTGCGCTACATAAGTAAGAATAAATAATTTCCCTCCTTTTTTCCATTCTCCCCCTGAAACCAATGCAAGTCAATAGAAGATGAAGACTGTTGCATTTTCCTAGTAAATGTCCCTGAAAAAAAATTGCGTTGACCAGAATTAACTGCATCTTTAATACTTAGTTGACCCCAAATAACAGCTCCGTGTACTACTCGCGTCTCACGCCTGGACCACTGGCAACCGACTCTCCAGTGCGGTACTTCCCCGCGTCTGATATCACAGTTTATGGAAGCTGCTTAGGACAAGCGATTAACCCTACATGTTTCGTGGGTAAACCACTTCATCCCATTCATTTCAGCTCCGGGAACCCCCTGCCTCTCGAGGTACTTAACTTCGTAGGGTGCCGGTATCTCGGGGCTGTTTAAATCTCCCGGGAACGTGGGCCAATAGGAAGCCGCGAGGGAGGACATCCCAGCTTACTATTGTAACACGGAACATTTAAGCCACCTTTACGAGAACCCCACACAACCCAGCCGGCAACCCCAGCGTTTCGGGAAGCAGGGTTTCCCGGAGCTGAAATGAATGTGGTTCAGCTCACAGACCCCCAGCTTCAATCCTATTTTTAAAAAAAAACAGATGCATCGCTTGGACCGCTTCTTTAACAGTTCCAGGTCATTCAGTTTTCATTCCTTCAAAATTAAGACTAGTTCAGCAAAGGAAAATATTCCATGTACAGTATACTCCCACTAGATGGCAGCAGCATTTAAGGTACAGTACTGTACTCATATCTTCACGTGAAGTCAGCTATGAGGTGCTAGTTGCTTTACCCTTGTTCTGTACACATGGACTTTTAGTAATATATAAATAAACAATGTGAACAGGATTTACACTGAAAATTCAGCATCTTCCCCAGAATTTTTTTTACCAAATAGAATATGAATTGGTGCATACTTGGAGTGATATGAAGAAAACATTTGTATGTTTGTCAATGGAGAAATAATATACATGTAATTTGATGTGCAATAATCCAGATTGTGTTGTAATGATTTATGACCATAATGAATAATACAAACTTCATGACATTGATTTATTTTGCCTGTCTTGGACTAACATCACCCATCCCAAGTAATCAGCAATGCACAAAGGATGGGCTAAAAGATGCAGCCTTAGGTTAATTGTCTGTATTGCAAATAGTCATCCCTGGACCTGCCTGCTCCTTTTTGAACAGGTTACCTTTAGCTTCCATTCTCTAAAGCTCTTGTCTGCTGTATCATATACAGTAGCTAGGTCTTTGCTTACATTTTCCAGACTCCTCAGGTTGAGTTTGGTCAGTGCGTTTGCATTGAGAAGCTGGTAGTGGTTGCAAACCAATTAGCCAATTGTGTTAGGGTGACAATAAAATAGCCATAGTACAGCAAAGACAGACAAACCCATAAGTGTTTCTCCAAATCTGCTCCATTGACCCCATTGACACATGCAGATAGACTTATCATGGTTATTCTTTCTTTGTATGTTGGAAGTGTTTGTCACTTACTCACCAAAACCACTACCAGCATCACCATCCAACCTCAAAGTGAGGAGTCCAAAAACACTTGTCTTTCAGTGGGTTTATTAGGTCTATATTTTTTTATTCCAGCTTAAACTGTATCATCTGTGTAACACATCAGGCAAAAGCGCTAGATCAGGGGTGCACAATCTTTCCCCACTGCGCCACCCCTCCCTGCTTACGCCCCCACCCCCTACCTCCCCATAACCTTGTCTCGTCTCTCCGGCGTCAAATGACTTCACGGGGTCATATGATGTCACGTTACCATGGCGACGCATCGCCGAAGACAAGGTTAGGGAAACTGCAGAGGCTTCACGCGGTCCCCTGGCATTTAATTTAAATGCCTTGGGGGAAGAGCGCAGGGCCTCTGCAACCGCCGCGCCCCCGCTGAAAAATCTTGCACCCCCCAGTTTCCACACCCCTGCTCTAGAGAACCCATATAGAAAATTAAGAGTAGGTAAAACTGACTTCATCATCAGTGGTTGCTCACTTACATGTCGCTACCCAAAACCCATGTCTGCATTTTAACTACTGTGATATGTGATAGTGGGGAGAATGAAGCAGCTGTGTGAGGCCTTGTATCCGCACTCATGGGTAATGTCTGTTATTTGCAAACCAAGTGTGTTGGCTACTGTAGAAATTGACTGTTGTACTGTACATGGTTTTGATTTCAACACATGGATACCCCATGTCTGGTCTGGTGTAATAGGACCCCAAATACAGAGCATATACACTAGGGGTACCCAATGCCAGTCCATGCAGAGCTACCAGCAGGTCATGTTTTCAGGATAACCCTGCTTAAGCACAGGTGGCTCAATCAGTGGCTCAGTCTTTGATTGAGCCATCTGTGCTGAAGCAGGGACTGAATGAATCACCTGTGCTGAAGCAGGGACTGACTGAGCTACATGTGCTGAAGCAGGGATATCCTGAAAACCGGACCTGTTGGTAGCTTTTCAGGACTGGAGTTGACTACCCCTGAAACATAGCATAGCATTAGAAGATCTGTTGCTCAAGGACTGAACCTACTTCACTATTTAACCTGCCACTCCTCAAGTTTGGATTATTCCTCCCATTTTTTTCCAGAAGAAAGCAAAATATTGTCTTGCGATTCTGATATTGGGGCTCCTTTAGTCGGCCACTGAGATACATTGACACAGTGTAGAAGCACTGTATGCTGTGTGATTGGGGAAAGGCAGGTTTGGGGACCTGTATAATACGTCTGTGGTCATAAGAGTTCTGTATCATTGAAGTCACCTACAATGCACATATGTCATTCAATTATTTTCTCTTAATAAATGGTTTCTTTTTCAGGCTAATCTAATACTCTCCTCTACGTCTACTGGATACATATACTTTATATTTACATTGAATGAACATTTCACCATCTTTTTATGATTTCACTCCAACAGGATTGAGCATTAAAATCAGTAAATCTTTGTTTGCAAGTCTGTATAGCACCAAATGTTTTTAGTATTCACACTGTTGAAATAACTTAGTTATGTACCAGTGTAGAGAAGTATGTGTTTTTCTACACATCCGCTATGTTTTGTGTCAGATTACCCCTGATTCATTAAGCATAATGGAAAAAAGAAATCTGCACTGAATGGCAAATTACACATTAGAAGATATTCTAAGAAAAAAAGACTCTGGGGGCACAAGATTTTCTAGGGGGAGCGCGGCGGTAACCGAGGCCCTGCGCTGTTCCCCAAGGCATTTAAATTAAATGCCAAGAGAGTCGTATCTAGTGACTGCCTGGTCACATGATGTTCCCCATAGAACTTTGCATCTTTGGTCCTCTTCTGCTGCACTGACAGCCATTTAGTGAACCACCGAACCAAATCACAGGAGAACTGATCGATCAGCAATTTAGCTAACTAATTATTGTTGTGTGTATTCTATTGATACACATATTAAAGGGGAAAATAATACAATTTTAAAAAACGACAGCTTGGACTGCTGCTTTTATAAACTAAATAACATGTTTTATTGATGTGCTCAGTATTCTGGATTTCACAATTTTCCCCATTTAAAAATTGCCTAAATCCATAAATCATATTCACACAAATAAACAAGGTATACAATTTTGGGGGACACTGACATTTAGTATACACACTGTTCTCACGGTTGGCATAACACAGAGACGAGCAAAATATGGCACTACAAAATTAAATGGGTAATTAATAATTAACATTTATGAGTTGCACTTAATAGCTGGCTAAACAACGTTAAAACGATTTCTGCCGTAACCATTATGTGTATATCATAGTGCTATATTACGGTCATAAATTATTATGTAAATAGCAAACAGCGTGAAAAAAGTTTTTCTTTTCTTAATTTCTAAATTGAAATAAAATATTAAACTGATTCAGTAATAATTTGTTGGAGTGAACAGAAACATGCTAGTTAGGAGATATCAGTGGGAAGTGTAGACACGCACACACACACACACACACTTCTTTCTACCTTCACCTTTCGCTTTCTGTTTACTCAGTCAGGGGCTTATTCACAATGCTGCTATGATTATAGTGTAACCCAGGGGTGCTCAAGTCCCCCAAACAGGTCTGGGTTTCAGGATATCCCAGCTTCAGCACATGTGGCTCAGTCAAAGACTGAGAGTTGAAGAGAACATTTACAGGTAGTGTAGGACCTGCAGAAAAGAGTTTACAGGTTACAGGTTTATAATGCTTTGGCCAAAGAATTTAACTAAATGACCCTTACATACAAGAAGAAAAACACATAGTATTTAAATAGCCTATATAATTTATCAGATTGCATGTAGCATTGTTTTTGTTTTTTTTGTCTACTTTTTGATACATGACTGAGGTCACTAACCCAGTAACACTGCTTTTGACACACAAACACTGGGGATCTCCCCTAAGCCTGAAGCCAGACATACACACCTGATCTCACCTACGCCTCCCTGCCATCTCTTCCCCTTTAAATGGTGTTAACCTTTTCATTTAACACCCATCTACAGCACTTATTCCCTCACCTGCTGTCTCTGTAAGTTTCCCCTCAAACCTCTTAGATTGTAAGCTCTTCGGGGCAGGGATTTCCTTTCCCATTGTCTGATTTTTGCTGCACTTATTGTATTTTTAAAATTCCCTGTACTATATTCTTTGTGAAGCGCTGAGTACACTTTTGGCGCTATATAAATAAAGACATACAATACAATACACACACACACACATTTTTCATCAAGCAAAGACGTGTAAATAAAAAGTAGGGTTAGACCAGGTTTGGCCAACTCCAGTCCTCAAGGGCTACGAAAGGGTCAGGTTTTCAAGATATCCCTGTTTGAGCACAGGTCGAAGACTGAGCCACTGATTGAGTCACTTGTGCTGAAGAAGGGATATCCTGAAAACATGACCTGTTGGTGGCCCTTTAGGATTGGAGTTGCCCAGCCCTGGGATAGACAGTATCATCTAGCAATGTAAATCCTTGTTCACTGTTCGTACATAACGTGTCAGGGAGAGCAGTTCTATGGAGGCTTGTCTCTGGTTCCAGCACCGGGGTGCTGACTGACCCTGGGTTAACCAATTTCCATCATTATTCTCAAACTATAATAATAGCAAAAGGGACAGAAATGTAGGTTTTTGGAGGTTTCTGCTAGAATGTATTACTTCACCGTGGGTAATATACCCTCCAATTATACCATCTAATGTTGATAGAATTGCACTGTATTCTTTATCTATAAAGTATATCTGAACAAACCATTAAAATCAGGTTTCATTGTAATCTCAGTTGGCTTCTGAATTTCACAATGTAAAAACCTCATGCAGAATTCTGCTCTTTTTCTATCATTATTATTATTATTTTTTTAGAGAAAATATTGTTTGAATTTAGTTTACAATTTAATTACATTAATCAAGACATTGACACAATGTTGGAAATATATAGTGACATAACAAAGAGGAATTCATTATTAACAACAATGCATGTAATACATTTGCCACAGCTAAATGTACTTTTCATATATTCTACTGCAATGTCTTTTCAATACACATCCCTCCTGTGGAGGAACATAATGGGAATGTGCATTGTACATTGCACAGCTATGAGCTACTGACAAAGACTTTGATGCTGTCCAGTGTACAGTATATGTTCTTGAGTAGGGAGGCTTTGAAACCTGAAGTTTAATATTCGTGGAAGAGTAAAGTGTTATATGAGCACCAAAGCACTTTTATTTTCTAAAACAATTATGTCCAGGGGAGCATGCTGTTTTATTGTGAGGCAGTCTTGGTGATATTGGCAATAAAAACAATTAAATTAAATAATTAGTCACTTTCATTGCTCAAATTCCCAATCCATGCGTTAGGGGATTCTCCATTCAAAATAAAATAACATCTTTGGATGCATTTTCCATTGGCCTTTCTTGCTCCTTCTTCTTGCTGTATCTTACGTGCTGATAATAATAAATGATCCCTATGGTAACAATATTTAAAAGGATACATAATAGCAATAGCCAAAATGAATATCCATATGTATTTTGGGTTTTGGAAAACACATCTCCGGAGGTATCCATTACTTTTGCCAGATATTTTGACATTTCATTTATCTCTGTGTTCACAGCGCACAAAACAATTGATAGAAGAATGAAGATGCCTAGAAATAAAAAAACATTTAGGAGAAAGTTAGACAAACATTTTACCTAATACTTTTCACTAACAGTAAACAATACAACGATTTTAAGTTAAGAGGGAAAGATACATAACAGACATAAGTGGGAAATTGTATCATTTTAATAATCTCTGACCATGTTTGTCTTCTCCTGTAAAATGTACTGGAGGAGTGGCTCAGTGAGACACTGACTCTAAACATGATAGAGTTTGAATCCCTGGGAACCCCCTTCAATTCCTGGTATCAGCTCCTTGTGACCTTGGGCAAGGCACCAACGACATAGATTGCAAGCTCATCTGGGCAGGGACTGTGTCTATAAAAATTCCTGTGTGCTGCGTACCGCGCACTATACTGTAATTGTGAAGCGCTTTGTGTCCCATTGGGAGAAACACGCTATATGAAATAAAGTTATTATTATTGAATTCCCAGATAAGCTGGGTTAGTCTCAACTCACACAAAAAGAGACCTCTACTGGATGTACTAAGCTCAAACTTCTCCCTCTGCACCCAAACAATTGTTTTATTTGTTTTGGTGGTCGCTTGTTTTGAAGTCTTCACACAAAAGACGTACATTTTTTTGCGGAGGCTTGCGTCACTTTAACACTGAAATTTTGATGCACAAAACATGTTAACTTAAATCTTAGCGCATACTGTACTGTGGGCCCCAAGGTAGCTTGAATATCTTACAGACTGTGAATGGTACAGTTACACGGCTGAGCGACACCTCGTTCTTGTTCCTATATGTGTTGCTAAGTGACACTACATGGGATGCAGATTAGTTCATTTACTTTGATACAAGATCCCTAGATATCCATTAAGGAAGAATAATATTGACAAGGTGCAACTTTGCTCTTCACAGTTGAGGGCATATTACCCAATTGTAGAAGGCCTGTAGGTAAAAGTGACTAAAAGAGAGTGTAATTTAGCCTTTATAGATAGGACAGTAAGTATCAATGGCTATTAAAATAATGTTCTCAGTGTGTAATGGCTTTTTTCCCTGCATGTTTAGCTGATTTGGTTTAAATGTCAGGCAGAGGAGTAACTCGTTAGTTACACAATAAATATGCAAATCGGTTTGCCACTAGCTTTTCTGGGAGGTCACTGTGAATTTCTGTGAGCCTTTTATTTCAAGTAGATTCATTTTATCTTTGAAAATAATCTCCTGTTTAAATGTCTATCTAATGTGCCACTTAACCCTTCAGTGACAGAGGGGGCAGCAACGCATTGCAATTTATTGCTTTCCTCTCTGTTATTGATAAGGCTTAAAGGAGCAATCCATGCAATATCCTATGTTTTTTTTAATACATCAGTTCTGTGGTATAAGATAATACTTACTGCATTTTTTTTATTATTCAACTCTTAATGCCATTTTTGATTAATTTTAATATACGGAGCATCCTTTGATGTCTGTAGCAGGCTTTAGCCCGCCTCCCAAGCAGTGCAAGATCTTTGTAACACTTTCCTGTTTGTGATCATTTGTTGCCAATATTCCCAGCTGCAAACTGTT
Organism: Ascaphus truei; assembly: GCF_040206685.1. Classification (NCBI taxonomy): domain Eukaryota; kingdom Metazoa; phylum Chordata; class Amphibia; order Anura; family Ascaphidae; genus Ascaphus; species Ascaphus truei. The sequence continues at coordinate 60,697,321 of NC_134490.1, read as the reverse complement.
TCAATAAATAAATCTTAGTAATATAAGAATACATTGTAGCTGCTGAGTTACACTGACTGAAGGATTGATTGAAACTGAAAGGCAGTCATTTTGTGAACAGTGGGAACCAGGATCTTTGCTGATCAAACAAAGAGAACTAATCGACCAGCAGGTCAGGTAATTAGTTTTCAATAAAGGTAATCAAAGGCTGCATATATTAAAACAAAAACATATATATATATTTATTTATTTTAAGTGCTGCTTGGATCACCTCTTTAAAACAGCAATACAGGTTTAATGTGATTTTTTTTTTTATTACAGGATTAAAGCAGGAGGTCTCCGGAGCTGAACTCTGTCCCGCGACCCTGTGCTTCCAGAGATACCTCCGTAGTGGTGCTGGTATCTATGTAGCCAGGGAACTGTGTGCCTAACTGAATGCCGGAGTTTAAATGTCCCGATGCGGCTTCCAATTGGCCCGCGTGACCAGGACATTTAAACTCCACTGAGATACCGGCACCCCTTATGGAGTTAAATATCTCTAGAAGCAGGGGATCCCCATAGCTGAAACTAACACATTTCAGCTCCGGAGACCCCCTGCTTCAATCCTATAATAATAATAATAATAATAATATTTTTTTTTTAAAACAATGAAACCTGTATTGCTGCTTTAATCTAAAACAATTATAAAACTGTGAGATCTGTAATTTGTCCACCATCGAAATACATTGTTGCCATATTCCATACCAATTTATCCCTTAGGCATAGCGGTACCTTTGAGAGGTTACAGGTTGTACTGACACTGCAAGTACTCCTTTGGGTTAATGCTATACAAAAACAGTTTATGGACCAATCTTTTCAATGCAAAAATATTGTTTTTTATATATTAAGAGTGATATTTGTAAGATGTTAGAAGTGACGACAGTCTATCATTACTTAGAATGAAAGATCTGTGGACTGGAACTAAATTAACATTAGGTTCATAGTAACACTTATCCACTAGAGGGAATAACCTAACGTTAACCCAGTTTAATTCCTTTAAATAGTGTATGGGTTACATTTCTACAGCTGTTAGTTCTACTGAAATGCAAAAAAGAAGCATTTCCCTAACATTGAATATGCACTAATGCAGGGAATAACATTACGTTATTTAGGTCATACCTGAAGGTGGCATTAGTCCCATCCAAACCCTGAGATATAGGTTATTTTTATAAATGTGCCAAGTGACATAGCCCTTCACAAACACTTCCTCTAAACGACTTGTGGAGAGATACCTGTGAACAAAAATGCACACACCTGAGATACCTGGGAAATATGATAATTGGTATATAAAAAGTATATTCAACCGATTTAAATTGGCATATTTCCCAGGTATCTCAGGTGTGTTCAGTTTTATTTACAGGTACTCTTGTACCTCTTTCTCCAGCAAAACCTATATTTTAGGGTCTGGATGGGAGTAACGGTACCATTAGGTCAGACATGCTTAACACCATGTTATTTAAGGTTAACACAATATACCGGATCAATGTTCAACATAGTTATTCATGATGGAGTATCCCATCAGCATCCATTCTTTTGAGTGGACGTTATCTTGTAGCCACTAATGTGTGATGGGTAATTTTCTTCCCCAGAATAAAGAGTACCCGCTCTTTCTGGGTTAAGAAAGAAATTAAACATCTCTTCTTGTTCCCTTCCAATCCAGCCTGACTAACTTTGTCTATTCTTCCAATTTTTGTTTCATGTTTGTTTTTTATACTTAATAATGTTGGCCTCCTTCTACAGAACTTGTTCTCCTCGACCATTCTTTGTACTATTAATAATTGAAAGAGAATATTAATATGATAATGGTTTGTGTGATATTTCCTATAATACTTTCTTTTTGTTGTAAATATATACAACAGAAAAAAGAATTGTTCTTTATAATATTTATAATTAACGGCAGTGCATGCTCACCATTTATTGACGCCCATATGTAGACGCCAAGAGGTCCTAAGTATGTCAGGTAGGGGTTGCTTACACTGTTCAAGCAAGTAATCCCAGAACTCAAGAAGGAACAGAGCAGACCGCCTACTAGGAATACAATTATCATGGTCTGGACAACTTTAATGCTGCTCGAGTCTGCCAACTTCTGAAAAACTGAATGAAGACTGTGATTAAAATCAAATAAATATTACACCTAATCATAGATAAATGATTATATTATAATAATGAATGAAATATTAAACTTAATCATGTACTTGTAAAACGGAATCATTAATTTCATGTGTATGTTTTTGATATTAATATATACATATATATATTTCTTGATAAATGTCATATTGTTGACAGAAATGTTGATCTTTTCCAATAAATTGATTCACCTTTATTAAGTCGAGCCTGCTGGATCCTGAGTGTGTGTGTATATATATAGATATATATATATATCAAATGGAAATATTACTGTATGCTCATTTGAATGTCTTAGACAGGTCTGCAACCCCGCCTTTCACCATTATCAGGAAATTCCAGGGATGGGAGAGAAGGGAGGGGAAGGGGACTGGGGGGTGCTCCCGCATCAGCAGAGGTATAAAGAAAAATAATAGTAATGAGCGTATGAATAAGACCAAAAGATGGTGCAAAAGGGGATGAGGATAACTATGAACAAACACACAAGAGATTCCCCCCAATTTGTCACAATGTTGTGGAGGCGTTAACTGGATACGGTCTTTGAACCGTGCCTCAGGGCACTAGTATAGCACATTTTGCGCCTGCCCTTGACAGGAACCTACACTATTACGTAAGGTACCATACCCACATCTGTATAGTTACGTACGGGTATGTGTTTTTTATGTGCACCATTCGGTTGTTTTTGATTATGTGTATTTCACACCGTTTCTGGGTTCACACTACATCATACTCCAGTGTGGGCCATTGATATTAGGTCCTTACCACTGGACCGGCTCATTTCAAGCTATTCACCCCTACAGACTCAGTATCAGCAGCCTGCATCCGCTGAGGTCTGCTGATTTTTTTAGACATAAGGACATCAATTATTTGGATTAGCACCTTTTTCTGTAGGTAACTATGAGTGATTACCTTCGCCACTTGGCCCACTGCGTCTTGATGTAGTGCTATCTGTATTTATCTTCCGTCTATTTGTTTGCAGGAAGATTCTTTGGTTTGCCAATAGGGACTGGTCCTGGACTATGTTTACCTTGTCCCTCTTTACAACATCATTTTATATGTGATTAAAGGTTTTTTAATGTACTAATCATATCACTATCACTGACCTATCTGAGTGCATTCAAGGGGGAATCTCTTGTGTGTTTGTTCATTGTTTCACCATTATCACCCAGCACACAGTGCTTCCACTGCAGCAAGGGATTCTGGGAAATGACATGCAAATGAGCACACAGTGTCACATTTTGCTTCAAAACCATATGACATGGTCCCCTGTAAACTGATGCTTGCTGCATATCACAGCTTTTGAGCACTGACTGGGTTAAGATGCATAGCCAGTAAACCCACCCACAGACAGCTGTTTCGACCTTAATGGGTCTCATCAGTGTGAGGTTGGTTATACTGGCTCTGCAAAATGAAGCCTTCACCATTATTTACAGGGTTGTGCCTCTACATGGACCGAAATGTCGGTTGTGGTGCCCTGTATTCATAATACATATTTTTGGATTATACCTATCTGTGTGCTCTCTTCAATTCTGGACCCACATCTGGTAAATATATTTAGTCTATGCATATTGATAAGCATCAGGACTTGCTGGAGTATATGTGTGTGCCAACTGTTTCATTATTGACTATATATATATATATATATACATACATATATATCCTAACTATCTAGAGAGAGAGAGAGAGTTATCTTTACCTGTACCTGTACCGTTTTAGCCTAGCTTAATAATTAAAAAGTTTTTTATTTTTTAATATTTGATGTATATGTATATATAATATATATATTCATACATACATACATACATACACACACAATCCACCCTAACTAACCTCCCATTTTTACAGGATTGGAACCAGGTAGTCCTCCTGAGTTGAACTGCGTTGTTTGCGTTTATTGTTAGCTTCGGGGGCCCCACTGGTACAATTACCACTATTATTTCCTGGTTTTTAAAGGGAAGTTAAATGACTGTCCAATAGGAAGCTACAACCGATGATGTTGCGGCTTCCTATTGGCCTGAGATTTGACAGCCATTTTGTTTCCCCTGGAGGGAGATTTAAACTAGTTAACTTCACCGGTAAGTATCTCGGGTAATGGGGGGAATCCCCAGAGCAGAAAATAGTGGCATTTAGCTCCAGGGAAGTCCACATTCCTAAATGGAATACAGAGCCAGCAGAAGGATTTAAGGAGTGAAGGTGCTGTAGAATGTTTGGGAGACACAATGTTAACCTACACTTATTTTCTGAGAAAGAACCAAAATAATCTATTACCTTTCTTACAAATAGAATCTAAGCCTATAGGTCTTTAGCAAAAAGGGATTTTTTTAAAGAAAGATTGTTTGTGCAATTCTAGCAATTTCTACTAAATTCTGATAATTTCTAATGTCCACCAATCTATTTGAGCAATATTACAGATTATATTAACCTGATAAGATTTCATATTTCAAATGCATTTGAGCTTGCCAAGTGACAATGGATAGATTTTGTTACATTATACATGTAAGATTACAGATTCATACATTTATCTATAAACATTTATTCTCTATGCTTTAGACTATACATTTTTATAATTAAATTGTGAGCTCTTTGGGGCAGGGACTCCTTTTCCGAAGTATCACTTTTATGTCTGAAGCGCATTATGTGGGAAGAAGTGCAGACACACTTACCAGAACACCTTCCTACTGTCTCTGTACGTTCTCCCTACCTACCAATTAGACTGTAAGCTCCTCGGAGCAGGGACTCCTTTTCCTTAATGTTACTTTTATGTCTGAAGCACTTATTCCCATGTCCTGTTATTTATATTATCTGTTATTTATTTGCTTACCACGTGTATTACTACTGTGAAGCGCTATGTACATTAATAAATAAAGACATACACTACAATTTGTATTACTTGTTATTTATATGATTGTCACATGTATTATTGCTGTGAAGTGCTATGTGCATTAATGGCACTATATAACTAAAGATATACATACATTTTTATACATTACAATTACCTTGAAAAGGCGTTTTTGTTGAGCCAAGTCCAATTCCTTCAGTCACAACCTTTTCATGGTTTCCTTGAAAAAGTCCATGTGTGATTATCACAAGGCCAGAAATATTTCCTCCAGTGAAACGAACATTACTTGAAACCCATTCTCTGGTTCCTAAACTTGTACAAATTAATGCAAATGATCCAACACTTGCTACAAAGGCAGAGAAAAATAACAATGTCTTCTGTTTTGATGGCATCTTCCAGTTTTACAGCACGGTGAAACCGTTCTGGTTAATGAAGACGTAACGCTGGATTTAATATTTGTAGCTGAACTTTGATCTAGCAGGAGCAATAAAGATGCTCAGTGATTGAGCTTTGATCTTTAGCACGATGTTGCTATAGTAGCAAAATAATGTACGAGCGAGAGAGAATACAGGAAGGAAAGACCAGGAAGCTGTTGTCTTTACCAACTGAACTAAATATACACTCTTTCCCAGAAAATAATTTGGCAAAAAACACTCCCTTTAATAATATTGCCAACATCTATTTTCAGAAGATATTAGTTATTAATCCCATTAATACAGTTTCATACCCTCCAACTGAACTTATTTAGCAAGTACGCTATGTGTTTTTCACACCAGCTTTACCTACCAAACAGAAGTGGTTGTTTATTGTATGTGTGATAAACTGCATAAATTAGGAGACCATCATATGAATTGTTTGGAAGTACCTTTGTCCAGCACGAGTAGAGAAACTACAGTGGTACCTATTTTATGTACAAAATGTTGTAATGTCTGCCAGTTTTAGTCCCACTCTTTTTCTCCAAATAGTATATGCATACAGTATATAGAAGGGACTGAACATTCTTGATGCTCTCTTATGTAAATTATGATCACCAATTTGCCGGATCATCTATCTTTCTCTATGATTTAGGCATGTGGGGGGAAGTGTTCGCTGGCCATGGTTCAGATCCACGAAGCTCCGTTCATTGACAACGTAGCGTTAACGGTTAACCTACTGTAATGTAATGTCACGTTAAACCGTACCGCATATCTGCTAAACTAAGATTATTTCAGGTGTGTTCACAAGTATATTACCGCATGGAATGTAAGAGACTTTATTGGGAATTATATAAATCAATGGGTACTCTTACTGGGAATGTTCCTACTTCACTCCTCCCCCTAATCCTACTCCACTCCTCCCCCTAATCCTACTCCACTCTTACCCCTAGTCCTACTCCACCCCTAATCCTACTCCACTCCTCCCCCTAATCCTACTCCACTCCTCCCCCTAATCCTACTCCACTCTTCCCCCTAGTCCTACTCCACCCCCTAATCCTACTCCACTCCTCCCCCTAATCCTACTCCACTCCTCCCCCTAATCCTACTCCACTCTTCCCCCTAGTCCTACTCCACCCCTAATCCTACTCCACTCCTCCCCCTAATCTTACTCCACTCCTCCCCCTAATCCTACTCCCTCCGTCCCCCTAATTTTACACCCCTCCCCCTAATCCTACTCCACCACTCCCCCTAATCCTACTCCACCCCTCCCCTAATCCTACTCCACCCCTCCCCCTAATCCTCCGGTGGGGCCTATGTCGCAACACTCCTCGTTGCTGTGAGATGAAAGCCTGTAACCAGGGTTAAGTGGGGTCCTGAGAGTGGGTGCTGTGTTAGGGTTACGTTTGGTTCAGACCCAGCCTTCTACCAATGGGAGACATAAGATGTGTGAAGGAGTATGCTATAACCCAGCGGTGTGCAAACTGGGGGGCGCCCAGGTGGGGCGCTAGATTTTCTGGGGGGTAGGAGGGGAGGGCACAGCAGTTATAGAGGTCCCGCGCTCTCCCCCCAGTTTTGTTGAGGTGAGAACTGAGAAGGAACTCAACAGCCATGATTTTTTTCATTGGGGGGAGGGGGGCATCATTGGTTTAAATCGGGGTACTCAACTTCAGTCCTCAAGCCCCCCCAACAGGTCAGGTTTTCAGTATGCCTGGAGCGCGGTCCTAAGAACCTTCAAACTGTTTATAACTAACTTTAAGAGCAGGGTAGCGCAATCTTTTTTCCCTGCGCCCCACTGATGGCTGTTCCCCTCTTTCCGCCCCCCCCCCTTACCTCGGCTCCGGCGTCGGCGTCATGACGTCACGTTCCCATGGCGACGTGTCTCCAGAGACCACCGGAGCCAAGGTAAGTGCAGTTTACAGAGGCCTTCGCCTCTTCCCCAGCACTTCATTTAAGTGCCTTTTGGAAGCATGCGGGGCCTCTGTAAACCCCGCGCCCCCCGCAGACACCAGACACCCCCCCCCCAGTTTGCGCACGGCTGTTTTAGAGGATATAGCAAAGCTTCCGTTTTCCATATCTCTTAGTCTGTTAAATAATGTCTAGATTAAAACCAATACAACCATATAATTTCATTTACGAGTAATATTAGTCCACTTTTACATGGCACTGTAAATTGCTTATTACCATATGATTTGTGTGAGGCCTCAGTCTCTGTCCTCCTTCTTTCTTACAATGTTGTGGAACGATTGAACGTTTTAAATTGTGAAATATTATGCAGTAAAAGAAATATTCTGTAATTACAGAAAACCTGGGGCCCTTAGAACAGAACCATTGCTGTACCATTGAAAAAAATATCTTCTGAACAGTAAAAATATTTCCAAAAAATGAAATAATTTAGATAAAGGTTATTTTGCAAAGAAGGAACTTACTCCCATGAAACACAGAAATAATATTATGTACTGTGTCTCTCTTAAAAATCCTAGCTGCTGCTACCGTACTGTACCAGAGCTTCTTACTGCTGCTGTCAGGGGGAAGAGAAGCCTTTGTCAGAAGAATGTTGAGCGTCTACCAGCAGAGGTCATCTCAGGCATGTTAGCAAGACAAGTTATCAACCAACGCCAAAGAAAAAAGACAATTGTAGACTGTTAATGGGAGATATGGTGAGTAATACCACCTATGTTGATTCTTTGTTTTTATTGCTGCCTGTTTTATTACACAATTACCATTTCCATGATTACAGTTTAACCCATCTCTTAGCCTTTATTGTGTGACTGTACGTCACTAAGAAGAGTCACTTGGGACATGAACCTGCAAAGGAGTGCAGTGTCACAGAGCCTGAGGATGGATTAGGGTTTCCCTCGTGATCACACCCACGATCATCTGAAAACCCATTTAAGTTTTGGGGTCTGTCATACAGGAACAAAACCCACTGAGCATTTAACGGAGAATAGAGTTGTTACTGCAGAGTTCAAGTGAAAGACTTTGCAAGTCACTTTTTACACTTTTTTTTAAACTTTTCAGTTTGAATGTCAAATTTTTATTAACCTGTTGAAAGATTACAGATAAGTAATAAACTCCTACAAATCCTCACATGGGACAAATTATTTTTAGTAATGGATCAATGCCACGCTCCAGCAGTTTCAGTGCTAACATCTCCTTGACTTTCGGTTTTAAGGTTTTAAACAGTCCATTAAATTTACAATTACTCGCCCTTCAGCAGTTTTACAACACAAGTTAGCTTGAAAAGTGGTGATTTCTGATCTATCCATTTATTTGTCCAACAATCAATTTTTGGGTCACTGGTGCTTCGGATTCCGTTCCGTTCATTACTGTAGTCAATATATATCATATATCTGCTGTCCACTGATGATGGCAAATGTCATTTCTTATGTGACTTGATTTTAAACAGAAGCCTTAAATTTATGAACAAACTTGTTTTTTTTCTACTTGCTGAGGTCTCAACACATCAGCAAAAAGAGGCCGAAAGTCCTGTATGGCTCATGTGAAGCTGAACCCCATAACCGAGCAAAAGAGACGGTGAAGATGAACCTCTAAAAGTCAAACCTAATTTCTGAATAGTAACAGCCTTGTTCACGTTCCTGCCATATCCATAAAAATCCGGACACTGGATCGAAGCATACAGCATACAGAATACAGCATACAGAAAATGTTGAAATTATTTAGAAGTGTTTGTTACAACATTTGAAAGGGGATAACTGGCGAAAGTCAGCACCATGACCACTGCATTTTTAGCATGACACATTTTAATATGTTTATTTGACCAAAAGCATTTTCCTTTATTTGCCCTGTTTGTGTTAGTTAGTTCATAACTCTGTGCCCAGAACATACTTGAAAGCGAGAGGTAACTCTCAATGTATTACTTCCTGGTAAAACATGTTATAAATAAATGTGCGGGTGCCATATGATCAGACAGGGAGATGGGAGGAGAGAAACGGATGGCAATATAGGACAGGAGGCCTATTTCCCTGATATCTTGCTCTAACTCCTTCACTGTCCTTTTGACACTTTTGGTGTCTCACAATGTATTATGTTCTCTGCCCTGTGCCATCTTCTTACCCATGTTCCCTCCATCCTTTCACTGTCTCTTCTCTTTAACCTTATCCGAGGTATACATGATGGTAGCTTGGTATACTGTCTCTATGTATAGTATTATAATCTAGATTGATGTATTTGCATTTAATTTTTACTTGAAACCACAATTAATATACTTAACAAATGCCTGGGGTGGTTGCACTACCATTAGCGAACAACCCGTCCCTTGATGTAACTTGAGAAATAAAAAGGCAATCAATTATTTTGAATTTACTATGTTATTCTTCTATTCTTTGTCTTTGTGCTTTTAGCTCATGTTTTATTTCCTCTTTTTTTCTTCTTTGAAGTGACACAGTTGTTGACGTTTAGGGGCCTTAGCTTCATATCTACCTCCATACTCCTTTATTTCATACAATAGGCTGTATATAGAATCTGATATCCATCATGGTGGCCTGTATTAGTTTACTTTGTATCTCTATCAAATGATTGATAGGCTAAATATATATGGTCATATTCAGAGTGGCTGCATCCCGGGGAACCGTTGTATCAGGGTTGTTACTCATTCCAATATCCAAGCATTACTCCTCAATCTACACCCACTCAGACACTAACCCATAAAAAAAATACCCTTGGAACACAAGCAAAAATGGCAACAGCAGTTTATCATCTGCTAGAAACAATTTCACTTCTGTCTTCAGAAACCACCATAAATTGTTCCCCCTTCGCTAAGGCACTGTGTTCTGTTACATTGAAGTAAGGCCAGAATCACAACGTATGCTGCACAAAACATCTACAGAGGCACAAAACAGATTACCTATTCAAAAGGCCCCAGAGATTCCAAGGTTATGAGAGATTAATGTCTTAAATATAATTGTAATCTTAAAGCAACAATCCATTTTACTCCGTTTTTTTAAAAACACCATTTAACATTTTGGAAAGCCTGCTTGCTATAGTAACTTTACTTTTAATACTATAGTGCTCCATAGATACCTGCTAGAAATTGTTAGGGTTTTGGTTAGTATACAGTATAAGAAGGCATCTCCCTCCTATCGTGAGAAATATTGTATCTGCTTCGTGTTTAAAGGGGAATTTTCATATCTCTAAGGAAACATTTAAAACAAAACATTTTTTTTGTCAGATTTTGATTATCTATATAATATAAAGTGTGATAGTTACTTAGTGAAGTTACTAAATATATTAGGCTACGCTTATAGTGCCGGCAACGGTGACGTCACGCTGCGGTCTCTGGAAAAATCAAATTGAGATGACTTCCAGCGATTGCGACCAAGCTGTCGCTCTGCGCTTACTATAAGCGCACGTGACGTCGCAATGCATTTGTTTTGCCGCTACGTCGCATCGCTGTCACCGGCACTGTAAGCGCGGCCTAAGGTTGAAAAATACATAATGCTAATCAAGTTCAACCACTGTTACATTCTACATGGGCGAGATACTCATCCTATATTTATAGTTATATTGATCTAGCCGAATCCAAAACAAAAAACCCCAGTAAAAAAAAATTGCCAATTATGTCTCATAATCATGTTTTAGCTACAGTGAGGGCAATCAGATTTCTCCCAGGATTAGGATGACAATACTTCCCAGATCTTAGCGTTTCTCCCTTAAAACCCTAGAAATAGACAGTGCGTGTTTATTTAGATTAGATCATATAATGAAACGATTAATTAATATAAAACAAACCGTCATTTTGCTACACTCAGTAGGAAACTGAAATAAATCGATAATACAGCATAAATGGGGAAGCTATTAGACAAATACCATTCTAATATTTATTTTTAAGTGATAACATTATTTATTAAACACATTATTTCAGTTTCTACTTTTGAAAATCTGGTCACCCTGCCCAGGATAATTAACCTTCCAATGTTTAACCTATTTGGCATATCACAGTATATAGCTCTATGCCCATCGCAAGCTCATTAAGAAACAAGGTTTTGATTTGTTTCCCGAGGTTATACACTGATACGTAGACTCATCCAACAATGATGTAAAGACTGCTCATTTATCCTCTGAGGCACAAATTCACTAAACTCTGTCCAGCCACTTTAACCGAAGTAAATGGCATGTTAATAGTAACACTGTACCCAACAAACTAGAGACAATAACAATAACAATGCAAAACCATGTTTCTCCCGTATAGAGCATAGTTTAACTAAAACAGACATTACTGATAATGAGATCTTATGCAAATGAGGCTTTACATCAACTAGTCACTAAACTCTGTTAAGGTAATGTGGGATAGTAACATTGGAGGTGAACCTGGTGTTACTCCTGTCCACACCCTAAAATAGGGCTTTTGTAGTGTCTGCATGGGTGTAACGCCAGAGATAGGTATGATTTAACCAACATAGTCTTGGATCTGGCATTATTTTCCACTGCTCTCTTTCCACTCCAGCAAAAGCCCTATTTCAGTATCTGAATGGGACAGTTGTGGCCAACTCCAGTTCTCAAGAACCACCAGCAGGTGAATACATAAAACCATTTGGATGTAATTGTGGGATTATGTATCTGCTTGTTCCAGTTTATAGCTGGCTTATAAAGAATGCAGTTGGCACAACATATTCTCCAGAGATGTAATATAGGGGAGGTTCATATATTAAATGGCAAGTAATCAAAATTTTCCAAAATGTAACATCAAAATGAATCTACCATCTATTAATGTGAATATCCTTACATGATTTTTACAGGACCGGACTTAGGGCAAGGCGATTGCCTTTTTGGGGGGCCCTGCACTCCCTCCTCCTGTTGGTGCCCAGATCCAAATTCCGCCCGAAAGGAGAGGAGAGAGCTGGAGAGTCCCCGAACCGGCGCAGGATCAATTTTATAATGTGTGCCTGGAATTACTAATTAATTATTAGAGAGAATCCTCATGTTAGTGAAGATCATTAGTTTTAACCTAGATACTCTTATTGGTATTTCAAAATTGGAAGGGCTATCTCTGGTCAGTAATATGATCATAATTATTGGTCACGTAAGAGCATATCCGTGTTAGTGAATATGAGTAAACAAACTGAGTGTTATTTATTCTCTTCTTCTCAGGCCACCATATCCAGCATCAGTTGGTATGAAAAGTACAGAATTCTACTGCTGGATACAGATAAATGTCATGAGCATTGGACTATATTGGTAATATAATTCTGCCAGATGTATGTATATATTGGAGACATACGTTTAAATAAATGGTGAGAAGACAAACCCCCTCGTTTATGCCATGTGGAAAGAGGGTGCCCAACGTGTAAATCCATTTGGATTCACATTTCAGTTCGTTATTCCAATTTCCCTTTCTTACGGTCTCAGGGATATGGTCTATTCCTTTGAAGGACAGTCCCGTGAGGTCACCATTAGGATGTGCATTCATATGTTTAGCTAGTGGTGTGTCTCTCTTATTCCTAATGTCCCCTACATGTTCGAGTACTCTTCTTATGAGTTGACGGAAGGTCTTACCAATATATTTTCTACTGCATACACACACCGCTTGGTATATCACACCAGTTAGTACAGTTCTCATACGCCACGTCTTAGGAGTCATTCCAGTTGGAAAAGTCTTTTGTTACTTCATATACTGGCACACTCTGCACCCCTAGCATTTGAAGTTGCCATTTTGCCTTTTCTCCAGCCAGGTTGACTTTTTTTCCCCCTTCAAAGTGGCTATGTACCAAGATGTCCTTTAGGTTGGCTGATCGTCTGCTTACAATTGATGGTTTTGAATGTAAAACCTTGCATAAGCCTGAGTCCTCCAATAAGACATGCCAGTGTCTTTGGAGTATGGCATGAATAGGCCACCACTGGTTATTGTAAGTGCCTACTATTCTAACTGTTTTATCTGTGATGGATGGTTTGTTTTTACTGAGGAGAGTGGTTCGGTCAGTATATTTCACCCTATGGTAAGCCTTTTTTATACAATTTGAGCTGTACCCTCTCTCCTCGAATCTTGCCTGCATGAGTTGTGCCTGCATCTCACATTCTTGTTCAGTGGTACAGTTCCTCTTAACTCTGAGGAACTGGCCCACCGGGATGCTTGTCACTAAGGGTCTAGGGTGGTGACTATCAGCATGAAGCAAACTGTTTGTTGCTGTGCTTTTCCTATGCACTGTTGTCTCAAGTCTGCCATCACTGCCTCTTGTTATCACCAAGTCTAGAAAGATAACTTTATCACCTCCTATATCATGTGAGGCGTAAAGTATTCTGGTTATGACTTGCGTTAGTATTAGTTTTGTGTTTTTTGTCCCTCATTATTTTATATTTATTACACTATTAAAAGTTATATTTTAAAATCGATCATCATTACTTTCTCACTAGGAGTGCTACAACAGGAAACATTATTTGTATTTTAAAGATAGAACAAGAATAGTAAAACATGGAACTTGAAAGGTATACAGCAAACGATTCCTCATAGAATCTCAACATTGACAACAGCTGCGGCTGTCACTACAAAAATATATTTAGAGAGAGTGAAGGGAGGATGGCTTAGTCCAGGGGAGCTCAAATCCAGTCCTCAAGCCCCTCCCTACCCCCACACATTCAACGGGTCAGGTTTTCAGGATACCCCAGCTTCAGCATAGGTGGCTCACTCAGTCTCGGCTTCAGCACAGGTGGCTCAATCAGTCCCTGCTTCAGCACACTGTGGTTCTTTGACGGGGCCTCTGATCGCGCCACCTGTACTGAAGCTGGGATATCCTGAAAACCTGACCTGTTGGGCAGGGGCTTTAGGACTGGAGTTGATTACCTCTGCCTTAGTCAAATATAAGTCCTGTTCATTCACACAATGGGACCTACCACAGAATCAGACCCCTGACAGTATATGGTTTCACCGCCATTTTTTCCCCCCGCTACAGCGAGTACTACAAGAAACTTTTTTCTTAGTCAAATATAAAACATTAACGATTGTCCTTCCCTTGTTTGGTTCAAGAATAAAACATTCTATTTCAAAAGTACCGGGATTAATTATATAGTTGAACTGACAGTGCTCTAGATCAGCGGTGCGCAAACTGTGGGGCGCGAACCCCAGGGGGGGCGCGACACTGCCGACGGGGGGCGCGGGGTTTACAGAGGCCCCGCGCGCTTCCCGAAGGCACTTGAATTAAGTGCCGGGGGAGCTGCAGGGCCTCTGTAAATCTAACTTACCGTGGCTCCGGCGGCTTCGTGTCGCCATGGCAACGCGGCGTCAAAATGACGCTGCGAGGTCATGTGACGTCACGTTGCTATGGCAACGTGATGTCATTACGCCGGAGCGCGGGTAAGTTGGGGTTGGGAGGGGGGCGCGGGAGTGAGGGGACAGCCGGCAGGGGGGCGCAGGGAAAAAAGTTTGCGCCCCCCTGCTCTAGATTATGGATCTTTTAAAGAGATGCATTTAAAGAAGATATCTAAGCGCTGCTTTATTATTTTTTATAATTTTTTTTACATAGAAATGAAGCAGAGGATCCCCGGGGCTGAACCTCATTACTTTCAGTTCCGGGACCCCCTGCTACCCGACATACGCAAGAAACAGGAAAAAGATGATGCATCCAAATTGGTCGAAATTCCTCAATGATATATATAAATGATACTGGATAGCAGTGGAAAGTCCATGAATAATATGGCAATTTGTCAGGTGCGGGCTAGGTGTCTAGTGGGGCCCACGTGACCAACACAAATGAAACACCATAATAGCCCCTCCTAGTAACCAATATATAGTGAACAGAGGCACTGGTAAACATATACATATATGTGGGGGCGCTATGGCCCTATTACCTTAGTGCTTGCAGGACCTCCAGATATCCAGGGCGTGCAGTTCATCCAGGTAGATAGCCAGCAGGAAGAGAAGTGAAGATGTGTTGCACTGCCTTAATTTCCAGCTCCCAATAAGTCCGGAAAAAATACAAAGTGAACACTCAGCTGAATAACAGGTCAGGTTTATTGCAAGGTGGTGCAGCAAAGGGACAGCAAAGCCACACGAACGCACCTACGCGTTTCGTGCACGGGGCACTTTATCAAGGTGACAAACAAGTGTAAAACTGCATCATTTATACTCACCTGTACTGTGCCTTGCGCTTCCGGGTGTGACGTCATCGTCCCGGGTCGCGGTGACGCGGCGTGCACAGCCATTGGCTCGGCCAGTCAGGTGGTATGCTCAAGCTATCTGACTGTCTTTTTTTCACTTTTTTTCTAAAACAAACTTTATTAACAGTGACATAGATACACAGAAGGATAAAAAACAAAATTAAAAGCACATTTCAATACTTATAAAAGCAGTAGATCTACACAGGCATGGGTAATGGATAAATATATACTGTAAGGGGTGTATTATTACTTTATTATTTTGTTATTCTGTTAAGTTTACAGTTAGATGTTATATGTATCCCCCACTCAGTTCAAAGTAAACCATGCCTGTGTATGTGATACTTGGTAGTTTGTAGATCGTGAACTGAACATGATCACAATACAAGTGTAGGATATAGAATAATAGCTATAATCAGGTGCATACAAATTTGAGGTGTAATCTTAACTGATCATTATGATGGACAACATAAGGTACTTCTATTATAAATCACTTGTATATGAATTGACCCTAAGGCAGTTGTAATCATGAAATATGTGATGGTGTTTAACCTTCTCACATGAAGAATAGAAAAGCATGAACATAGAGTGGGAAAGCAAAACAGAAAAAATTGGTATTTAAAGGGTTAATAATAAATTCATTCATGCACTGTTGCACTCATTTTTATATATCTTCGTACACCTTCTTATTATTTCAATAATAATAGTACGGACATCATTTATATTTATTATATTTATTATTTATATTTATTATTAACCCTTTAAATACCAATGATCAGTTAAGATTACACCTCAAATTTGTATGCACCTGATTATAGCTATTATTCTATATCCTACACTTGTATTGTGATCATGTTCAGTTCACGATCTACAAACTACCAAGTATCACATACACAGGCATGCTTTACTTTGAACTGAGTGGGGGATACATATAACATCTAACTGTAAACCTAACAGAATAACAAAATAATAAAGTAATAATACACCCCTTACAGTATATATTTATCCATTACCCATGCCTGTGTAGATCTACTGCTTTTATAAGTATTGAAATGTGCTTTTAATTTTGTTTTTTATCCTTCTGTGTCACTGTTAATAAAGTTTGTTTTAGAAAAAAAGTGAAAAAAAGACAGTCAGATAGCTTGAGCATACCACCTGACTGGCCGAGCCAATGGCTGTGCACGCCGCGTCACCGCGACCCGTTGCGACGCGGGACGATGACGTCACACCCGGAAGCACAAGGCACAGTACAGGTGAGTATAAATTATGCAGTTTTACACTTGTTTGTCACCTTGATAAAGTGCCCCGTGCACGAAACGCGTATGTGCGTTCGTGTGGCTTTGCTGTCCCTTTGCTGCACCACCTTGCAATAAACCTGACCTGTTATTCAGCTGAGTGTTCACTTTGTATTTTTTCCGGACTTATTGGGAGCTGGAAATTGAGGCAGTGCAACACATCTTCACTTCTCTTCCTGCTACCCGACATACGCACCTGTGTAGGGGGTGCCAGTGGCTGCTTCAAAGCTCCCGCGTACTGCGGGCCAATAGGAACCCATGATGTCAACCGGTGCGGCTTCCTATTGGCCCGCGTGACCAGGACATTTAAACAGAAGAGATGCCGGCGCCCCCTGCAGGGGTAAGTATCTCGGGGAGCAGGGCGTCTCCAATGCTGCAATTAATGGAAATGGTTTTTATTGTTTTTTTTTTTTTTAAAGCACTTCATTGCTCCTTTAAAAAGGTACATGAATAAGTAAAAAACCATATTTCCTTATCAAACACCAAAGAATTCCCAAAAATATGAAGGGGAGCGATTTAGATACAAAAAGTAACAAATTTAAGATTTAAAAAATAAAATGAGTTTCATTAGAGAGGAGGAACCTTAAAATTCTATATCAATAAAATCACCAATTCTGATAAAACGATCAATTGCTTTAACATGAGTAGTGAAGAATGTCAAAAGCAGGTTTTGCAGTTGAGATTATTGAATTGAAAGTAGGGAACGGGTTTGAAGAAGGAGTTCACCCCCCAAAATGTTACCCCCCTTATTCCCCTGCATCCCCGATGTTTCCCTTGTCTTTTCCTTTCCCCATCCTTCCCCTACCACGTGTTTCTCCCTCCCCGTTACGTGCGTTTCAGACTTCACTGCTTTTTCATGATAATAATAACATATGTAGTCAAGAATTTATGAAAGTACTGACTGTTTCCTTGGCATTGGGGGGTCGCTGTTATAAATAGAATGAGGCCCAGTCTCAAGATGTCCAGCTTTAATGGTCATGGAGACATCTTAGTTTGGTACCAAGTCCACCCCATAGTGTTCCAGGCTGAACTGGTCCTCATAGTCTGAGCACTTGCATCCCCTCTCTGCGAGCTTAGTTTCGTACAATGTTTCAATTCGGTAGACTCATTTCTCCAAGACCCAATATTTTGAGTGAAATTGCTCGATTAACCAAATCAATTGATAAGCCACCTTCGGGGAAAAGGAACTGCGATCCATAGCCATCCTACAGGACACGGACTCCGCGTATGTCTGTGTATCACTTCCTCCAGCCATTCTGTCTAACCTCACCTCATGTGTTCTTGGTGCCATCGTAGCAACTCCAAGTTCTACAGTGGGCCCAATTTCTGGATTGTCGGCAGAGAGGTCTGTGTGTTTCAGGGTGACATTAGAGTTCCCCTTTTTCATATATCTGTATTAAGCCTCAATAATAATAATAATCATTGGTGTCTGTCTTCGCTCAGGGTCACTACCATGCAGTAGGCCTCGGTTTGGTATGCGATATCAGACTGCCAGGGAAGATCTGTCCTGTGGAATATGGATCTTTTCAGACAGCTGTCCACCCAACCTAAATCATGAGACATAATTTGCAGCCCTTGTATAGCTTTATAAGGAGGATGTCTGTCTCAACCACCTCCCAAAAGTCGTTCTTCTTTCATATCAAATAGAACTGAAATGTCTGCATATATGTTTGTGTATCGAAAAATGGGTCAGGGTTTTTCTAACACACAACAAATTTCCACTTGGAGGAATTAACTTTTTTAAATAGTGCATACGTTTCATTCAACACATTTTCATTCAAAATAACTCTTTGTAAAGGTAAAGCAATGCACAACAGCTCCCTCTGGTGGTGAACAGTTTTATGTTTCATTTGCAGGACTGGATCCATGTAAAGCTTTGTCCATAGTGCAGGATATGGCGCGAGAGAATCAAACACTAGGACGCCAATGCATATGCGCATAGTGCAAGAAGAGCGGCGCTCCGCAATACAAACAAGTTTGAATTTGAAGCACAACGCCGGGAGGAAGCGCGGAAGCTAGCTCGTTCCACTATGGACGTGGCCTAACAGGCCACTAGAACATATTTCCAATTGCATACAGAATTAGTCCACGTCCATGGTTATCGCGAGTACAGACGCGATCAAAATGATGGGCCTCTATGAGTCTGTCCTGAGAGCGCACGACCGCGCACACGACCAGAAGCGCCGGCGCTCGCGATGTGTGAGAAAACAAATAAATGTGTTTCCTCGCGTGACAGCCAGGTCACGTAAGCGGTTCGCCCAATGAGGGTGAACCAGCTCCCATTACGTCACACCAACGACATGCCCCCTCGTTGCATCCAATTAGAGGACACGAATCGCTGAAGCTAGAGGCAGGTGTGAAGCGTCTCGCACGGCCTCACACGCGCCCTCCATGGACATGGCCTAAAGCTTAACTTCTACAACATATTACATCACAATTTAGTCACTTTACTTAAAATGGGAGTGGCGTCAATGTGGTTCATATCATAAAAGTAAAGTAATTGTAGTCCAATAAGATTAATCAAAAGTATATCTACTAGCTGTGAGGATTGGACCGCGGTCCCACCCCCATGATGCGTCCCGTGACGTGTTGAGTGACACGCCTCACTCTGAGGGTGCGCACAGGAGTCTTGCTGCCAGGCTGGGGGACACCTCACGGAGCAGGCATAGGCCCCGCGATATCTCGGGTGACACTCCCCGCGTGTGCGCTGTGCGCAAGCGCTACATTACTCCTACCAGGACCAGACCTAAGCTTCGCTCCCGCATCGCTTCCCGTGACGCAACAGAGGACGTTCCTGTTCACACTAAACACCGGCACCGCATTACCATGGACATGCGAAGGGTTAATACTATCAACTACTCCACACCTGCGATACACTCCGGCCCTGCCTATCAGTGGACAGTCTATCTCTAATTATTCATTGCTCACAGCCTGGAGGGACTCTCCCATTGGCTACCTATTCCTTATATGCACAGCCAGCCCTGATGCCAAATTGGCTGAGCATAAACTTTGTTTATGTTATGTAGTGCTTGCCTCAAGCATCCTGCTGCCACTCTGTGCATTCTGTCTTACGCTCTTGAACCTTTTGACCTCAGCTTGTACCTGGACCTCTGCCTTCTCTGACCCTTGACCTTGGTTTGCATTAGGACTCCCACCTTCTCTACCCCTGGTTCCCGGCTACGCACAACGACCATCCGACTTCTCCAATCCTAGACCACGGCGAGTATCACGACCATTCTGACCTCTCATACCCTGACCTGGCTACACGACCTTCACTCTGCACTCCGGACGCGGTTGTAGGTTGGTGTTTACCAATATCCCCACCTCAGCCTCGCGGTCCCGTCCTGTTTGTGGTGAGAACTCGTTACACTAGCTCATTAAACCAGACTTTGCAGAAAAATGAAAACACAACAAACTATAAATTAAATAGCTTGGTGTGTCCTTAGCTGGACTCCATTTTCATTAGGAGTTATAAAATGCATAAATAAATTATTAACAATGGCTGACGTGCAATTTCCAGAAGGGGATTTCATATCATATGTCACATGTCACTGGGCCGAATTGCGCCTGAGTGGGATATTTCCCATTATATCATGTCATTTTGATATATTTCCTGAGGCAAAAAAAATCACATTATTTCCTTGGACCATACAGTATACAGGATAATGCTGACATTGGAAGAAAGTTAAATATACCAATGTGTACCCAGGGAGTGTACAGCTTGAATAAGAGCATAATGAAATTTATATGTCGTTATTATAAACGAGACCAGTCATTTTTAACCGGGATTTCAAGGGCACCCCTCTGTAACCCAGCAGCTCTCCAGGTTATTGCTATCCTTCCTCTCCCTCCTCCTGTCAGCACCGGAAGTCGCGTCCAACTTCTGGCTGACAGGATGTGGAAGCTGCGGACAGGCGCAGCACTGCAGGCCTCTCGCCCTGAGGTAAGAGGTGTGTGTTATATGGGGTTATTGTGTGTATGGAGGGAGTTGTGTGTGTGGGTGAGGTTGTGTGTAGGGGGGGTATTATGTGTATGGGGAGGTGGGAGTGTAAGGGGGGAAGAGAGAGAAAGGGGGGGGGGAAGTAAGGGGCGAAGAGAGAGAGAAGAGAGGGAGTGTGTGGGTGGGAAAGAGAAGGGTTGAGAGTGTGGGGGGGAAGAGGGGGAGGGAGTGTAAGGATGAACAGAGAGGGGTGGGTGGGAGAGACAGGTGGGGTGGGGGGTTATAGCGAGACGGTTTGGGGTTACCCAGAATTTCACAATCTAATTCTAGGTTTCCTTAACCAAAAAAAGGTTGAAAACCACTGAACTAGAAACTAGCTGGTTGATAGGAGGAAATCCATTATAACCAAACCGTTGTTAGTCCCACGGACATTTCGTAATGTGGTATTACACCTTGCACATAGTCACCCATTGGGGGGACATCTAGGGGTTGAAAAGACAAGCGAAAAGGTTCTCCGAAGCTTCTATTGGCCTGGGGTTCTGGCAAAAATGACAAATTATTGTTCCTCATGCCCAGAATGTCAGATCACCGCCCCGTTCAAAGCGTATCGTAGCCCATTGGCACCCTTTTCCATAATAGATGTACCGTTTGACCGGATTGCTATGGATCTAGTAGGACCTCTAATAAAGTCTGCTAGGGGACACCAGCATATATTGGTAATATTAGATTATGACACCCGGTATCCAGAGGCAATTCCCCTACGTAGCACCTCTGGCAAAAACATAGGAAAAAGAGTTAATACTCCTGTTTACCTGGGTCAGAATTCCTAGAAAGAGATCTTAACTGACCAGGGAACCCGGATTTATGTCCCAAGTAACAAAAGAATTATGTAAACTCCTAAAAATCAAACATCTCAGAACCTCAGTCTATCATCCACAAACAGATGGTCTAGTGGAACAATTCAATAAAACCCTAAAAAAGCATGTTACGCCGGGCGGTTGATAAGGATGGAAAAAACTGGGATTGTTTATTGCCGTACCTGTTATTTGCCATTAGGGAGGTTCCCCAATCATCAACAAGCTTCTCCCCTTTTAAACTCTTGTATGGCCGACACCCAAGGGCTTACTGGATATAGTCAAAGAGACTTGGGAACACGAGGTTACACCACACAGAAGTGCAATAGAACATGTTGCCCAGATGCAGGACCGCATAGCTGCGGTCCTACCTATAGTGAGGGAACACATGGAAAAAGCCCAAGAGGCACAGAGAAATAAGTATAATAAGGGTGCTAGGGTCAGAATTTTTCATCCAGGTGATAGGGTGCTAGTTCTGGTGCCCACCGTAGAGAGTAAATTCCTCGCTAAGTGGCATGGGCCATATGAGGTTATGGAAAGAGTGGAAGAAGTAAATTACAAGATGAGACAGCTAGGTAGGTGGAAACCTGAGCAAATTTACCATGTAAACCTACATAGATTTTAAGACTTTATTAAAGTATCCAGTTACTTACACAAGGTACTCAAATCTCTCCTTGGTGTCCACCAGCCATGTGTAAACAAGAACCAATACATTTACAAGCACACATGGATTCCCTTCATTTGCATATGTATGTATGTATATATAATTGTTTAAATATTAATAGACTACTGACCAAAAGATCTGGTCTGGCCAAGTACCCGATGAAGTTTGAGAACCACTGGCTTGCCCATTGGTCATTCCCATTGTGCCATGTTCACTGGGATCCTGGTGCAGGATGGATTAATGTCTGGGTACTTTGTAGCAGGAAAAGAAAGTACAATTCCCAGGCAAAATAGTTGCTTAGCAACTCTTGTGCCTCTTTTCCATGAAGCCCAGCTGGGAATGCTTTAAATAACTGCATCTACAATATGTGCTCAGTTACGTAACGCTAGATGTGTCAAATAGCAACGTTCAGTACCAACAGTCACCCAATTTTAATGCTTTAACCATCTAGGAATGAGGAAGAGCCTGGATGTCATGTTGCCTATGGTGAAATATTTAGACTTCTCAGGTGACACTTTGCCCACATAATGTGATTCCAGGTAAGCTAGTTTCATCTGAGATCCCAGGAGGTGTTACAAGTCAATATAGGGCAGGGGTTACAAAGGGACAGTTTATTGCATGCATCCAAGAACATGTTGAATGTAATGCTGGTTACACCTTATATAGAATATAAACTTATATTCTATATAAGGTGTAACCAGCATTAAGGTCTTGATGAAACAACTGAGATATCTCAATCATATTTATGTTGTGCAGCTGCACTCAGTTTGTCTCATTAAGAGTGACAAGGAAGCCAACTTTGATTTGTGATATTATTTATGACATTTGAAGGCTGAAATGCATTGAGATTCATTTCTAATTCTCTAAATTCTGCTATCTCTGGCATCGCAAGAGGTTACCCTTTTTTTCACTGCTGTGTATAAAGGGCAGGTTACAAAAAAAAACATTTTAGTGTGTGAGGCTTTTTTAGACATTTTAAAATCATCCTTAAAGTATCTGTCCTACTTATTCCTACCATGTGAAAAACAATATATACATCACTTTTTGTCTGCAACACTGGATTCAAAGCATATCAGCTATTTGTTTGTGTGACTAATGATCTCACAATCATTTGTGAACATAAAGGCTTCATGCTCCGATCCTTCCTTGCAATAAGGACCACAACACCGTAATAAACAAAACAACACGTTTGGTTGGAAGGAAAAATGGTCACAGCTTTATTTTAACCACATGTTAAAAAAAAACTAAACTGCCTGCCAGCTCTAATGCGTTAGGCCCGTTGCCTCAACGTGGCAAAAGAGGAGGGGACCATTCCCCCACCCCATCCATAGCGATGGGGGAGATCTTTGACCGCCGAATTTCAGCTGCACTCCCTCCCTCGCCCATTGCCCAGGATGCTTTGTTTCACTGTCCACCCCTTAGTGGCAGCGTAGGCCCAACCGTAGAGCGGCATCCTGCTTTCCCACGCTTTGATTGGGCATAGAAGGCCCGACTGCACTGCCGGCGAACCCAGCCTATCAATCCATAGATGGGGCTTTACCCGGGACCTCCTGCACAGTAGATGCCCATACATTTACCTGTCCTTTGCATCACCGCTGACCATGGCTGGTGCGGCAGTTTCACCACTTGAAGAACCCACCACTGGGGACCAGTTAAGGGGCCAAGATGCCCACCTTTAACTGTGACCTCACCTCTTCCAGGAAGAAACCTTTGTTCATAAGGAATGTATCTAGCCCCTTGTCTGAGAAATGCACCCCGTCTTGCCTTTGCCAACTGCCGTCTCTTGCATTGATCTCCCGTACTTGGGTACCATTCCACCGCAAGCGAGGATTAATCTGCCCTTGGCTGTTTATGCTTTTTCTGGCTTTGTCCACACCCACCCAGCTTTTTGCCCCCCTCCATGTCATTCGTGGGATGATTTCCGACCAGATGATTACTACCGTCCTCCATAGGGCCTTTAAACGGATGCAGTCTGGTTGCCACTTGTAAATCAGTTTCAATGATTTGCTTTGCGCTAAATCGTTCCCGCCCAGGTGCAACAGAAGGATGACGAATTTTACCTTCAAATTGGTTAGGGCCTTTGCCAGGGCTGCAAGCAGGTCATCCCAGCGCAAACCTCTGTTCCCCAGACATCGCAGATCCATCCTCTCTTTTCCTAGGCCCTGATGCAGGCCAAGCCCCTGCTCCAGGCCAAGCCCCTGCTCCCTTGCCCTCTCTTGTGTCCAGTAAATGAGTGACCCACTATCCATACTTACTATTTTACCGCTCGCACCTGGTGGAAGACATAAAAGCGTTAAACATTTGTGTTACATATTTGAGGGCCCCTTAGTCCTAATGTAAGACCTGCATGTATTGAACTTCCACCATCCTATGCTTTTAGATCTGCTCTACCGTAGAGTCCTCCACCACAGCTACTGTCGCTGCCTCAATCCTAAATCAATGTGTCTCAAATACTTTGGGGTCCATACCCCTTGCTGTTATGCACTTTTTGAAGACGCTCTGGAACTGATACCTGGTGAGGAGGAGGGGTGGGGAGATCGTGTCCTGATTAATGAGGACATTTTCCCCCGCCTTGGACCTGCCCTCCACAGAGAGTTTTATGACCTGACAGGGCATAGCTTTTTATTGCTGTTTCGTGTGAGGTGAACAAACGTCCCCTTCCCACCCTGATCTGTTTTGGACCTGGGTATTTTGCATGTAGATCTTTTGTTGATTACTATGTTCGCGTGCAACAAACCTGAATTAGCTCTCGGTTTCAAAGTAGCCACCAGCATGCCGATCTGAAAGGTGGCAAAAAAATGCTATTGCGAATGCTGTTCTTAAAAGCCCCCCTTGTGTTGAGCCTGCGCACACCTGCTTGGTAGCCCTGATAGTCACCTCCAGCCTGTCTAGCGTTATTGTTCCCCTTTGTCTGCCTTCCTAGTTTCCCCCTATCTCAGCCTATCATGATTCTCTTCACTATGAAATCTTTGGTTATGTCTATGAGGCTGTGTAAATTCAGAAACAAAGGCCAACCCCTCCCTGGCGCGCTTTATCCTGGCGTTTTCAGGGCTAGCAGGAACTTAGGGAGCTGTATGCTGCGCCTCTCTCACCCTCCATTCCGGGCACTTTTCTGAACGTGAGCCATGATTTCCCAGCTCATAGGTAGGCTCTCCAGGTGCAAAGAGCTAGTGACTTTTGCACCTGGTCCATCAGTTCGATGTCCTTATCTGCCAAAGTGACACGGCATGTTAGACCTATCGCTTTAGCTGCTGGCGCCGCTTGCCTGAAAGACACCCAATTAAACCGCGACAGAGCATATGCTATTGTGTTTAGCCTCCTTGGGATGTGTTTGGCCCTGAAATTGACGCTGTATTTCATGCATCGCAGCACCAGCCTGCGCAGCAACCTAATCACTGGGTCCGATGTCGCTCATAGGCTGTTTGCGCACACTACCCCTAGGTCATGAGAATACTATGTGCTTGTTGCTCAGCTCTCTAGCCCTCAGCGCCACTGCTACTATTATGGGAAAAAGATCTAAAAATGTAATGTTTCTCGTTAAACCTCTCGACTTACCCCTGGGATATGATAGGTGATCTATTAGTCTAACTTTTCCTGGTGCCTTCTTGGGTACTACCCCTAGTGGTGAATCATGTCTCTAATTCTAGTGATTCTATTATCTATCCGCCACATAAAGCTCTCCCTCCCCACACCCAGTAAAAATATGGGGTTACCAAATAAAGGAATCATGTTTGGTCGTATTAACCCTTTCTTGACTCCTATGGCATCCCATATTTTGAGGGAATGTTGAGTGGTAGGGAGTATATCGCCTCTTGGTTATATGTTCCCTGGGTATCCACATTACCTTGCAGTGATGTTGGCAGGGTATAATAGTTTTCGATATCCACCCAGCGAACCTTATTAGCTGGGGCGTGACAGAGTACCATCTGGGCAATTTGAGCTGCTCTAAAGTATTCCCAGAAACTGGGTACTGCCAATCCCCCCCCGCTGGCTTTCGTTTGCATGAGAACACCTCTCTTAGTTCTTGGTTTGCGATTATCCCAAATGAATTTCATGGTTTGTTTCTGTAGGTCTTCTATATCTTGTTATTTAACCTAAATTGGAAGGGAAAAAATAAACACAAAAGCGCACCAAGGGTCAAGATTTATATAAAACAATGAAATAAAATAACAAGTAAAAACTTACATATGAGAATATATAAGTCCAGTAGAGCAGTGCATAGGTAACAGTCCAGATGGGTTCCTAGGCGCAGGGGGTAGGTGCTGAGGCTTACAGATCAGTCCCGCACGCTGGGGCTGGTTTGCTCGGCACCACGTTGTTGTCACTTCCGGGTTGCGGCTTCTCGCAGGACCCGTGTATAGTAGCCCACCACGATCACCGGTCCTCAAGCATAAATCTCACTCGAGCAAGGAGGAAATGTCTTTAGCTGCTTGTGGGAGAGCTGGAGCTTGTTCTACCAAATGTCTGTGTACCAATAGCACTGTGTGAACTCCGCAACGCGTTTCACACGATACAGTGCTTCATCAGGCAGTGTTTAGGACACCTACAGGGGGGCTATTTATACAGTCACTCCGAAGTCCCAATTAAATAATTAATTATTCAATATGCGTAGCATGCACTGTGAGTGCAGTGCAGCGGCAAGAAGGGGAGAGTGTGTTACATTCATCTAATAGTACATGGTGTAAATATATCATGAATATGTGTGTCATTGTATAAATATATAATAAAATGTCTAAAAGGTAAACAATTAGTGATAACGTTTTAAATGGAGTGTTGGGTTAATGTACTGTTAAAAGCCACCTGTGTAGATGATAAAAGCATGAATAGTCCAGCAATAATAAAATAATATCACAAGACCACATTTGATCACAATAGTACATACAATAATATACATAAAAATACATTGAAATATTAAGGAAAAGAAGGGGGGAGGGAGGAGGGGGGGAAAGGGAGGATGGGATGGAGAGGGAGAGGAGGGGGAGGGGGGGAGGGAAAGATGGAGGGAGTAAGGAAATATGGAAAGGAGAGGGGGAATGGGGAGGGGGGGAGGGAAGAGAGGGGGGAGGGGGGTAAGAGAGGGGGGAGGGGGTAAGAGAGGGGGGAGGGGGGTAAGAGAGGGGGGAGGGGGGTAAGAGAGGGGGGGGGAGAGGGAAATGAGGGAAAGGGGGAGAAGAGGGTGGAAGGGAGGGGATGGGAAGGGAAGGGAAGGGGGGAGGGAGGGGGGAGGGGGGGGGATGGGAAACAAGAGCAATAAATGAAATTGAAAACCTGAATGGTCATGTGATAAACACTACTCCCCATTATCTCAAAAAAGGTGTAAGTTCAATATAGTCATTGAGACCTCCCGGGTGTTTTGACTGCAGGGTAAAGATCCAAAATTGCTCTCGTGTGGCAATTTGTAGATCTCTATCTCCTGCTCCTGTATCACCCATAATCCTCTCAATTCCCATATATTGTACACCCACTGTACTACAGTTATGCACATCTTTGAAGTGGGCCAAGAGGTAGGTGAGAGGTTTGGAGGTGGCTTCTAATTTGGGAATATTAGTGATGTTGCGTAGGTGCTCCATGATGCGCAGCTTCAGATTTCGCTTTGTTCTGCCCACGTATTGCAGTCCACAACTGCACTGCAGTATGTACACTACATACGTGGACAGACAATCAATGTAATTCGATATTTTATAATTAAGCCCTGTAACATGGGATTTGAAGGTTTTGTACGTTAGCATTTTTGGACAAATCTTGCACCTAGCGCATCTGTGGTTTCCCACTACTCCTAATGTATCCCTTAGATCTCTTTTTATTTGTTTATCTGTGCCTTTTAGCAAACTGGGGGCAAGAATAGTTTTTAATGTTTGTGCTTTTTTAAAAACAATGGGTGTTTTTTTGGCAAGGAATTTATTTAAAATTGGATCCATGAGTAAAATGTGCCAATGTTTAGTCAAGACGTTTTTTATGAAATTGTGAGATGAATTAAATTGGGTTACAAAAAATGGCGTCTCCTGTTTGACTTTAATGTGGTCTACGGAAAAGGATTTAGTTACATGTATATTCTCAGCATGTGAACCACTATGAGTACATATTTTATTTTTAGCAGTAGACTGTTTTCTGTTTTTCTTTTTTAATAGTGAATCTCTATTTTTATTCAATGCTTTAAGGTAGGATTCAGATATAAGCTCCTCCTGGTTGCCTTTTTGCCTGAAACGTTCAATAAGTACTTTTGACTGTTCTATATAGGTATCAATGGTTGCACAATTTCTTCTAATGCGGAGAAATTGGCCATATGGAATATTAGCAATGCACTTTTTTTGATGTCCACTTTTAGGATGTAGGTAGGAATTAACGTTTGTTTCTTTAAAAAAGGTTTTGGTTAGGAGGGAATCCCCCTGAATGTAAATAGATAAGTCCAAGAAGGTAACATGATCCTTCTGGACATCACTTGTAAAAATAAGATTAAAATTATTGATATTAATCCTGTCAACAAAGTTGTCAAATGACGCCTTATCGCCATCCCAAATAACCAGAATATCGTCGATGTATCTCCTCCAAAGTCTCTTGCCGCTGCACTGCACTCACAGTGCATGCTACGCATATTGAATAATTAATTATTTAATTGGGACTTCGGAGTGACTGTATAAAAAGCCCCCCTGAAGGTGTCCTTGGTACACAGACATTTGGTAGAACAAGCTCCCACAAGCAGCTAGAGACATTTCCTCCTTGCTCGAGTGAGATTTATGCTTGAGGACCGGCGATCGTGGTGGGCTACTGTACACGGGTCCTGCAAGAAGCCGCAACCCGGAAGTGACAACAACGTGGTGCCGAGCAAGCCAGCCCCAGCGCGCGGGACTGATCTGTAAGCCTCAGCACCTACCCCCTGCGCCTAGGAACCCATCTGGACTGTTACCTATGCACTGCTCTACTGGACTTATATATTCTCATATGTAAGTTTTTACTTGTTATTTTATTTCATTGTTTTATATAAATCTTGTCCCTTGGTGCGCTTTTGTGTTTATTTTTTCATTGACATCTGACGTTTGGAGCCATCCCACGACGATATTGGTGGAGGAGGGGTGCCTTCACATCACATCAGCAGCAAGAGGGAAGAGTTGATCTACTTCAAGATCCTGCTAGGAAGCAAGAGCGCGGTTTGAATTTATTTTCCTAAATTGGAAGGGCTCTGAATAGAGAATTTTTGAGAGAAGTCATTTTAATCGAGTACATTTTCCCTATCCATGAAATTGAGTATTTTGACCAGGTTTTTAAATCCTTTTTCAGTGTTTTGATCGTGTCTGTATAGTTAGCCTGGTATAGTGTGGTAGTTGAGTTATGTTTACTCCTAGATACTGTAGGTAAATGTGTCTTTCTTGCCACTTGAAATTGAGGTTGATGTCCGTGAGTTTGCCACTTCCGGGGGATGATTTATATTTAGGAACTGCGATTTGATACTACTGTATTAACTTTGAAGCCTGAGACCGTCTCAAATGTATCTTGTGCATTGTACATATTGTGTAATGTGGTGAGGGGTTTCGTAAGAGTAGCTTTCACATCGTCTGTGTATTGTGATTTTATAAAGAATTTCCAAAATTCTGTGGAATTTTCAAAATGCTGAAAGTGCTAAAGGAATAAAGTCTGTCCCCAGAGATCTGTTTGTAATTGTAAGTGCTTGTTCTCCCCCTTTTTGCATATTTTTACAGCTTAACATTTCAATTTTAGCAACTTAGCTAGATTTCTTCTGCAATTTTCTTGTGAAACAGCAATGTTTCCTCTTTTCAGTTTTTTTTTCCTGACAACTATTCAACTTTTTCCCGTTATCTACTTTATATTTCTCTTTTTTTTTTTTAACCCATTTTGAATTATTCTCTAAATCCTCTCTCGCTCTGTTACACAGCCCTGAATATTTCAAATCTGTCCTTCAGTGATTCTAATCAAACCTATGACAAATAAGTAAAATACAATAATGCAATATATGTATATCCAAAATATTTTTCTTTGTCGAAACGAGAATGATAAATCTAGTGCACGGGTAAAAACGATTGCAAGTGTCAAAATTGGAAAGCTTGTGGGCTACAGTGCTCGTTCTACAAAGAACTACACAGCATAGACACCATCAGTCTCTGCACCTCTACCGCTGACATCATTCCAATGTCTTCAGCCTGTGGTACTACTAACCAACTCGAGAACATCTGAAAAAACCCCAGTCCCAGTGTATTCTCCCCCTCTTACCCACATAAGTATTCTTCTTTGCAGTTTAACGACCTGAAAATACAGCGAAACAGGTTTTGGGAGCTGTGGAAGAAATCAACATGCATTCATGAGTTTCCTATCTTATACCCGTCGGTGGGTTTCATTACTATTTCTTACTCACCACATCCTTATACTGTAACTATTGATGTACAAGTAAAGATTACTTGTTAAAATTTCAAGAAAGTTCCAAAACTACGATGAAAATGAAATCAACTTCCTGGCAGATCAAATGTGCCATGATAGCTTTAACTCATTATAATCATTTGCATGCATTACCCAGAATCCTCGCCTTTAAAGAACAGTGCAAGATATCAATATAAAAGATATGTGCGTGTACATTTCATGTGTTATCTTTGCTTGGCTGAACATTCTATGATGGAGGATTGTTGTTAGACTAATACTCGGCCTAAAACTGTATTTGTATATTTTAGTAAAAAGAGAAATACTTTAATATTCCGTATAAGAAGGACAGCAAACTGGAGCTTATTACTTTCCTAACAGATGGGATAATACAATACAATGGCTGATCCAGGTACTGTATGAAGACCTATATACAATACTTAGGATCAACTAGCGCTCAAGCCCTTAATATCAGTGAAACTTACTGACTCCAATATAAGTACTTGGATTGCACACATATATAATATAATAATAAATATACCATACAATATGGTTCAATGTCCAGTCCATTCAAAAATTTGGGATTGCAGATCCTTTTTGTTGGATCCAACCCTCGGGTCCAAGATACTAAAGGGATAAAAAGAAGAAAAAAAGGGCGCAAAACCATTAGTGCAATACATAATATTTAATGATATAATAAAAAAAAACGGTTAAAAACACTTACAACACGAGAGCGGTGACGTCACGTGCGCACGTGACGCGGAAGCAGGAGTAAAGCAGCGCCAAACCCAGGAGGAGGGTGTCTGGAGCAGAGGCTTCCACCATCAAGAAGACGGACACTGAGGCTCTCCCAGCTGGCTGACACCTTGAAGTGACCTTCTAGATGTGCCTGTAACCTACTTTCCTAACAGCCAAGGTGAAAAGAAGTATCAAAAACTATTACTAGCAGCATATACAAGCAGTCCTAGTTTTACGACGAACGGCTTATCCGACGCTATTCATTGCATCCCTATGGCCGTTTTTACGACACCTGAACGGCTTATCCGACGCTTTGCAAAATTGCTACAATTGCCCAATCAGAAGGCTAAAACCAGAGACAGAACATAAAACACAGACAGAG
Organism: Ascaphus truei; assembly: GCF_040206685.1. Lineage (NCBI taxonomy): Eukaryota > Metazoa > Chordata > Amphibia > Anura > Ascaphidae > Ascaphus > Ascaphus truei. Next base: position 60,665,583 of record NC_134490.1, on the reverse strand, counting down.
CTCAGTTTTAGAACATCCAGTGAAACTCATACACGGTACAGTGCCTAAATATATATGTATAAATATCTATTAAGTAAAATGGTCTTTTAGTTTGACATTTTTGGCCAAAATTGTTGTAAGCCCCTGAGCCAACGGCACGGCAGACCACATTTCAGGGGTCCCTAACGCTAATATAAATTCTTCATAACCTGTGTAATAACAGGAAGAATGATTTATAATAAATCTGTCAATATTAGTTGCAAAGTTCTAAGTCTGATTGAAGCTTTTATTAACCTGTACATTACCAGGAAAAGCACTCTGTATTAGAGTTGTCACAACCATCCTGCAAGCAAACAAGTTCCCCTGTGTGGAAGATGCTATGGAGTGAGCCCTTAACCATTTAAATGTGGGTGGGGGTGAGCTTCAATTAGGTAGGAGGTTGCCACCCTCCAAACAGCCAAGACTAGCTGAACAAGAATTATAAAACATACTGGGCACCTAACAAGCTCCTATTGAACCCCCAAAATAACCACAACATATATTTTGACAGATTTACTATAAATCATTCTTCCTGTTATTACACAGGTTATTAAGAATTTATATTAGCGTTAGGGACCCCTGAAATGTGGTCTGCCGTGCCGTTTGCTCAGGGGCTTACAACAATTTTGGCCAAAAATGTCAAACTAAAAGACCCTTTTACTTAATAGATATTTATACATATATATTTAGGCACTGTACCGTGTATGAGTTTCACTGGATGTTCTAAAACTGAGCTCTGTCTGTGTTTTATGTTCTGTCTCTGGTTTTAAATATATATTGCCATGCTCAGTAGTACTCCTCTGTGACACTCATATGCTTATATATATGTTGTGGTTATTTTGGGGGTTCAATAGGAGCTTGTTAGGTGTCCAGTATGTTTTACCAATCAGAAGGCTGCAGGTCAGGGAAATCATTCTGAACAGTCTGTGTGAAGGTTTAGTGGTGTATTTTAGGCCCTAACCATGTCTGATTAAAGCAAAAAGCAAAGTGGTGTTGCTCCAAAAAGGAATAGAAAATCTATTACTTTGGAGACCAAACAAAACATAATAAAGCGCTCTGAGAAAGGAGAGACGAACACAGAAATTGGACGTGCCTTGGATATACCTCGCACAACTATTGTGACAATATTAAAAGATAAGGCCAGAATCTTGGAACAGATTAAGGGCTCAGCTCGTATGCAAGGTACAACAATAAGGCAACGTGCTGGGCATAATGCTGAGGTAGAAAAACTCCTCATCATATGGCTGGAAGATCAATCCCAGCGTCATGTGCCTATTAGTTTAGCCTTAATTCAGGCGAAGGCTTTGAGTCTTTATGAGGACATTAAAGCTGCAGTTCAGTCAATATCCTGCACGTGTGTTTTTTTTTTAATAAATCAGTTCTGTACTGTGAGAAAATACTTGTAGCATTTTCTTTTTTTTAAAAAACAACTTTGAAAGACAATTTTTAATGTATTCTAATGTAACGAGCATTTTTGTTTCTATAGCAACCCTTTAGAAAGGCACAACCCCTTCCTTTTCTGTAACAGGCTCTGGCACACCTCTTTGTGAGTCCTGCCCCCTCCACAGCCGTGCACGTGCACGAGCACAAATGTATCAGTCATTGCCTGGTCACATGATCTACCCCACAGAACTGGCAGGAGCAGCAGCAGAAAAGGAGAGTAGCTCAGAATGAATTAATTAAACCTTATTCCATTGCACGTGTGTAGTTAATGTAAAATATTAACAACTAATTTAAAATCAAATTTGTATATATCATACTGTAAACAATATGTATATTTAATTTTGTGTGAATGTGTACAATGTATTCAATGTGTGTGTTATTAAAATTAATAATGGCTTATTCTTGTATAGCGCTGCTAGTTTTACATAGCACTTTACAGAGACATTTTGCAGGCACAGGGCCCTGAGGAGCTTAGGTGTGTATGTATGTGTGTGTATGATATAGATATATATGCACACGCACGCATATACATGCACACATACACACATACACATGTGCACACGCACACATACTGTACACGCACACATGCGCATACATGCACACATATACATGCACACGCGTACACATAAACATAAACATGCACACACATACATAGACACGCACACACAGTGTGTATGCATATGTGTGTATATATTTATGGTATTGCTTGACCTAAGGAAGAGAGGAAAACTCTTGAAAGCTTGTACCATGACACAAATTCTTGGTCCAAATAAAAAAAGGTATCAACAAATACTGAAGAACTCATATATGTGTGTGTGTGTGTGTGTGTGTGTGTGTGTGTGTGTGTGTGTGTGTGTGTGTGTGTGTGTGTGTGTGTGTGTGTGTGTGTATGTATGTATATATATATATATATATATATATATATATATATGTATGTGTAACGGGTTTCCCCCCCCCCCCCAATCGCAGATTATAGTGTGGGGGTGCAGGAAACATATAATGTTACTCGGGTGTGGTGCGTTACCTGTTGGCTCACAGGAGGGCTGAGCTTCCGCCACGGGGAACCTGGGGCAATTATACTATGGACAACCACTTACAATCGGTGCAGCACCTCCACCTGCGATGGCTCCCACCAAAGGGGGAGTGGTTCCAGGACAATCACAATAATCACATAGACATGAAGTAATATAACTAAGGACTTTACTAACATGTAATATGACACATCACATTCATAATATAACCTGTGTCCCTCTCTCGAGGAGACACTAACCGTGACGTCTCGCAGGACGATTCCCCAACACCAGGTGATCCCACCCAGTGTCCAAAGAACCCCACCCAATGTCCCGCACTCTTACAGAGAGAGTCAATGGGTGACTGCGCAGTCACTAATTACGCTAAGGGCCCGGTGGTGCACTTATGTATTAGATACCTGCCGAGCACTCCGGTGCTCGGGTCAGCAATACTTCACAAAGGATCAGTCAGGAGATGCCTCCTTTTGATCCTCCAACCGAACTCCTGGCACGTGGACCGTCAGGGCGGTCCCACTCTGGAATAGTCTCTGCGGACCCTAACGTGGGTCCGAACCGCTTCACAGGAACAGCAGCAGCCGCTGTGTCCCTATCTATCTAAGTGGCACGCGCTATACTATAGGCCGTCCCTATAGCACAGCAACCTGTAGTGGCTTTGGGGAAACTCCTAGGGGCCTACAGGGGTAATGACCTGTCCCACTCCCCTAACTCTCCAAGTCCCCTAAGCCTCACTAATCCCAGCGCCTGCAGCAACAAGCTGTGACCCACTGGATGTTGGCAGCCAACGTGCTGCGCAACAAGGTGCCTGCCTGTCAGACCTCACAGCACTGACAGCCGTGACTCTGACAAGGCAGCACTCTACACTAAGGGCAGCGTCCCTATCTGGGGCCTCCCTCAGCAATTACCCACTAACCTAGTGGGGGGTTGGGGCCTACCTGGGGTGTGGGTACCTATAGGGCCGCAGGAGCTGCACGCGCTCCCCGCACCCTTCCTTCCCTCACAGCTCCCCTGCTCCAACTGCAACTCCTGAGTGACAGGGTCCCTCTCTCTAGAGTAGGAAGGGGGGTCATTCCTGCTCAACCTTAATATCCATCAATATATAGTTGTAGTGGCGGTGCAATGGGAAGAAACCAATATATTTCCAAAAAATGTGTTCAAGAGATGATCACCAGAAAAGATTCCCAATTGAGTTGCACTCAGCCTATTGTTTATTTTTCCTTATAATTAAACAGTAGGTGTCCTAAGGTAACTTATGTTTCACAAACACCAAGGAGATAAGTACATAGGGAAATACTAAAAGTTAAAATCATTTTATTAAACTCATCTATCAAAAATAAACCCATTGCTTCTCTTTTTTACACAGTATGTGCTAATTGTTACACCAATGATAATTATATCGTAATCGTTTGGTTATCACACAGTCTCCAGACGCTAGTATATGCAGAAGTGAAGCACCCCAATCCTAGGTTTATCACTCTCAGTTGTACAGAGTATCAATCATGGTCGCACAAAATATCAATGTCTGAGATGGAATACTTGTCTCAATAGTAGATGGTTACTATTGTAACCCTGCTAAGTTGAAAACACAGCAGTAGTCAGTACACAGTTCATCTACAATTATTCCTTACAGAAAGTAAGTATCAGTATATATAGTGTATTATGTAGGACTGTGAACTCGCTCGGTAGGCTGCCCCTAGAGTCAATGCAGCCTTACTAAGAATTATATAAATTTACTATTGCTGTCTTAGCTATGTAATTAGTATCCATAAACAGAGTAAAATGCAAATGTGGCTCTGATCTCACACGGGTAAAACAAGGGGTTAATACCTTATAAGCACATATACAGTGTTAACACCAGGTGTTACGTTTGCACTTGGTATCGTGTAGGACTGTGAGCTAGCTGGGTAGGCTGCCCCTAGGGTCAATACAGCCCTGCTAAGAATTATATATATTTAATTCTCACTGTTATTGTCTTAGCTATATGTGCTTAGTCGCCGTAAATAGGGTATAATGCAGATGTGGTTCTGCTCTCACATGGATAAAGCAAAGGGTAAATGCCTTATCAACACATATATGCATACAATGATATCATCATGTGTTTTAGCCCAGGTCTGGCGCTTCATATGAGTAACCTTAGGACACCAACTGTTTAATTATAAGGAAAAATAAACAATAGGCTGAGTGCAACTCAATTGGGAATCTTTTCTGGTGATCATCTCTTGAACACCTTTTTTGGAAATCCCTCTCTCTAGAGCAGTCCCTGGCAACACTCTCTCTCAGAGGATACTTAGCTACCTCAGACCCTGGGGGTGCTGGCCTAGTACAGGGAGTCCCTCTCTCCTGTACCCTACCTCCTCCCCTGGGCTGCTCCGGTCTCTGACTAACTAATGTGCTCCAAGCCCGCCAAATGTATCTCTTTTGCAGGGACAGCTTAAGCCATATTGGCTCCCTGGCATCACGTGGGGCATACAGAGGCTCATGGGACCTGTTGTCCCTGCCCAGAGCCTTCCCTGGTAGGCTAGGGCTTCGCGGGCTTTTCCCACCCTGCACTGCGCTTGCGCAAGCTTTCTCTGGCTGCCCTAACCTCCCCTGGGCCTTCCCTGCTCTCGCGCGACTACTGCGCATGCGTGAACTAAGGGGCAATGGCGGCGCCCTCTTCGCCAGCCGCCGGGACCTCAGAGACGCGACCACGGCCTTAGCAACGGCCCGATCGCGTCCCCGGCAACCGGCCGCATGTGGGGGAAGCCGCGCTGCTCCCTGCTCCAGCCCCCACCCTTGGAAGCAGCAGTCGGATCCGTCGGCACCCGTGACCGCGCTGCAACAAGGAAGGGGGGTCTCCAGGAGCTCCAGGCTACATATGTATGTATGTATATATACATATATATATATATATATATATATATATATTATATATATAGAGCGAAGGTCAGCAGCCGGCAGCGACAGAGAACAGCAGCGGAGGGAGAGAAGGACGGCATCCTGCAGCGAAGGGGGACACATCACCCGCTCCCCACTTCCCCCCTACCCCCCCAGCAGCCGCGCAACCCCCCTCCATCTCCCGCACAGGCAGGGAGGCAGCCACCGTGATCGGGACAGAAGGGGGACACATCACCCGCTGCCCCCTTCCCCCCCCCCCTCCCAGCAGCCGCGCAACCCCCCTCCATGTCCCGCACGGGCAGGGAGGCAGCCACCGTGATCGGGACAGATTGGGGACACATCACCCGCTCCCCCCTCCCCCCCCCCTCCCAGCAGCCGTGCAACCCCCCTCCATCTCCTGCACGGGCAGGGAGGCAGCCACCGTGATCGGGGCAGAAGGGGGACACATCACCCGCTCCCCCCTTCCCCCACCCCCCCTCCCAGCAGCCGTGCAACCCCCCTCCATCTCCCGCATCTTGTATATTTTCCTGCCCCTCTTATATTACACCTCCCATACTCAGAGGGGCCAAGTTGGACGTGCATGGTCATACTCAGCACTGCTTCATAGTGCTGCTTGCTCATTTTCAGAGGGAGGCAGCCACCGTGATCAGGGCAGAAGGGGACACCACACAGCGGCAGATCGGGAGCGACCACACGTCACTGGGAGACTCATGAATATTCATGATCTTCCACTGACGGACTGAAGCAGAATATAAACAGATCCCTTCACTAATTATGTCACCAAATTTCGCCTATCAATACATGGAGAACGAATTGACCTGCAGCTATACAGTTCTTTAGGTAATTAGAGATTGCACACATAAAACTATTGAATTAAAAAAAAAAAAAAAAAAGACTGAACTGCAGCTTTAAGCACCAGCATGGAGAAGGGTCCACTGAGGAAACGTTCACTGCAAGTAAGGGCTGGTTTATGCGGTTTAAAGAGAGGGCAAACTTGCATAACATTAAAGTGACCGGTGAAGCAGCTAGTGCTGATGAGGAGGCAGCTAAAACCTTCCCTGTTACATTGGCCAGTGAGGACGGTGGCTATTGCGCTTGTCAGGTATTCAATGCAGACGAGACTGGACTCTACTGGAAGAAAATGACCAGTAGAAGCTACTTTGCAAAAGAGGAAAAATCTATGCCTGGTTTTAAAGTTGCAAAGGACAGGCTGACTCTTCTGCTTGGATCAAATGCTGCAGGTGATTTCAAGCTAAAACCTTTGCTTGTTTATCATACAGAAAACCCTAGGGCATTCAAGGGTTATGCAAAGAGCACACTTCCAGTGATTTGGAAGTCCAACCGTAAGGCATGGGTAACAGGGAGCCATTTTGAGGGCTGGTTCCAGCATCATTTTATCCCAGCTGTGCAATTATATTGCACAAGGCAGAACCTTGATTTTAAAGCACTGCTACTCCAAGACAATGCTCCTGGCCATCCTGTGTACCTGGATGACCACCATCCAAATGTCATGGTGATATTCATGCCCCCCAACACCACCTCATTGATATAGCCGATGGACCAGAGGGTTATCTCTTCCTTCAAGACCTACTATCTTAGGCGAATATTTGCCCAGGCCATCAGAGCAACTGATGTGGAAGGAGGTCCAACCTTGAAAGAATTTTGGAAGGGTTACAACATTCTCCATGCAGTAAGAAACATCGGAGAGGCATGGAATGAGGTCAAACAGTCCAATTTAAATGGAGTTTGGTGTAATTTGTGCCCTGATTTTGTGTCAGATGTCCAAGGCATTACAGAGACTGTTGCAGAGGTTACAGAAACTGTTGTGAAAATGGCCAGAGATCTCAACTTGGAGGGGGAAACCGAGGATATTGAGGAGTTGCTCGCCTCACATTCTAACGAGTTGAGCAACGAAGACCTGATGCAATTAGAAGAGCAAAAAAATTGCTGAAGAGGAGGCCCACCAATCTGCTGAAATGGCACAGCCACAGCCACGTAAATCATTGTCAACCAAAATGTTGACTGCGGCATTCAAGCACATTGATAGCGAACTGGCTATATTTGAGGCAAATGACCCCAACATTGGATGGAGTTCAACAGTCAGTCGCACGGTGTCTAACCAAATCAGTTGCTATAGAGAGATCTACAGGCAGAAAAAGGAAAGGATCTGTCCAGACTTCATTGAAGAGCTTCTTCTAGAGGCCCAAACCATCAAGTCCACATACATCACCTCCAAGAAGTCCGATATCCGTTGAAGATCCCCCCTCCCCCAATCATCTTCCTCAATAATTGATGGGTTTTGTTTTTTTTGCTCATAATGTACATTACTGTAAAGAATATAGTTCTATTATAGCGTTTTGGAATCAATAAATAATGTTTACATCATAATCTATGTGTGCTGCATATCTTATTGCTTGCGTAAAATATTTTGTGTATTTTAGCATTAAAAATGCCTTCAGGAACTAAACGTTTGATTTAAACAGTGTTCCTATGGGAAAATGTGATTCGCTTTATGATGCTTCGCTATCCGACGCCATTTTGAGTAACGCATTGCGTCGGATAACCGAGGACCGCCTGTACTATGGCTTAGCACTACTTCGTAAACATGGTCCTTATAGCGCATACATACTGTCGCTCCTCATCACAACCCGTGGTTTCACTTATGTTCCTCATGTACCTTCAGTAGAAACAGAAATATTATGGTAACTCTGATGGCACCAGTAAGTCCAACATGTATCTATGAATATCTTGTGTATAGCACCCACTGTGTACTCAGCGCTTTACAAAAGAGGCAATACAGTACAGGGAATTATAATACAATAAGTGCAACAAACAAGATCAGACCATAGGAAAGGAAATCCCTTCCAATCTAAGTGTGGATGTACTGTATATACTGACATTATTACTAGTGGAGTGGCCTCCTACAGCACAATGCTTTCTTCCTGCCTCCTGTGTTGCATTCATTCTAAGCGCCAAGGAAACACTACAGGAATATGGAACTATTAATCAGTGGTCAAAGAGCATTGAAAATAGTGTTAGTACCAACAACATACTCCAGGCTTCCTCCCACTCCAATATCGGCCCAATTACCTGGTCCGACCACGCCCCGGTGGAACTCACCCTCGCCCTACCGTTTGTCAAAAACAATCCCTACAAATGGAAGTTGAATGATTCCCTACTCAACTGCCCAGAGACAGAGACAAATATAAGACGTAAACTCTCCTCCTTTTTCCAGATAAATGCAGGTACGGTCTCGGCCCCGGCTATGCTTTGGGAGGCACATAAGGCCTCAATTAGAGGAGACTTAATCTCCATATCAGCCTATAAAAAAAACAAAAAGCTAAACTCCAAACTGAACTAACAGATAAAATCAAACAATCCGACAATACCCGCAAAATAGTGGATATCATCGACCACGTGCATCTCACAGGTACCAACGCAATGATCCTGAGCCTCGACGCGGAAAAAGCGTTCGACAGGATCAAATGGTCCTTCCTAGACCAAACAATGCTGAAGTTTGGTTTCACTGGTCCCTACTTAGAGGGTGTTAGAGCCCTCTACCAAAACCCCTCAGCATATGTGAAAATCTCAGGAGGTCTATCAGACCCAATTACAATCAGAAATGGGACCAGACAGGGCTGCCCGCTATCCCCACTCCTATTTGCCCTAACAATTGAACAATTGGCAGCCAAAATTAGACAAGAAAAGAGCATTAAGGGGATTTCGATCTCCACAAAAGAATACAAAATTTCCCTATTCGCGGATGATGTGATCCTGACCCTCGTTGACCCACACACCTCCCTCCCGAACCTACAAAAGGTACTCTACCAATTTGGAACAGTCTCTGACTATAAAATAAATATAGACAAGTCAGAAGCACTTAACATATCCCTCCCAAACACAACGTGGAAGCTATTGAAGTCCAATTATAAATACAAGTGGAGCACCACATACATCAAATACCTAAGTATAAGAATCTCGAGCTCCCACGGATCCCTCTATCAATACAACTACCCCCCATTATTTGACCAAATTAAAAAAGACTTAGAGTCATGGAAAAAACATCAAATATCATGGTTCGGGAGAATAGTCTCCCTCAAAATGAATATCCTACCTCGGCTGTTGTACTATTTCCAAACACTCCCCATAGTCGTCCCACTAACAGCCATGAAAAATATACAGGCCCAAATGTTCCAATTTATCTGGAATGACAAGAGACCGAGGGTCCCCAGATCGGTCATGTTATCAGCCAAACTAAGAGGAGGTCTGGGGGTCCCCGATGTGGTCAGGTACTACCTTGCAGCCCTGTTAAAGCAAGCCGTAGTTTGGAATTGTGACCCGGCAGCGGCCCGCTGGCTCGAGATAGAAACATATTACGCAGCCCCATTACCACTTCAGCTACTCATGTGGTCCCAAGGAGGAAAAGAAGGACGACCAAGGAGGTTTGAACTAGGAGCAATGAGATGCACATGGGAATCATGGCTTAAAAGCAAAGGGAAGCATGGCCTGCTAAACACCCCCTCACAAATCACCCCGATCTTTGGGAACCCGAACTTCGCGCCCGTGTGCTCCAAACAGCAATGTGCCCAATTTCAGGGGCTTGGAATAAGGCTGGTTGCAGACTTGTTGAAAAATGGAGAGATCCTAACATTTAAAGAGGTACGAGACAAATACCAAGCTCAACACCTCCACCTATTCAAATACCTACAAATTAGACATTTTCTGCTCTCGCTCTCGCAGAACTCCAAATTTCTCCCACCCACCAGATTCGAAACACTATGCAGTAAAGGCAGGTATCAAAGAGGCCTAATCTCTGAGATTTATAGGGGGATAGAGTCAGCATCAGAATCCCCGACCCACCACTATATGCAAAAATGGTCTGCGGACCTAAATATACAAATTGGCAATGAGGAGTGGGAGGATATCTGGGAGATGGCGGCAAAAACCTCAATCTGCCCAGTAACAAAAGAGAATATCTCCAAAATTCTATTCCAATGGAGAGGATGTGGTCAAAAGGGAGACATGGCCCATATTTGGTGGTCATTTCCGGAGATTCAAAGGTTCTGGGTTAAGATCCAGACGCTGCTCTATGAGACAACGGGAATTCCTCTCCCCCTGGATCCACTGTCCCTGGTGCTGAGTAAACCATTTGACGACCTACCCCCACCCATGAGTAGACTGGTCTCTGCAATCTTGACTGCAGCCAGGTGCTCAATAGCAGCTGCCTGGAAGCAGGTCAAAGCCCCTGCAAGAAACACAGTCATAAGGCGGGTGGACGAGGTAATGTCAATGGAAAAACTAACAGCTATGCTGCACAAAAAAATGACACAGTTCTGGAACGCATGGGACCCATGGATAGGCCCCCAGGGCTTCAGATAAAGATATAAAGCGCAAACCTTATTGATGGGATGAGCCCAGAATCCAAAGGTGGGAGACGTAGACGAGCCAATGGGGACTTCCCCCCCCCTCCCTTTCCCCATCTCTATCCCTCCCCCCCACGTCCCCCCCCCCTGCTGTCTGTCTACCCCCTCCAGTCCCAGCCCCCCCCACCCCTCCCCCTCCTCTACTCCCTCAACCCCAACAATCAGAAACAATATTGGCTAGCATGCACTCAATACAGTCAGACTTAAACAGTTTTATGTTATTGAAAAGTATGTACTCATTCCTGTAAATGTCAATGCCAATAAAAAAGATTGATACAAAAAAAAGAAAATAGTGTTAGTTATTGGATGCAGGAGAGAATACAAACATATACACATACTAAGCTACTTTTCCAAAGCTTCATTCTCTAATAATGATTTAAAAAAGGCATCTTTTTTTCATTTGGAAGCGTGAATATATAGCACTCTGTTCTCTCCAGAACTATCACACATGAATCTCTGAAATTAGTCCTTATTCAGTGTAAGGAATCCACTACTGGCTTTGACTTTTGCCTTGCAGACCTGTGCAGTTGCAGGCTTCCTCTGGCAATCTATGGCACAGGTGCTGCCTCTCATTGCAGCTTCTGCCCTGTGCTACTTCATTGGAGGAATTCTCACACACCCTCCTCCTGTGATTGGATCTCCGCCCTTTATATTCTAGGCGTTGGCTCTGAACCAGCGCCGAGCATAACTATTCATATCTCTTTGTTACTGACTCTGCCACAAACCACCCCAGGCCTCTCTCCTAGTGTTCTTACCTTCAAGTTCCTGAGTATCCTGAGGCCTGGTCCTGGACGTCTGTGCTGAAGCGTTGTTGCCAGCACTGGCCTGCTGCTATCTCCTTGCAGTGGCCTACCCTGGACGTCTGTGCTGAAGCGTTGTTGCCAGCACTGGCCTGCTGCTATCTCCTTGCAGTGGCCTACCCTGGACGTCTGTGCTGAAGCGTTGATGCCAGCACTGGCCTGCTGCTAAGCTGAAGCGGGGAAATCCTGACTACCTGTTGCCGAACTCCTGCTTCCATAACGACGATGCTGCCTTCTCCAATCCTGACCCTGCGATGTACGACTACGAACTGCGCACTCCGGATCAGTCTGCGTGGACTCAGGTCGGTGATTATATAACCCCACCTCAGCCCCGCGGTCCGGTCCCGGTTTGTGGCGAGCATCGGCGTAACAGTATGCTCGGCCCGTTAAAACCGGACCGCGCCGTGGCGGGGGATGGCAATTTTCCAACTGAAGTTATGTCCCGTCCTGCGTATCAGTCCCACTATGAAGGCCAGTATTTGTGTGAAGTAATACCCCTGATGGATGAAATGTTTACCTATGAAGGTTTAACCCCTTTGCAAAGACAATGCCGTTGTGATCTCTTTATTAAGGCTTACTGTATCCTGAACTTAAAACAGTCTCTAGCCGAATGTATTCGCTCCCCTGATTCCCCTTTAACCTGGGATAATGTGAACCCTATGGAACTGGCCGACGCCCAAGAGGCAATCTATGCCCTGGCCTCATCACTGGACATTCATCTAGTGGAACAGAGCGCCCTCCTCATGTTGGCCCAGTCTCAAGATACACTCCATGTACTTTCCTCAACACTAGACACTCACATAATAGAACAGGATCCCCTCCTTGCCAGCTATGCTGCTGCTTGGCAGATTCTCTGTGCTGCCAGTCCTGTTACTAAACCTGTGGGGTTACCTCTCTCTCCTAAGAATGGTCAAACCATTTCTCTGTCGCTGCCCGCTAAGGAAGAAGCTGCCACGCTGAGGTTATTTCGGTCTTAACCCCTGCTAGTCAGGCTTATGCGTTCCCCACTGTAAATCCCTGCAGTACCCAGGTCAGTGTGTCTTCCCTAGCACCAGAGAATGAATCCTGTTTGCCCTCTTTTCCTAAACCAAAAATTCTAAGCTCTGTTTCCGAGGTTTTTTCTGTATTAACCCCTGCTAGTCTGCTCTGTGAGGTTCCTACTGCTAACCCTAGTATTCCGCAGTCTAATGATAGGTCCCTAGGGCAAGAGGCAGAACCCCCTATGACCCCACTCTCGGAGACTAGCTTCTATTTCTCTGATTCTCAGGTACAGAGTAATTTAACCCTTGGGGTTTTTCCTATGTTAACCCCTGCAGGTCAGCCCTGTGAACCTTCCTTGGTAGATCCCTTTAGTTCGTCAGTCAGGGACACCTCCTTAGCCTCAGAGGATCAACCCCTTTTGTCCTCTGACTCGGCTAAAATTCTCGGGGCTATGCCCCCTGAACTTTCGGCAATAATACTGGCTCCAGTAAAAAGTATTCTGGAGCCGTTTGTTTCTCTAAACCTGTTCGCAGAATCCCTACTCCTAGGTATTTCACTCACCCCGTCTGCCACTCAGAGAGCTGAGACCCCTGCTTCTGAGCATAGACCCCTTTTCGTGGAATCTGTTGTCGTTTCTGAAGTCCCAGACACTCTTTCCCAAATACCCACTTCAGAGGCCAGCACAGTCGTGGTTGCCCCACTTGCACTGTCTGAGTTCTCCTTTTCCCAAATCCTAGGGTTTAAAGCGAACAGTACATATTATTCTCCTTTCCAAGTGACCCCTTCTGAGATCAGCGTATCTGCTGTTGCTCCCTCAGTACCATTAAAGTTAGGGCCCTTCTTTTTGAATGATCAGGCTTTCAAGTTTGAGACTCCCTTTATCCCTGACTTTGTAAAACTGCAGTCCCTTCTCACTGTAGTTAAAAGTTCTCCAGCAGCCGCTGAGTTAAGCTTTGCCGCTGCCAAATCTTCTGTTATAGAAGCAACCTTGCCTAGCTTACTTCTGTCTGCCCTATCTGTGATGCCTATCACCTTTACTAAAATTTCTGTTTTGCAAGGTATTTCTCCTAGTAAATCTGTGATACCTGCCATTCCTTTAATCAGTTCCAAAACCCCTGTCACTGGATTCTCAGGGACCCAATTCTGTAACAAGCAAGATGTCCCTTGTGTCTGTTGGAGAGTTTACCCCAGTTTCTCTCACGGATCATGCCACAGCCTCCGGGATGATTAAAAATGACTTTAAGTCTGGGATGCCCATTCCTGTAATAATACTGTTTCACGCTGATTCGCCCACAGTATTCGGGGTATCCACTACTGACTGTATGTCTACTACCACGAACTCAGGGGTATCGCATTTGGAACGTTCCCTTTTTTCAGAAGATCCCGTCTTTAAAATGGACTTATTTTTCTCTGTGTCTTCCACAATACTTGGGGTACTTGCTATTGACTGTCCTGTCCCAAAACTAGGGTTACCTCTCAAAAAGGTGCCTGGAGCTACCGATGTTAAAGACCCTATGTTTAAAACAGTAACAATTTGCATTGCTTCTCCCACAGTATCATGTGAGACCTGGGTACCTGGGACCTCCACTCCGAAGCCAAGCTCTAGTTCTCTGTCTTCTTTCTCTGTGTTGGAGGCACCCAGCTTTAACCCCAAGACTTTTTTCCCTAAGGTTGATGCACCGCTTAACCGCCTGCCTTGTTTTTTGGATAAAATCTGTTTTCTCACCTTTCAAACAGACTCCTTACTCGCAGGTCTCTGTGCGGTGCCCAAAGTGCCCAATCTGTATGGCAATTGGCCTCTCCCTAAGACGAAGACACCCTTACTGGACCTCGTCGCTTTACCTGAAGCGTCCGTTCCTGTTCTCTATGGGTCCACTATGGGTATAGACATGCTTATTATGTCCTTCGCCAAGGCCACAATTTCGGATTTGATTCTCTCTAAAGATCACAAACCAAAGGAAGCGGATCCTTCTTCAACTGCCAGTACCATGAGTTGCATACACACTGCTACAGACTCTCGCAAATTGCTTGGGATAGCAACCCTGCTTGGTATCAAAAGTACCGCTGCAATAGTGTGTAGTGAACCCTCCCGCCCCATTCCCTTGCTAACCACCACCCGGAATTCCTTGGAAGCTAAAGACTCTCGCAACTTCCTCCGTGCTGATTTCACCAAAGACATTGCCTTCTCTGAAGGTCCCTCTGCCATTTTTGTCCGACAATCTGTGTCCTGTGTCCCGTACTCTTGGACTATTACTATGCACCGGACACCTGGCTACCGTCCTTCCGATGTTCCCATTCCGGAGCCCTCAGGTCCCATTGTCCATGTACCAAGAACTGCAGTACCACCGCTGTCTTTCATGGCACTCGCCAATGTACATCTGGATTGTGGACCTAATTCTCGCCGGAGACACTTCAGGAACAACTCAATGTCTCCCAGACCTATGAATGGTCCTGTTCACCCAGGCTTTTCACCCAGTGGTGGGGGTACTGTAAGGAATCCCAACAAACTATGGGCTTTCAACGCCACCTCTCGCCTAAGGAGGTTTAGGAACAATTCCATGTCCCCCAAATCTGTGATGGATCTTGTTCGTCCGGAGGTCTCACCTGAAGGGGGGGGTACTGTAAGGAATCCACTACTGGCTTTGACTTTTGCCTTGCAGACCTGTGCAGTTGCAGGCTTCCTCTGGCAATCTATGGCACAGGTGCTGCCTCTCATTGCAGCTTCTGCCCTGTGCTACTTCATTGGAGGAATTCTCACACACCCTCCTCCTGTGATTGGATCTCCGCCCTTTATATTCTAGGCGTTGGCTCTGAACCAGCGCCGAGCATAACTATTCATATCTCTTTGTTACTGACTCTGCCACAAACCACCCCAGGCCTCTCTCCTAGTGTTCTTACCTTCAAGTTCCTGAGTATCCTGAGGCCTGGTCCTGGACGTCTGTGCTGAAGCGTTGTTGCCAGCACTGGCCTGCTGCTATCTCCTTGCAGTGGCCTACCCTGGACGTCTGTGCTGAAGCGTTGATGCCAGCACTGGCCTGCTGCTATTTTCCTGCAGTGGTCTACCCGGGACGTCTGTGCTGAAGCGTGTTGCCAGCACCGGTACCTGCTGCATTCCCTCCTAGCAGTGGCTACCCTTCCTTTCCTGCGGCTTGCTGCGATCCTCTTGCAGTGACCTGTCTTGGACTTCTGCGCTGAAGCGTTGGTTCTTCCCGACGCTGCCCTGCGGTGAACTTCGTCCAGCCTGCTGTCTCCTCCTGCTGAGATCGGCATCATTGGCCGAGGCCGCTCCTCGCGCAGAAGCCACCCCCGCGCTCATGCTCCTAAGCTGAAGCGGGGAAATCCTGACTACCTGTTGCCGAACTCCTGCTTCCATAACGACGATGCTGCCTTCTCCAATCCTGACCCTGCGATGTACGACTACGAACTGCGCACTCCGGATCAGTCTGCGTGGACTCAGGTCGGTGATTATATAACCCCACCTCAGCCCCGCGGTCCGGTCCCGGTTTGTGGCGAGCATCGGCGTAACATTCAGTAACTCACATTGCTGCCAATAACAGGGAGTTAAGCCCGGAATGTGATGCTGGCATTAAGGGCCTCATGCAGTAAGCGCCGAAAAAGTGCTCTTGGCAGGGGTTCAATATCGGCATGATTTTGGCGATTTGCCCTCGCAGTATTCAGGAAGGGCCGAATCACTGCGAAAGCAAAACGCTGAGTAGCCGGTGGCGAGACAGTCTGTCTCCCGATAACCTGGCGATACGCCGTCCCCTGCCGATCCGCGACTCTCTCTGCGCAAACATCGCCAAAATAAAAATATATCAAAACTATTTTTACTCATGGTGTAGATGTGCAGGGGGTCTCCGGAGCTAAACCGCATTGGTTTCAGGTCCGGGGACCCCCTGTTTGAAACCAGGTGCTGGGCTACTGTAGGTCTGTGAGGCGACCCGTCAGACCCACCAGGGACTCCCGTGGGCCTGGGGTATTATCCATGCATGTAAAATAATAAATCATGTATTTATGGGGGGGCACAGGGGGTGGGTTATGTATTTAATAAATATAATGATGTGTATTGTGGGGCTGTGTATTATTTTTATTGTGGGTACTGTGGGTGGGGGAAGGGGGTATTGACCCCAAGGGTATGTGGGTAGGCCTCCCAGCTGGGTATTGGGTGGGTGAGGGTGGTTAGGCCTCACGGGGTGGGGGGGGGGGGGGTAGTGGGGGAGGGTATGTACGCCTCCCGAGTGGTGGGTGAGGGTGGGTTACCCCTTAATGACTGTAGCGGTTAATAACTGCTATGGTCATTAAGGGGTTAGGGGACATTGGCTGTTTTTATTCTTGTTTATGTTTTGCAGCACCGGAGGGGGCATGTACGGTTATGAAGATGAGGATGGCCTTCATCGTGGCAGCCGGACAAGGGTGAGTGCAATATGTATTTAATGTTTTTATTGTTCTTTATGCATTTTAAATGGTCAAATGCACTATTATCCATTTGTGGATAATAGTAATTGTGCCCATTACTATACTGTATGTGTTAGAGGGGGGGGGGGGTTATTTCTTTATAAGTATGTATGTGTTTTAAAATTTATTTGGGGGGGGCACAGAATTGGTACTGCAGGGCCGCGGGTAACACCAGAGTGCCCCCGCCGGCCTATAGTATCATTGCTGTGCATTTATGTACTGTATGTTAGGGGGGTATAGGGGTTGTTGGTGTAATACATATATATATATATATATATATATATATATTTATTTATATTTATATATTTATTTAGTGTGGGGCTGTTGTGTGTGTATTTTTTTTATTGTGGGTAGCGGGGGTGGCCGAAGTGGGTATTAGCCCCAACGGTGGCTGTTTAGGGCTTGCGGGTGGGTAGCGGGAGGGCTTAACCCCTTCATGACCGTAGCGGTATGAACCGCTAAGGTCATGAAGGGGTTAAGTCCACCCGCAACCCCCCCGCAAGCCCTAAACAGCCACCAAAGGCCAAATACCCCCTTCAAACACCCCCACTACTCACAATAAACCTGGCATGGCTGGTTAACCCCTTCATTGCCTTAGCGGCTAACCGCTAAGGGAATGAAGTGGGCTTTAAATGAATTTTTCCTGCTTCGGGTGCATGCCGGGGGGCTCCGGTGCTGGTATTAATGGGTATCAGCTCCGGAGACCCCCGGCATCAATCCCAGGCAGGAAAAATGCCTGATTTTTTGTAAGTGTCGACCTTGCCGATGCTTCTCCCCCACCAACTTGCCAACTTTAGTTGGCGGGCTGGATTGGCGTAAAAATCTCAATTCTAGAGTGCCGATCACCAGCGAAAAGCTGATCGGGGTTACTAGAATTCAGCCGATTTCAAAAAGTGCCGAAAAGTGGCTTATCGGCACCCGCATGTCAAAGTTTTTTGCCGATTTTGGCCACTTTTCAGCGCTTACTGAATCGGAAAGGCTATTTTGGCGAGAAAATGGCGAAAAAAGCCTTTTCGGCGCTTATTGCATAGAGCCCTAAGACTTTCCATTAGACTCACATCAATGTCACTTATGTGAATACAGAAACCTGTGTAATGCTATGCTAAGTGTAGAGGTATTTCTTTTTTTAATATTCAACCATCCATAAACAAGAGAATGATGCTAGTTTGTTTCAATACAGCTTTCCTGTTTAACTCAATATGACCTCCTGTCAAATCCCAGCTCACAGACAAGATGACTTGACAAGTATCTGTCAGTCACTTGAGAATAACCTGTCTGTAGTGCAGCTTTTGCTGCTCTGTGCTTTTGCAAGCAAATGCAAAATGAATGCGCACACATGTAGACGGATATATATGGTTCTAAACTACATTTATAATAATAACTTGTCATATAGCGCTTTTTTCCTAATGGGACTCAAAGCGCTTCACAATTACAGTATAGCACGTGGCACATAGGAATGTTACAAACACAGGCCCTGCCCAGATGAGCTTACAATCTATGTTTTTGGTGCCTGAGGCACAGGGAGATAAAGTGACTTCCACAAGGTCACAAGGAGCAGACACCAGGATTTGATTTGCTACTGTTACAATATTCTGCAAAATCTGCATTTAACAGGTTGTGTGCATCAATTACAAATTATGGCAGCAACTTTAATTTTCATTAATAAGTAAAAGGTAAAGAAATCTTTTTTTTTTTTTATATATATATATCTTACCATTATCCAACATATTAGTGTGCATACATACTACATACAAACATTTGTCATAAGGGGGACATGCAAGGGGAAGCAGAATGGAAGTTAATGACAACAGGATCTAAGTGTGTTTGTGCAGAAATGAATTAACAATGCAACGCCTGTACTAATCTTTTCTGCGGAACAGCCTGCAAGATGTTTTCCTGTGTAGTTGCAGCAAGAAACCTTCTTGTGAAATGAAGGCGGAGACAGGCCTGTGATGCACAGGGGGGAGGGTTTGTGCACAGCCACATGGGCGGGACTGATACCAATAATGGGCAACGTTTCATCTCCGACAGACATTTAGATAACGCAAACCAATGGCGTGCTGAGGGGTTTGGCTTGGGTACACTATTGGAAAGAGACGGGGTGTGAATTGGAGATGACGGCCTGCAGCAGCAGCAGCAGTGACAGGGGGAGCTGCACACACACCCCCTGCTTCTGCACATGAGGAATACACCAAGAGCATCTCATTCTGACCCTGGCATCCTGCTGCTGATCGCTGAAGTGGATGTGTCTCCCCCCCATACTATTTCATCCCAAGGGCTGTAGACTGTCAGGACACCAGGGAGGGGAGAGGGGGATACCTTAGCTGGTTCCTGTGCGATGGTCACATTGTTGCTATCTGTGCTGGAGTTAAATCGGGCAGGAAATGAAGTGCTCTGATGCCAGAGGAGGAGAAGAGCGCAGTGCTGGCAAAGGGAAGCGCACCAGTGTGCTGCATGACAAGCAGTGACAGTCACAGAGCCACTGGCGCAGCGACAAGTAAGTGCCCCCATCCTCTTCTTCCATTCATGAGGGGGAAGCACCCTCTTTTTACAGCTCACTTGGGAGCATACGATGCCAGCTGGGGGTCTGTTGAATACAGAGCCCACTACCCCAGTCAGGGTTTCCAGCAATACTGTATGATGTGTGAGAGGGAGACTGCTGGTTTATGACAAATGTAAACATCTCTCTATACTGTGTTGTGTAATAGCTCTCAGATAGGTCTCCGCATCTGGTCAGGTGGTAATAGCACCCAGTGAGTCCTCAGCTTCATACCTGGTCAGGTGGTAATAGCACCCAGTGAGTCCTCAGCTTCATACCTGGTCAGGTGGTAATAGCACCCAGTGAGTCCTCCGCTTCATATCTTGCTGATCTGCACCCTGAGTTATCAGTAACTGAGCTGCAGTCACACTCTCCAACTGCACCTATTTAGCAGAAACACAACATGCTTGTGGGTCCTTTAAAACCAGCTGAATTTAAACAGGGTTTTTGAGTGGGGTAAGCTACATGTTAGGAACTTAGGGGACTTCCATAGGAATTGCTTGGGAATGCCTCCATCCAGCACAAGTAGAGAAACTAGTGTGCTACCTATTATGTGCAACATATTGGTGGGTCTGCAGTGGGAACACTCCTGCCTTAAACACTTTACTTAAGAGGTAAATGCAACACATTGCAAATCAACAAGCCCTCTTTTACAGTAAAGCGTCCTTCTCCCCAAAGTTTAGGGGATGCAATGCTTTTCAGGCCGCTCTGAAAGCAAAAGGGTTAAATACTACTCCCTTTTTTTTTTTTTTTTTTTACATCCCAACCAGTGGTTCCACCCACAGTATGTACTTACCTAATTTATGTCACCTGCTGCCACACGTCCCAGTTGGGAGCACTAATTGCACTAATTGAATGTCTCTGTTCCCTTGTATTAAGCATTTAGTTTTAGTAAATAGTTTTGTGTGTGACATCTTCCCCCTGAATTCCTGGAATACTTCCTGCTCTGTAAATGCATTGTGTTGACATAGCAGGGTGGCTGTGTAATAAAGAGCCCTCAGAAAGCAGGATGGGAGCTCAGGGGTTTGGCAGGGAGTTAGTAGAGCTGTAAGATGTAATTTGTTTGCATGGTTGCCTTTACTTTTACTAAATCTTGATGACAAATTCTCTCTTATCAAATCCGGAAATCAGGGGTGTCCAACTCCAGTCCTCAAGCGGCACAAACAGGCTAGGTATTAGGGATATCCCTGCGTCAGCCCAGGTGGCTCAGTCATTTTGACTGTGCCACGGATTGAGCCACCTTTGCTGATGCAGGGATATCCTTAAAACCTGACCTGTTGGTGGTCCTTGAGGACTGGAGTTGCCCACTCCTGCTTTAAATGTATGTGTTTTAGAAATAGTGTTGTTAATATCTTTCAGTGACTGCATAACTACTCCCATTCTTGATTCAGTTAGCTGTGATCCGTTATCGCACAACTAACAATTTAAGTACTTATGGTAATACTATTTGTCACTTTGCTGCTAGGAATTATGTTTCTTAACCTTAACTTCAAAATGTGTCTAATGCATCTTACATTATTGATCTGAGTGATTGATTACAGGAGTACTTTCACTTTTAATAATAATAATAGCTAGTTTTACATAGCACTTTACAGAGACATTTTGCTGGCACAGGTCCCTGCCCCGTGGAGCTTACAATCATTTTTTTGCTGGCTGAGGCACAGGGAGAAAAAGTGACTTGCCCAAGGTCACAAGGAGCCGACACCAGGAATTGAACCAGGTTCCCCTGCTTCAAACTAAGTGCTAGTCGGTGTCTTTACTCACTGAGCCACTCCTTCCTCTCCACAGGTCAGGTTTTCTGGCTATCCCTGCTTCAGCACAGGTGGCTCAGTTGACCATCTGTGCTGAAGCTGGGATATCCTGAAAATCTGACCTGTTGAGGGGGCTTGAGGACTGGAGTTGAGCACCCCTGAACTAGACCACAAGGGAGTCAGCTGATCTAAAGGAAGGTGCATCTTTTAGTAAAGTAAAATTGATGAATAACTCAGCACTTTAAATCTGATATTGCAGGTGCTTGTTTACAATTAAATTGTACAGAACAGCCCTATGTAGGTTCTGTATACTGTATTTGCTGCACAACACAAAAAACAAGTTTTCCATGAAACGGTTCAATGAGGAATAATATATCCATGTGTACCAATAAGTGTCTATAATTATTAGAAGCTGCCAAGGTGAAGTGGTGTCAAACTCTGATATGCAGATTACAAGCATAAAAAGGTTCAATCTGTTTCTTCAAATAACATTGATCGTGTATTCATATTGTATAGTAATAAAAAATAAAAGTAGTCGCTTGTGACTTACTCAATGACCTTTTCATTTTTCTTCCAATATAATTCATCCTTATCTATCCGTATTGTCCTGGGTGACCAGGCTGCTGAGTGCTGACACCAGTGTAGGTACCAATCTGTAGGGTCTTTTGCATCAGAAGCTGGATTGATGTAGAAAAGAACATTCACGCCTAAAGGTCATCATTAATTTTGTCTTCCTTTCCACTCTGTCTGTTTTGTCACTTACCGTGGGCTGCACATATTTATATCCCCGACCTCTTTGTCTACTGTATGTATTTCTGTTCTTTTACGGCTTTAATGATGCTGGCCGTAAATAATTACTCCTCAGTGTCCCACCTAGGACCAAAGAGAACTAATATCAGTGATATGTTTGATGGGTTCTATAGATGATTGGCACCGTAAACCTAATAAACCTTTAACATTTCCATGGTAACCAAATACTTTGGTGAGTTATTACAATCTGTACCTAATCTCGTTTGTAAAGTGCAAGTGGGTTTAGGATCTACTGGTAAATTGTCAATCTGCATTGATTCTCTTTTTAATTTGTTTCTAAAGCCATTATGATGCCATCATTAGCCAAACAAATAAAAGAGTACGTATTTACATTAGTATTCCACAATAATTAATATTACAGGACCAGTGTTAATTTTTCCCTTTAAAAACAGCTGAATCTTTCGAAGTCATTTACATTGATATGTTTAAATAGATTTTCTGTTAGGTAGTGCTGCTTTGTTTTAAGTAGAGAAGGCTTGGGGGAAGGGCAAGAAACTATCAAAGAATACATGAGATGGCAGGTCTGGATTATCCATTGGGCACGACGGGTACAATGCGCAGGGTTAGGAAGCTTCCAAGGGCCTATGAAAAAGTTTTAGGCCCCAAAAAATCTCAGATGACTCAAAAATGAGAAAAGAAAACTTTTGAATCAAACTTAATAGTTTGCTTTAATTGAATTACTTTACAAAACCTTTTTATTATAATACATCTACAAATGTTGGAGTATTTACACACATACATGTTAAATCAAATTGGGCGATTATTATGGAGAGTTGAATACTGTAATCAAGAATGAATAATAAATAGCCTAACAGCATTGCAAAATAGTACAATGTAGAGTGTTGGATATATGACTTAAGTTTAATGATATTAGCTCTGACTTAAGTAAATGTACATTAAACATTAACATTGAGGCTCTTTTTGTTGGCAAAATCATGGTCTACATCTTACAATTTCAATTTTTGCAAAAGCTCATTCTCAATTGAGAGTAGTGCGAGGGAAGATTGTCTCTCAATATCCGCACACTGATTATAACACACACGCATGCACCATGACAAAGCTCTCCTGCGCACTCCAAATATCTTCTCCAACCTTCTTCTCCCCACTAACTCTTGGTCTCTCTGATCATTAGAGACGGACATATAAGGCAATACGGCTAACAGTATTATAGACAAAATATCAGTCATAGTATCAGTCATATTTTATATAGATCTATGATTTTATTATGGAACCTATACGTATACATTGCAAATATTTATCTATAGATCTATCTTGGGGGCCTATGATTATGAGGGTGCCCAGGGCCTACAAAGACTTTAATCCGTCCCTGTCAGATGGCCTATACTTTTTAAAGGGAACAATTGCAACAAGGAATTGCGCTTGTACTGTCCATATGATATTCCGTATCTCTTTAAACATCACAATCCCCTTGCTGCTGTGTGCAGAGCTCCTCCCCAAACGCTCCTATATATGAGACTACCCTTGCGGGGAGTCTCAAAACAAACGAAAAAACAGAATGCACACAAAGCGCACCAGGATTAGTGCATGGGCTCACTAAATGGTAATGCAATAATAAATCCACTAACTGTACATGTAAAGTGTCAACCAAATTTATTAAGCACGTCAAACGACCCCATATATATGACAACAATTAAAACCCACAACGGATAGGAATGATTAGTTAATAAAAAAACATTCTTTCCCAGTAGTTCATATAAAAACCATAAAATGAGTGCAATGCACTGGACCGAATGGTCATAGAACAACAGAGCTACTTTCTACTGGCAGTGATAACTATGCAGACCAAGAAGGTAGTTGTAATTCGCACTGAGGGAAGTGGGGACATCCGGATGGGAACAGGCAGGCTTACACATGAGGATACTAAATGACAGTCCGGACTGTATCCGCATGTGATGCTGGAATCTCCGCCAGCGCTCCTCCGCGATCCCACCTCAGCCAGTGCGCATGCGCGTCAGGTGACCCCCACGTGACCTCTACACGTTACGGAACTGCGTCCTTCGTCAGGAGGTCTATCGGTTGTGGGTTTTAATTGTTGTCATATATATGGGGTTGTTTGACGTGCTTAATACATTTGGTTCACTTTACATGTACAGTTAGTGGATTTATTATTGCATCTCCATTTAGTGAGCTGGTGCACTTTTTAATGGGAAACTACAAAGTCATGCAACAATTTGCAAGGAAAACATACATTCTACAGGTATATTTGTCGCTTTTTCTATTCTGTAGTTGAAAACCGGATTACCCCCCAAAAAACTTATCTCCACTGGGGAAGATATTCAATGCTAAAGTCCCAGCATTTTCAGGAGGTAAAAGTGGGAGCTAGTCATGACTTCCCAGGAATATGTCAGTAGCACTCTGACATGACTTTTTCAGCATTGGCATTTGCTCAAAGGAACGAGATGCGTCAGCTCCCCCACTTGAAGTTCTGGCCTTCGTGTCCCTAATTAGACGTTGCATATCATTATGATTGCAAATCTAAAGCAGAAATCCACTGTAGTGATTTTTTGCTTCATGCTTGACCAGGGTCAACTGTCAGAGCTGAACTGTGTCACCCAGGACATAAAAAAATTCAAGATGACCATCAGGGTCACCAACAGAAAGCCTTGCCATCATCTCCCAATGCAGTTCCAATATCCTACTGCCAGTTTGAGGCTGGCCCTGGGGACCATATTGATCTCCTGGACAAATATCCCTGTTCACGAGTTTTAAAAGGCAAATTTATATGGGAACTGAGGGAACCCAGTGGTCCAAGTATTACAGTTCAACCCCAAGGTGCCCAGATCAGATAAATGTAAGAATTTTTTTCCCCTGTGTTGAAATGTTACTTTAAACCACATGCCTGTTGTAGCACTTGCCCTATGGGCTTATGTCCGGTAAATAAGATGAATAGTGAAACTGTGGGCTGTCCGGGTTATAAGATATCATCCTATGCTTCGAAGCCAACCGATTTTGCATAAGAGAACAAAAGT
Source organism: Ascaphus truei (assembly GCF_040206685.1). Classification (NCBI taxonomy): domain Eukaryota; kingdom Metazoa; phylum Chordata; class Amphibia; order Anura; family Ascaphidae; genus Ascaphus; species Ascaphus truei. Next base: position 60,640,468 of record NC_134490.1, on the reverse strand, counting down.
GAGCAGGGGGGCCTGCTTCTTTCACCACAGTTTGAAGCATTGGAAGTATTTATTTGGGTATATCTGTAAGCAAAATCTAGTCTGCATGAACATTTGGAGGAAGTGTTTTTTCTGGACAGTTCGTCACCTTCCATCTTTTGCTGGTGTGATTTTTTTATTTATCCTTTCCTGACAAAAGTGACTGTGGTTTCCTTTTCACAACTTACTGCACATATTGTAATGTGGCAAATGATGACTTGTGAAACTACAGTATCTGCTGCCTTGGTAATTACTGGTGATTCTTTAGCTACAAACAAGAGTTTTGTGCTGTGTTTGAAACGGTGTAAAGGTGCTGGAGAAATGGTAAGTTGTGAAACCCGTTCTGCAGAATACGTATTGGGTGGGGATATGTATCAAAATGATGCAGTTTGCTCCGTAATATGTACATTATCATGTAGCATTTGCCTTATGCACCAGCTGCAAATGTTGTTATGCAAAACTTAGTCTTCTAAACATTGGCAGCTTCGGGTCTGCAATGTATTGTAGTGTATTTTAGATTTTATACCCCTCTGACAGTGTTCAGATTGAAATAGTTGGTTGTACAGCAGCCCAGGAATGTGAAATCAAATAACATGTATTGGTACTGGAATTCTATGGTTCCTATACTACGCCTGTTGAAATACATTTACTACTGTTTAAAGTAATTCTGTGTGAATCCTCTCTGCACCAGAAACTTGTTTAATTCCCTCTATAAATACAATCAATTCAAAAGCAAAACTGTTGTACTACATATTCTACAATCCAAGCAGACTCTACATTGCAACCTAGAAGTTATTTGTCTAAATCTAATGAAAAACAATGAACTTCTTTTTTTTTTTTTTTTTTTTTAGCACAAATATTTTATTGAAATTTTCAACTTTGGGGTACAGAACAAAGAATGACAAAGGGTAAATCATAATATCACAACATTAGGAACCCAAAATAATAGGCATACATAAAGGGAGGGGAGCTGGACACCTTTCCCATCATATTTATTGACATTTTCCGCATTCGGGGGAAAAGAAAAGAAATGGGGAGGGGGGGGGAAAACATAGTTATCATGTTTGGAATGTACAGTAATATCTAAAACAAAAACACACGGGGGAAGACATCCTGGGGGGGAGGGAGGGAGGGATCGTCCCGCCTTCACCATTCGATCGAACCATCTATTTTGGAATCCACTCTTTAGGTTGAGAAGTAGCTCCTATTCTCTATCCTCATTGGACCTTCCTCTGAAACAGCCGGGTCGGGCCCACTGGAACCTGGGTTTAGTCTCTGGACTATCCATGATTAAGCCATGGGTCCCTTATATATTATAGTGTGTTTTTGCTGTGTGCCTCAGGCATGCTGTCAATCTGTACATTGTCATGACCTCCATTTATCTTCTTTCTTATCGTGTTCATGGAAGGGGCTTCTATGTTAAAACAATGAACTTTTAATACACAGCGACAGTGCTGCATAGCATGTGTAGATGCAGGAAGATAGTTTTTTCACATAGTCTGTCTTCATACAGCTGTGGTCTCTTTACACACAATGCCTGAGAGATTTCTCTCCAGACTGTGCCTGTTTCCTTTTCGTGGCTCTGGCCACAGGAAACACTGTGCCACGCTATATCTGAATTTGGTTTCCTTAGATCAATTAACTTCTATCTGTTATGTGTTAAATTAATGTTTTTATTTTCATCAGGTCCTGTGAAATGTATTCTTATCAAATAATTAGCTACCCTTTTTAGCTGTTTGGTTTACAATTGCATTATAATTACTTTGCATAAACTAAAGCGTTTTAAAAGGTTAATACATAAAGAATGTCAAAATACTTATACTTGTCTAACTGTTTTAGTTGCCTACATTTAACCTATAAAACGTATCACTATCATTAGTTCACTTTGAGGAAACTGCATCTTTAAATTGAAACATTCAAGCTCCAAATGGTGTATTATCGTCTCTGTGACTCTAGATTGTTCAGTTGTTTTAAAACAAGCCAAAACTATTATTGTTTTTTTTTTTAATATTTAAATACATTGCAATTCCTCCCACCCCATGCCAGAAAGTGCTATACAGGCATGCCCCGCATTAACGTACGCAATGGGACCGGAGCATGTATGTAAAGCGAAAATGTACTTAAAGTGAAGAACTACCTTTTCCCCACTTATCGATGCATGTACTGTACTGCAATCGTCATATACGTGCATAACTGATGTAAATAACGCATGGGTAACAGGCTCTATAGTCTCCCCGCTTGCGCACAGCTTCGGTGCCGGTAGGGAGCCAGTATTGCTGTTCAGGACGTGATGACAGGCGCATGCGTGAGCTGCCGTTTGCCTATTGGGCGATATGTCCTTACTCGCGAGTGTACCTAAAGTGAGTGTCCTTAAACCGGGGTATGCATGTAAAGTAAATAACGATCTGTATGCCCCTTGGAAGATGTGATATCCACTGTATGCGTAGATAATGGTTATTTCCCAACACTGCCTCGTATCCTTGCAAATCTGATGTATCCGCTGCTCACTAACAGTACTGTAGCTGTGATATCCACATCACTTAGACATTTGCTAATGTAAGTTATCCTGAACTTGGTGCCCATACATCTCAAGTTGCTTCGTCTTTCTCCGTGGAAGATATCATATAACTGTAAATTTATTTTGCATGTTCTTGGAAACAGACACGCACAACCCCTACGACCTCAGAGCCCAGCCCACAACACGTTTTTGTGTCAAAAGCAGCGCTACTGGGTTAGTGACCTCATGTGTACAACAAAAGACAAAAAGTCCCAATGCTACATCTAACATGACCAGTTATGTAGTAAATACTTATCTGTGTCTCTTCTCATAAGTAAGGGTCACATGAGGTCACAATCCCTGTAGCAGTCCTGTTGACACAAATATGTATGGTGTAGTGCAGGGGAGCGCAAACTTTTGGAGCTGCGCCCCCCTGCCTGTCCCCCTCGCTCTCGCGCCCCCCTTACCTTGTTTGGTGGCGTCAAATCACATGACATGACCCCGTTGCCATGGAGATGGACGTGTGACGTCACTGTGCATGACACCGCAGCGTCATTTGACGCCGCGTTTGATGGCAACGCATCACAGCAACTCTTATGAATTCTCGGTAAGTGAAGTTGCGGAGGCCTCACATGATCCCCCGGCATTTAATTTAAATGCCTCGGGAAAGAGCGTGGGGCCTCTGCAACCGCCCGCGCCCCCCAAAAAAACATCCTGCGCCCCCCACTTTGCGCACCGCTCGCTGGTGTAGTGTGTTTGGGTTCTGATCTTATAGGGGTTTGTGTGTGTTTTGTAAATTTCAATTGGTAACATTTTTGGGGGGTTTATGACCCCTCCTCCCGGAGATTTGAGCTCATCCTACTCATCCTCCTTTTAAATGGCGGCCTTGTTATGTACCTGTGAATGACCGGCCTATTAAGACAGCTCTCCCTCCATTAGAGAGGAGAAGAGAGTGTTTGCAGGAAGTGTTAGGACCTGTAAAAAGGGGATAGCTTGGCGTGGTTACCGGCTTAAAAATACTTTGCAAACGAATTTGAGTAAATGACCCCTAGGCCACGGACATGGTGCCGCAGACCGTGCGCGTAGCGATCAGACTGCCTTAAGGCAGTGTCCGTGCGGGTGCGTGCGCGCGGATGCGGGATGGGGCGCGCCTTGCGCAGTCAGTTCAAACTGATTTCTTGGCGCGACAGGCCGTTCACGTGAGCGTTTCGCCCAATGAGGGCGAAGCAGCTCCGTGACGCCCCTCGGCCTGCCACTCACGGCTCCTCTTGTATGGCCAGGGAAAGCACCCGCTTTCCCTCAGCCTCCGCATGGGAGAAGTCACTATGTCCAAGGCCTTTCTTATGAGAACAGACAGATAATATGTAACTTTATCATTTGTCATATTGGATGTAGCATTGAGGCTTTTTGTCTTTGGTTAAAATAAATGACTTTCAGCGAGCTTGGCGTGACTGTCATGCACCATCGTGTTAGCGTCTATTAAACGTTACATTAATAAAGTGAGGTGTCAGTGTTTTGTAGACAGGCATAGTCTAGAAATGAATACAGCAATTAGTAATTAATAAACATCTTATGAGACAATTCTAATTTCTGCAGGTTAACATATCAATTTGTCCCTATTTTAAACAACACGTAAATGTGAGTAGAAAAGTAAATAATATGTGAATGTTGATATTTTTGCCTATGCAAGAAAGTAGAGTTAGTGGCTAACTGCAGCACTAAAAAGGTTACCAATAATTCATTTACAGCTTGTGTTTGCTAAAGAATTATTTAACTAAGTGATGACTTTAAAGCAACAATATGGCTTAACTTAAAAAAAAAAAAAAAAAAAAATATATATATATATATATATATATATATAACAGACAAGAATGTTCAGGGCACTCAATAGGGGAACATATAAGGAAAGCAACTTATCTTGTCAGTTGTGGTGCAAGAAGTGCAATCAGGATCACCATCCAGCAGCAAAAATAGACAAAATCCTGATGAACAAAATCCGCAGCACTCACCAATTCAAATGCAAAAACAATTTAATGTAGAAAAACAAGCATCAGGGGTAACAGCAGGGGAAAGAAGCAACGTTTCTGACCTCCCGGTCCTTTCTCAAGCTCTGTGTGTGTGTGTCTGTGTGTGTGTGTGTGTGTGTGTGTGTGTGTGTGTATATATATATATATATATATATATATATATATTATACACACACACACCTCATTAAAGGTTCAACACTCCCTACTTATCTTTTTTACATACTTGACCAGTGCAACCACCTTAAATCCCCAAAGGATCTCCAAATCATCTAGGCCTACTTTTATATATAAATATATATAAACAGGATTATTGCTGATTCATTAAAAAAAAATATACAAGGGGTTTAGACTACTTTGGTTTTCTCCAGCCTTGAGGTATTGAGAGCATGTGGTCCAGCTGACAGCAACTACAGTACGTTGTTCTCTTCCATGTAGCTGTATCTCATTGTACTCATACAGTTGGCGCCCAAGCCGGACTGGATGACCTAATCTATGTTTTAATCAACCAAGATGCTCATTTAACTGATTAATTCATATTAATCTAAGTCATTTTAACAAAGATAAACAGCACATTTGTTTTATTTATTTTTCTAACTAAAGGCAAAAGGAGAAATGTTCATATTTCCACTTGGGTGATTGCCAGAGACAGCACAGCAAGTGAGGCTGAAGGGAACCTGCGCTAACATCAGTCACACTAACTGAACATATTGGTCGGGAGCATAATATACCCGGTGTCTGTTTTGCTAGAACAGAGAGACAAATATTTGTCTGAAGCAAAGACGACACTACAAGAAATACTTTTATGGTAGGGATCGGATGATATCTTCTGAAATACAAATCACACAGTAGGGTTCGCAGTGTGAAGCACTGAATATTCCATTTGTGGTAGCATGTTTGTGTTTCTGTTGAGATGCTAGTGTTATCATGAAGCCGTTTTTGGCTTATCTTGTTCTATTCTTTATTGAAATACACTGGAAGCAAAGCTTTTTATGTCAACTTGAACAAAAACGATCCTGTGGGATGAACTTCACACAAAATACAGCCTTCAAAGCATTCAACTCCAGCAGAGACTTCAAACATTGTAAACTTCAAATCGTCATTTAAATATTAGAATAAGCATTTTGACTTCTGGTCAACCTTCCTTCAAACACTTTATTATAAAATGTAGTTAATAACAGGAAATGTATGGTTTGAAAAGTTATTAAATACCAATGTCATGTTTATGGTGTTTTAGAACTGATGTGGCCAGTGCTAACACGTCTGCATTACCGGCTTTAGTTATTGTATTGTTATGTTTATTTAACTATTTGAATTAAATGTTTTATTATGTGTATGCTATTTATTCGGGTTTTTTCTATATATATTCTTGACCAGCTAATCACACCTACCTCTCCCTTATCAAGTCGTCCTAATTGAATAGTCTATGTAAAGTCCAGGAAAGTAAGGTGTGATTTCACCCCTGAAGAAAATCCGGAAAACCTGTCCTGTTGGTGGTCCTTGAGGACTGGAGTTGGCCACCCCTGCTCTACACATTCTCCTCTGTGCTCGCGACTGCCTTATGCTTTTCTGCCCCGTTGGCTCTTTTAAAATCTCCCCTTGGCATGTGCGGATGTGTTTCCCGGGATCCCACGCCATGGAGCTCCCCTCCGACCTACGTGACTTGGTCTCCAGACCTGTGCGGCTTCTGCAGCGGTTTCCTCTGCCAGGCCCAGGAGTCGCCATAAATGCAGGTATTCGTGGGCATTACATACTGCCCAAATGTCTATGGATAAATAGGAATAAAGCAGCAATCCCCCCCAGAGGTCTATAGATGTTCAACTTGTATACTGCGAGTATCTTTCCCCCTGAGCATGTCCCTGGTCATTATTTTATTTTTTTAATGGATTTTTAGTGTTAATCAGTGTTACTCTCTAGTATCTGAGGCTCCCACGGTTACTTCAGACGGCTCTGGGGAGAGCTCCATTTTGACCTCTTAATATTTCAACTGCTCATATCTCCTGAACGAAGCATCAGAGTAAATCACATTACCTGAAAGGGCAATAATATTTTAACCCTTTTGAGTGCCCCGAGATGTAGCTGGCACTCCAGAGACCCCATAACATACTAGCTACCTCCCAAAAATAAGGTAGATCATGCAATCTGATGTGATGGGGGGGCGACTCTTCCCCTTCGCTTCCGGCAATGATGACTGAACGGATCACGTGACCGCTTATCAAAGCAGTCATGTGATCGGAGTGCCACGGGGCAGCCGCACTCAGGCTCCCATCTTGCACTCAAAGAGTTAAAGTGTATGTGTGTATATGTATATATATATATATATATATATATATATATATATATATATATATATATATATATAATTCATTTTTTAATGCACAAAAAACGGTGATCAGTGCGGACTGCGACTCTCAAATAGGATTGCATGTATTTTTTTACATTTTTTTTTTAAGTGATTCGGCTAATTGGTACAATGTGAAGCAGTGAGATTGTAAGGTGTTTTATTTTAACTAGTCTAGCAATTTAATGCTCTTTATTCTTTTGCTCCTCTACCTTTTGTGTGGGCGCTGACAGGAAGTAATACAAATAGAAATCTGATTTACTTGACGGTTATATCTGTGTTGTGCAAGTGATCTATAAAAAGTCTATGTTGATCATTGTGGTTTTTTGTGGCACAGATTTTATTGAATAAAATCAAATATGCCCTTTTCGCAATAATGGCATTTTGACAAAAATGATCACTTTTTGTTAGTGCATAAATGAGTTTGATATGAGATTCCATGTCTCACTAACATTAGAAGAGAGAGAGATAATGTATGGATTTTTATTCAGCTTGCCGAGGCTTGGGGCACCTTTATCAACAGTATCTTTATTGTATGTTTGTACAGTCTACACAGTTGAATGGATGAAGTGCAATTTAAATGATAGAGTTATCAGCATAAAAGTTGCATGACATAATAATTGAATGCTTCATGGTGTAGCACTTGCTACATAAAATGCATCATTTGTTTGTGGTTGTGTTGCCCTAATCACACATGACATGCATAAATGAATTCCGTTTCCATGACCTTTTGGTTTTACTACGCCTCATAAAATAAAAGACTGCATTTTTCCCCCCAGATTTCATGTCACTGGGCCACAGAACTTCCCACGAATGAATGTTTTGCATTATCAAACAGCACAGGAAGTTAACCAGAAATGTCAATATGAATTCTGTTCTCTTTACTACCAGAGAAAGCTCATCTGAGCTGATGGATGTTTAACACGGCATCAATAGATGGTAATGGGATGATCAAAAAGAAGAGTACAGGCCCAAGAAAGAGTAATGGGTGTTATTATCTCATTTTTGAAGAAATACTGTAAAAACAAATCTTCCATGTCCCCTGCTCTTAACCAGGGCGACTTGGAACATTCCAGAAATGTTCTTGATGTAAAATCTTGTTCTCATGCTGCTGATGCCAGTTGCAGCTGTAAAGAACGGAAGAGGAAGAGATCAATTAGTATAAACATTATCCAAATTGAACTGGAAGAAACTCACTCAATGGGATTCTGAGTTTTTGATAATAATGTCACTTATTAAAAGCATCGACATGCTACATTTTCATGACACCACACAGCACAGAGTCAGGAAATGATTAAATGTTTCCCTGACTCATATGTAAAGGGAAACACAAGAACTGCGGTGTTCAGGAAGCTAAAGCAGTAACCAAAGCAACAATGGGATCGTAGCAACATTACTCAAGTGCAAGACCTCAAAAAGCGTTAACGTTTCAAAGACCATGAATTCCCATTACTGACAATGGTGGTTTAAATGCAGGGGGGAGGGGGGATGGTGAATAAGCTAATTGAAATACGTATTGGGTTGTTGTAAGATGTGTGCAGAGGTATGCAAATGGGGACTGTTTTAGGGTGAAATTATATCTTAGCTTTATTGAGCCTGTTCCTTAATCCAGGTAAACCATACAAAAACAACAAAATAACAAACCCCTATCCCTTTGTAAGGGCTAACTTACTTCCCCAGACCCTATCTGCAGGACTGCGGGATATTCCCATTACCAGCCTATCATCCCAAAGTCTCAGGTGGTACCTTAAGCAGGTGGCCCTCCATGTCAGTCTCTGGCAGGTTCCTCTGTCTTCTGTGTCTAGGAAATATAGTTCTCTGTGTCTTGATCTCAGCACAACCTTTGTGCTCAAGACAATGTCTGTGTGTAGGCTTCTCTGCTTACCTTCTGTCAGGCTAAATGTGAGCTAAGGAATCTCTCCTGTTTCTCACATCAGGCTTTTGTCAGATCTCCCATTGGTCCAGGTGGGGACTAGTTAATTGAGTGGCTGCAATTAACTATCTCTCTGCTGGATGCACATAGCCTGCTTTAATTAAACAGGGATAAATCCCTGTTACAGGTGCCTCAATACATTTTGTTTGTTTGCCCCAGTGACTGTCGGTGCATTTGATCCTATAACTTATGTGGCAAACATAGCTACAAATAGTCCGGATTTTAATTCTATCAGATAGCAATGGAGATTTGTAAGTACAGTACTGTGGCCATTCAATATAGTATGATGTAGGCTAACGCACAATTTACGTTGCATCAACTTTATTGAAACAGGGATTTTGATGCATTACTAACTGGACATTAACCTGCTTCTCATTATGGCACCGACTCAATAAACTATGTTTCATCAGGGCAACTTCCATGATGTTACCTATATCAGGGATGGGTGTTACTTGCCATGATGTTAATGGTGTACTCACTAATCAAATTACAGTATATGCAAAAATAATGCCCATACTATAGCTCATTAGCAATAGGGTTAACATCATGTTATTTCAGGAGTACTTTGTTTTATCTTTAAATAACGTTAAAATATTTAAGTCTTGGTGTTACTCTTAGGGTCTGCCACATAGGGCTTTTGGAGGAGAGGAGACGAAATATCGCAGGGAAATAAGTCATACCTAAACCTGGGCTTACGCCCATACACATACTAAAACGGCTTTGCCCATTGCTTTTGTCCTATTTTCAGTGTTTGGATTGGAGTAACGCCAGGTTTCGTTTTGACTTCAATAACTTAATGTTATTTTATGGCGTTTATCATTAACAGAGTTTTGTACGTAGGGTACTTGCTTGCCAGCAGCTCATTGTATATACTTTGCATATAATTTTCCCTATATTCTTTGTAATGCTGTCACACCGCTTGCCCCAGTGCTGGACAGGGTAAGGGCTGCTACATCTGTAAGTTAAATATACATACTGTCTTTACACAGCATTACCATTAAGGTTACATTAAACTGAGGGCAAAGTTACAGTAAATGGCCTTGCCAAGTTTCGTGAATCTGGGTCCATATGAAAAAAGGGAGTATGAGCAATTCTAAAAAGGGTTTTAAAGCCTCTATTCAATATGCTTCCAAGCCATTAACACCTCAATAAGAAAGAATTAACTCCCAGGTCCGCTAACAATCTTTTAGTGGCTTGGGAGCCTATTAAATAGGGCCTAGGACTTTCTGCTTGTTTCAGCAGTACTCTGTATACAGGGTACTATATTATGGTAGGTAAATAAAACTCTTTTTAATTGTAAGGTTAACAAAAGTTCAACGTATTTAACATTGGAAAGCGCATAATCCAAAATGTGTATACTTATTAAAAGCAGAAGCCGCTCAGTATTCACCCTCAATTACATGTTGCGATTTGCAGGTTCATTGGCTCTGATAATGAATGCTCTTTCTAAACGCTAGCCGTAGCTATTCTTCTCTTTCATCCATTTCTCAGCAAACCATAAACAACCATTGTTAGTGACCAGGGCTCGAAAAATCCACTTGTCCCTTGCCGGGGACGAGAAAATTGGAGGGCACTTGGGGAGCTGAAAGATTACGGCATCTGCAGAACCTCTTCAGAATTACAGCTGTCAACCCCCTCTCTGCTTCCCAAAGTTGCGCCCCACAATGCCTTGTACAGTGCTAAGCAATACCGTATGGGGCATGTCTGCGGGAAGGAGAGTGGTGAGTGACTGCTATGCTTTCAATTACTTTTTGCAGCAGCCGTGGTCAGTCCTGTGGCCACCCCTCCAGTGGTGGGCCATGAATTCATAATGTTGGCACAGACCAACACAGATATACAAGAAAATGGCGCACCTGGATTTATTGTAGCGTGTACGTCACAATGAACGCTGCGCAATACGTCGACCAAAGAGTTCTGAAGTACAGAGGCTGTGATTGATATTGCAGAAAACTTTACCGCAGTGGGAAATCATTAAGGATGCGATTCCTTAATCTGTCAAATTCTTTATTGCCAAATACTTGTTTGGCACAGGACTTAAAATAATTAGCTCTCTGGTTACATAATACTCTTTCTGAGCATCTGCAATGATCTCTTCATTGAAATGGTGGTTGGTGAACAGTGCAGTCTCACTCTCATTACGCTATTGAGAACCCGGTGACGTTACAGAGCTTGTACACTGTAGACCAGGAGTGTCCAACTCCAGTTCTCAAGGGCAAATAAATGGTCAGGTTTTCAGGATATCCTTGCTTCAGCACAGGTGGCTCAGCCAATGACTGAGCTGACCTGTTGTGGCCCTGGAAGACTGGAGTTAGCAACCCTTGCTCCAGCCTATTGTTCGTCCAATAGAAGGTATCATGCTACAGATGTAGGGAATCCTCGCAATGCTGGGGGAAGCTGCTGCTGTAAATTTCTCTAAAGTTGCGGCTTTTTAAGCCATGGCTTCAGTAAATGTCAGAATACAGTACATCTGTGGCTATTTTCTCTTCCTTATTTTATATAAAATAATGGACCAATAATAGCCCAAAAAAAAAAAAATTTGGTTTTCACTTCATGTGAGGCTCTGTTCACACGGTGTTACATTCTGGCAACAAAAGTATTAACACAATATCTTTTAGTATACGTTGGTGAAAAATAACTCAATATTTTACTTTTCCTCTCCTCCTAATTTGTAGGTTTTGACAAACTGTTCGACTTCTATTAAATGTTATAATACAACTAGTGCCAAATATTAATTGATATCTTTATGTTTGGCGGCCGTTTGATTAGATTCTGTATATGCAAATAGAAGACCGCTCTATTATCATCAACTATGATGGCATTGCTATGGATCTTACCTCAAAATAAATAATAAGGCTGTTCTTGCAATTTATTTTTATCTGTGGGAAGGTATTTTGCCCCCAAATAGAAAATGGCTTATTAGCTTGGGCCTTACCACTGCATAGTACGGTTTCTGTATCCTTAATGAATACAGCAGTGTTCAAGCTGAGGAGGCGTTAGTCATTGGCACATAGCGGAGACCAGAAAAATACGTGGAAAAGCCCGAGGTTCCGATAAACAAAGAAACATACATTTTTGCGATCATTCTGAACCTGTTTTAATATTTGTTTTTAAACAACAGATGAGACGCCTGGATTTCTGCTAATTGGAAAAGGGAGAGGTTATATTGTAAATAACATTGTCTGTTTACTAAAATACACACAGTAAATGAACAGTGCGATCCTCAAACAGTAACCTTCCTTATTACGCGCCAGACCGAATCTTACTGACTAAACACATCTTTAATAATTATTAGCGATTTGTTTTAGAAGAAGAGAACAGCGTCATTTATCAACACTCGGTGATGCTGTCATGGGTGTTAGAGGGGTCAACAAAGCAATGCATTGTGAGCCCCTCTGGCATTTAAGGGTTAAAATACGCATTTTTCTTGCAATTAAACCAGCCTCTCTTTTTTTTTTTTTTACAGTGATGTTTTCATTTTTAGGCCTTGCCACTCTAAGGCTGCGGTCCCAGTGCGTTCTGCAGCGCACAGCTCGGCGTGTGCTGTACGAACAAGTACCGTCCCTCAATGGGGCTGGGCCTACTAGGTACCTTGGTGCGCATTTGGCAGCCCCGCTTTACGACGGGTTTTCCAAATACAACAAAATTGTATTAGCAACTTGCGACTGAGGTGTGGCCACGCCCCCCGGCGGTTCAGCCAATGAGGGCGAACCAGCCACGTGAGGTCATGGTCATGCCCCTGCAAAAACCCCGCCACACCCCTCCCCCCCTGTCGCAATCTCTGCCTCTCTCCGCAGATCGCGGTGAAGCGCTGTGCACGCGCCGCCACCCCGCCGGGCGCGTGTGCTGCAGTGCAGGCCGGGACCGCGGCCTATAGAGTTCTGCTTGTAAATTTGTAGGTTTGGAACACCAAAGAAAATGAAATATTTATGGTTTAAAGCGGCTTTTTTTATTTTTTAACATTTATTCATTTTTTTTACACAGGATTGAAGCAGGGGACCCCCAACTTCTGGAGATATTTACCCCATAGAGGGTGCCGGTAGCTGCTCGGCTACCAGAGTTCACCTTATGGTGGCGTTTCAAAGCTCCCTGCTATGACGTCATCAGGTTTGGCTTCCTATTGGTCTGCGTGACGCTGAAGCTTTAAACCCCAGCTAGCTCTGCCAGAGCGGCTACCGGCAGCCCCTATGGAGCCAAGTATCTCCAGAAGCAGGGGGTCCCCTTAGCTGAAATGAATGGGGTGTTCAGCTCTAGAGACGCCCTGCTTCAAACCTTTGTTAAAAAAAAAAAAGCTTTAACCCAAGGTTTAGCTCCAGATAATTCGAGTGTCTAATTAGAATTGTGGCTTATTCTTAAATAATTTGTCATGTTAAAAATTATTGACATCTATGATCAAGTGGTGTTGCCTTTGTTAACCCTCTGTGCGCCAGGATGTTAGGGTGCCGCAGACATTCTGGCTCCAGGGCTATGTGATGGCTAGTGTAGCAATCATATTGGCCAAATCTGCCCCTTGGCATCATACAAGAAAGACAATGTTTTGCTCTCATTGCACAGTGGCATGATGTTGGGCTTTCACATGTAAGGCTACCAAATTGCTAGACAGTCCACCAGTGGCATGGAGCATCCAATGGGTTAAAAACTCAGCAACTTGGTAACACTCAACACAGTCAATATTTCCCACTATACGCCGAGATGAAAAGTAGTACTGTAGGTGTTCATGCATATAAATAGCTAAAACCAAACCAGCCTCAAATGTTTTCGCTGCTCATACAAGTACAAGTATTATGTGGTGTGATTCTTTAAATGATACCGTTAAATGTTTTGTACAGTTAGAGAATGAAGCTGACCTTCTTAATGATTCTGATCTTCGTGCGATCATAAGAACTATTAGCTGTTCCTTTTTGTTCTAGATAAGTAACTGGTCAATTTCCCTTTTACTTAGTGGTAGAATGTCCCCTGTTGAGGGCGGCGTTCCAGCAGCCATATTGATCTTGGAGAATGTGGGTTCTTTGAAGGTTGTGATTAATGGACAGTAGGATACAGTTTCTCAAGACCTCACGGGTCTCTTTTCTCACAGAATGATGAATATGACAGTACAATGAAGTCTCAAAAGAGTGGACAGTCTGTAACTAGAGATATAAAAGCTGCAATGAACCTACAAGTGATTTATTCCAGTGGCTGTGGTCTCCACAGGATTCTTGAGGCAACCAACCAATGTCCTGTTATAGTGTATAAATTGGATGCAATCACCTGGCATGTTGGTCTGAGTACTTTGAGTACCACAGACTTGAGTAATTAAATGCTTACAAACCAGAACTGGTTAAATCTATCCCAGGCGATTTAGATAAATGTACTATAATTGCTGTTCATGAAGACTTGGGAATAATTGATCAAAGTCTCACGGCTGCAAAAATGATGTAATACTGGTCCCTGAAAACAGCAACAGACAGATGAAAGATAAAAAAAAAACTAAATCCACGCACAAGTTTTGCAGCTGGAAAAAAAGCCATCATGTATGGTTTATCCAAGATAAGAAGAAGGTATATTTGTTCCAAGGTCCCATTTACTATATTAAATTAGAGCTTTGATTTCTGCCTTTTTTTTTGTATGTCGAACAATCACTAGCTGCGCTGTTCAAAGCAAAATTTCTCCATGACCATCTTTTATTAGCTCATAATCACTTTACAGAAAGTATTGGCTTATCTCTGTGACACACATTTGAAAGCCATTGGGGAGCACAGCCAGATAATTGGCGTAATGACACTGGGCTCCTAGATGGATTGCTGTGGGAAATCTGCTGAAAGTGGGACTTTACAACAACGTGAAACCTAAAAATGGAATTTGGGAAACCAGTTTGTATGTCCATGTGAAAAAATGTTCAGTTTCCTAAAATCACTGGTTTCTGGAAAAGCATGTCCTCTTGCTTAACGCCAACTGTACACCCTAAGGGAAATTGTACTGGAATGAGGTCAGCAACCATGGGAAAGAATCCAGCACAGCCAGTAAACATTTACCCTTTAAATATTATCATAGGCTTTGCTCGTCCTGTATTTTTAGACTTGCTAAAAATGGAAATAAAAGGTTTAATATTGACAACAGCACATAAGTAATGCTTTTTAGGGTGGCGATTCCCATTTCACACTTGTAAAGCTATTTATTGACATACCCGTACCAACAATATTTAGATTGCAAAGACATGCCCACTTTCTGTAAGTCCTATGCATTTAAGAATGTTGCGATTTGCTGTTTGTAGCCATTTGTATATGGCTGTTTGCATAAAAAAAAAAAAAGGAGCCGTCAGGTTGCTAGAAGTCTGAAAATGGTTTACTTATTTGCTTGTATTTCTCAGGTGCATCTATGGGTTTGTTTTATGCTTATTAAAACACAATATGCCCAGTTTAGTAGATTTCTCGGTGAAGCTTTCCGTGGAAACGATAGTGATTGAATGTCAAAATGCTCTAAATTGTGGTTAGATGCAGCTATAGAAAGTATTAATATCCCACAATTATGTGTGTTACCACAAATACATGTGTTTAAAGACAATTTTATATGACCGGTTAAGGTAAAATAAAATATCCTTTGTGAGTTAAGCAATAAATATAGAGAGAAAATATAATAATAATAATAATAATGACATCTGTACTATCATAATTAAAGGTTGTAAGTGACATATTTTTATTGTGTAACAGGGAGCTGCCGAAGAAAAAATAATTCCCAAACCCTAATTTATTTATGTTCTGGCCATTGAGTCACCTAGCTAGCTTTAATTATGCTTACAAAAACATTGTTTAGGTATCAAATTTAAGAGATGTTTTTTTGGGGGGCTTATGGTAGAATTATTTACATCCGCGCTGCGTAAAACTACAGGTAGTCCTCGCTATCCAACGTTTCACTTTACAACGAATGGCATATCCAACGCTTTACAATGCAACCCTATGGGCCGTTTTTTGACGCCGGAATGTGTTATCCAATGCTCACCGCCACTGATTAACATGGGACTCACTTTACAACGGTTTCACTATCCAACGCTACTTACAGAACGGATTCCGGTGGATAAGCGAGGACTGCCTGTACTCAACTTTCCTATGCAGAACTGAAGCACATTTGACCATGTTTGCGTTTCAGCCTTCCCTTTGGTCCATGATAAATTACCTAATTGGTCTTAGGGGTGTGTAGGAATGTGCAGAAATAAAGGTGATATTGACAGATAAGGTTACAAGTTTCCAATTGGTATAAAAAATGAGGTGCTACCTATTAAAAACTACAAAGATAAGTGTTAGAAGAGAGACAGAGATGGTGCTTTCACAATGATTAATGGGGGCTTTGTATATTACTTTCTTTGAGGAGGAAACCAGGCAAATTAGGTTTTTATTTTAAGTCAAGTGTGTTTTGTAAACACGTGGTAGAATTTGGAAGATAATGCACACCAGATTTGTTTATAAAAATTAAAAGTCGTTTTATTCAAGTCAACGTTTCAGTGCTACGGTATAACCACACTTTCGTCAGGACAGGTCATATATCACCGAAACATTGACTCAAATAAAACGACTTTTTAAAATTTGTATTTTTCTAAACAAGCCTGAAGTGCGTTCTTCCTAATTGTACGAGTCTGCGAGGAGCCCACAGCAGCTGCTAATTAACGTCATCTTTCTCAAAAATGGGGCGTTACTGTGAGTGCAAGACCTACAACAAAGTACTTTATTTTGCAAACAAGTCAACATTCTTGTGAACCAAAAAACGTGCAACTGTACAGGGGTTGCATACTTTTGTGTAACAGATGGCATTTTAATGGTATTGAATAGCATTGCTAAATTTAGTGACTTGATTGGATGTAGTGATATTGGTTAACAAGATATCCTTGAGTTGAACCATTTGCTGACAGGGGGATTTGAGCTCCTTTGTCAGTATCTGGGTTACCGTGCCAGGCGACTTGGATTGCATGCAGATCTTCAATGAATGGTAATATAAATCACGGGTATTACTATATTGTTAAGTACTACAGCGGATCATCCACAAAGGAAGATACGGACAAGCTATTAGAATAATGTTTCTGTTACGAGTGGGCATTTATATATAGAGGTAATAGAAATCCTTCTGTAGTACAGAGTGAAGCTCATGGATCGAGCTTTTAAAGCTGCAAGGGATTTCAGAATAAGCATTTGTTTCAAGGGGAAACCTTTCGGAGAGTTCTGATAAGACATATTCTTTGTTCTCTCTGAGCAGGTAATATTGAACTACCTAATCCTGTGAAACCCCGCAGTGAGACATTTAAAGGCTCTCTGTAGTATCTCAAACACAGCAAAGGACTTTAAGGCACGTTCTATAGTGATATGCGCGTGCTGCGCCGTGCGCGCGGATTTTTAGTTGACTAACGTCAGTCAGTCAGCCTTTCTATACAAGGGCCGCTCGCGCGGACGGCAGGGAGAGGGGAGCCGACAGACAGCGGCGAAGATGAGGAAATTCATCTTTTCGCGCCGCTGCCTGCGCTCAAATGTATGTATGTGTGTATGTATGTGTGTGTATATACTCACACATACATACACACACATATACATTACCTGCAGCTCTCGGCACTATATACAGGAAAAGCATGCGGCACGTGCACGCGCGTTCGCATAGGAACGCACGGCCGCATGCTGTATATAACAGCCCTAATACAGCAGTCCTACTTACGCGCTAATTCTATAGCTGCCCAAGCAGGCGATCAGCCCGTTTTGGGCTGAAATTCACTATTGACTTTAATTTCGGACGAGCACGGCCCAATTGCCTGCTTCGGTGGATATAAAATAAGCCCCATAGATCCTTTTTGAATGTGCAGTAAAGCAGCTTCTCCATGGCTGGGAAGCCTGTGAACTCCATTCACTGCATATTAAATGAGTATATATTATACTTTTGTGGTTTTTTTTTTTAAATAAATCAGTTCCATAGTATTAGATAATGCTTACTACATTTTTTTTTTTTTTTAATTGAGCTCTTAATGTCATTTTTTAACGAGTTTTAATATACTGAGCATCCTCTGATTTCTATAGTGGGTTTTAGCCCACCTCCCCAGCAGTGCAAGATCTTTGTATCCCTTTCCTGTTTGTGATCATTTGTTGTCAATGTTCCCAGCAGTTTGAGCTGCAAAGTGCAACAATAGATAATGTTACCTTGGTAATATCAGGATACATTGTAGCTGCTGAGTTACACTGACTGAAGGATTGATTTGAAACAGAAAAGTAGACATTTAGTGAACCCTGGGAAGCAGGATCTATGCTGATCGATTACATGATAAAAGTGCTGCGTGTACTGCCTCTTTAAGTAAGGGCCTTATTTATTTATAACAGCACTTATATAGTGCTCTTATTCAGGGCACTGTACATTAGTTAGTAAAACTTGCTTGGTTAGTGGGGGGGGGGGGTTGGGGTCAGGTCTCTGGATTTAGGCTTGTCGGTGGCATGCTGATGGGTCTGAGTGGAGACGATTGGTTCTGTGAGGAGGGTATGTATGTCTTTAGCTCGATTAATGTACATAGCACTTCACAGCAGTAATACACATGACAATCATATAAATAACAAATAATATAAATAAAACATAAAGGGAAGAAGTGCTTCAGACAAAAGTACCATTTAGGAAAAGGAGTCCCTGCTCCGAAGAGCTTACAATCGAATTGGTTGGTAGTAAGAACGTAGAGACAGTAGGAGGGCGTTCTGGTAAGTGTGTCTGCAAGAGGCCAAGGTTTATGTAAGAGGTGTTAATTATCAGCCATGGAGCTACTCATATGCTTCTTTTGCTGCGCTTATAGTGCCGGCGACATGACTGATGACGTCACCCATCGCCGACCCGATAGTTGAATTTCAATTTTAGGCGATGTCGCTGGCTACAAGGCCAGTGACGTTAGAAAAGGTCGAGGGCAGAGGAATGGAGAAGCTCCTGATTGGCCGCAAGGGGAAACCGTCGCCAAAAAAAATCAAATATCAGTGACTACCAAATTTTTGGTATCACTGTCGCTCCGTCGCTTTGTCGCCGTCGTGTGCACTGTAAGCATTTGTTTTGACGCAACGGTTGCGTCGCCGGCACTATAAGCGCAGCCTTGAGCAGGTGTGTTTTGAGGTGGGTCTTAAAGGTGGATAGAGAGGGTGCTAGTCTGGTATTGAGGGGAAGGGCATTCCAGAGGTGTGGGGCAGTCAGTGAGAAGGGTTAAAGATGGGAGAGGGCTTTAGATACAAAGGGGGTAGAGAGAAGACATCCTTGAGCAGAACGCAAGAGCCGGGATGGTGCATAGCGAGAAATTAGGGCTGAGGTGTAAGGATGGGCAGAAGAGTGTAAAGCTTTAAAAGTGAGGAGGAGAATTGAGTGTGAGATGCGGGATTTGATAGGAAGCCAGGAGAGTGATTTCAGTTGGGGAGACCCTGAGACAGATTTAGGAAAGAGTAGAGAGATTCTGGCAGCAGCATGGATCAAGTGGGTGACTTTGGAGGGTTTTGGAGAGGGTTTAGAAAGCGGTGAGGGTAGGGGAGATCATGGGCGTTGGCTGAGGGTGGGGTGAGGGAGGGGATGGGATAGGAAATGTATATTTGAGATACGGAAAAATGCAAGCACTGATCATTGTAGCACTTTCTCAACCGTCTCTATATGTAATATGTATTTATTAACCTTAACATTGTCTGTAAGATTTTGAACCTAAGAGTCCATGCAAGTGCTTTAACTATTTATTACTCTTTATTTTTGTTTAGGATATATTTAGCCAATGCCAGTAGAGTTTCATGATATAGGTGTATTGCACATATTACAAATGGGTATGTACATTAGTATTGTTGTAATTTTTTTTTTCAGGAAACACATTTCCATAAAGTGTCACAAGATAAAAAAAAACTGACCTAATGATGGTGATAAAACTAGGTATCTGGTGCCTTAGAGCAGCAACCTTCCCCAAAAACGGATATTGATTTTATAACAGGATTATAACTGAGCGGCCTCCAGAGCTGAACCGAGTTATTTCCAGCTCCTAGGGACTCCTCGGTTCCCAAGACACAGTTTTTTGTGCCCGTAGTCTTCGAATGGGCAGTAGCGACGTCATTCATTTCAGGCCTCCTACTGGCCTGCCGTTTGGTGGCCATTTCGTCACCCTGAAATGGAAGGAGAAAACGGGCACCAGAAATGTTATCTATGGAAGTGTAGAGGTCCCTGCGGCTGAACATACAGTAGACTGGTTCATCTCAGGAAGACCTTCTTCCCCCCCCCCCACCCTGTTCACATTCTGTTAAAAAAAAAATTCCAAAGGAAAAAAAAATCCGAGAACTGCTTTAAAAAAAAAAAAGAAAAAAAAGGCAAGTACAGTAACGACTTGATTTGCGTGAGGAACGCGATCCTGGAAAACCTTGTGCAAATCGAACTGAAAGTTATATGGGAAACTGGGCATGCATTCCCGAGACCTCCACAAGTACCTTTTCCCCCACAACTGCACCTATTCGAACATTATTACCAAGTACTCTCGTCACTTCCCAGGTACTGCAGAAATCTACTTTTATTAGGTGTACAATGCTTTAACACTCGCCAGTGATGGGGCCTGGTGGTTGGACGTGCGCACTACTGGAGGAGACCAGGACAGCTTGGAAGAGAGGGCACGAAATAGCAAAATGGCGAGACATGCCAGGTACCACCACAACACGTCTCGTGTGCCATACCTCGTGCCAACTTGCGTACGTGTGAAGCACCCCTCGCTATTTTTTTCATTTTTATATTAAAAACAAAACCACGTACAGTAGGTGCGAATTCACAATAACCAAAGTCGCACAAATCGAGGGTAAACTGTATATGTCCATTTTGTTTACTCCACCTCAGTAACTAATAATTAGATTTCTTTACACCCACTGTATGTCAAATATTAGGTAGAAGACGATGGGAAATTAAAAGTAAGAGACAGAGACAGTAAAACCCAAACTCTGTTCCAGATTAGAATCATTGGCAGATTAACTTTCAAATATAGTAATAAAAATATATATAGTATACTTGTCTTATTTTGATAATATTGGAAATCGCCTAGATGTAATGTCTTACACATATAACTCTCGGGACTGCACTTGAAGCAAAGATCTTCCTGAGTCTCACACTCTGTTTCAATGATGGTTGTGTCTTTCTAACCCATTTTACCATTTGTGCACCATTGTGCAATATGCCCCATCCAGTTAGAATGGAATAGTGAAAACAATGTGGGCTGCTGCCCTATATTGCATTTATCAGTAAGTCTATGTTCAAGTGTATACGGAGTGTATGATCATGGAAACATGCAGCATTTCCTGTAAGCCATGCTATAAAGCAGGGGTGGCAAAGTTTTTGAGCATGGCCCCCCCCCCTGTGTGCCAGCCCCAGCGCTCACACCCCCCCTCGTATAATGATGCTGCAGGTCACGTGACCCTATTGCGCCATTTGCCAAGCATTTCCATGATGACGCGCCATGTCACATGACCCCGTGTCATCATTTGATGCCGCGTTGTCATGGTGACGTGACCAGAAGCCGGCTGAATCCCGGTAAGTGGAGTGTGGTAGAAGTCTGGCGCGGTTCCCCCGGCATTTAATTTAAATGCCTCAGGGAAGATCGCTGGGCCTCTGCAACCGCCGCCCCCCCCCCCCCCAAATCCCTCCAGTTTGCGCACCCTGCTATAAAGCAAGGGTGGGTAAACTTTATTTGTCTGGGCCCCCTGCCTGCTCTCCCCCCTGCTCGCGCCCTCCCTCCCCCCATACCTTTTCTTCTGCATTTTCTGACGTCATGTGACCCCGCGTTGTCATGGCAATGTGACGTCATATGACCCCACAGCATCATTTGATGCCTCGTTGCCATAGTGACGTGTCACCAGAAGCCGCCAGAGACAAGATAAGGGACTTACAGATTCCTCGCACACTCCCCCGGCATTTAATGCAAATATTGTGGGGAAGAGAGCGGGGGCCTCTGTAAGCGCCACGACCCCCATAGAAAATTTCCCCCCAGTTTGCGCACCGCTGCTATACAGAATGGGCTTAAAGCGGAAATACTACATTCACTATTTTTTTTCTTCTTTTTTTTTTATTTATATGTAAAGCATGTGACAATGTGATAAATCTACATTGTAACTTAAGCTGGCAATCGTGCTCCTGTTACACATCTGTCAAAATCCTGATTGTTTGCCCAACAAAATTACAGTTTTGGTTTCGGACGTGGTTTAAGTTCTAAAAATGTTCTGGGATATATACAGTAGTCTTTGGTTCTGATTTTGCCGAAAATCAATTTTGTTTCCATTTTTTATTTTGACCAAATTCTGGAAAAATAAATGAAAAACTTAAAAATAATTGAAAAAGATGACAAAACCTAGGGCACTTGGGCTCTGGTTTTGATATAATGTTTGGACTTGATTATAATGTTTGGAAAAAAAATCTTAAGGGTTTTGATTTTGTATTGAGACTCTGCTAGGTTCTGATTTCACACATCCTGGTTCTGCCCTTCTCTTATTAACATTGTTTCAGTTTTTCTAAGACAATTTTGGACAACTTACATTTGGGTTTGAAAATGAAAAAAAAAATCCGACCAAGATTATATTTTCACTGTTTTATTACATTTGGGAATGCAAGGTGCACTTTGACTAGTGCTGTGCTGCTTTATGGGATCGTTTTGCAGAATAAGCATGTTCTAGGCTGTTCATCAAAATATATTTTTTCTAACAAGTAGAGTAATTTATCATAAAATTGTAGGATCTGCTAAAATGTGTTTCTGTTACCCATGGCAGCCTGAGGGAAGATTTGCTCGGTCAAAGCCTTAGCATGAACAACAAAAAAAACGGATCATTCATTTTGCTAACCATATACTGTATGCAAACTCTTGTCCATAATAGGAAGTGACACATGAACACAGTTTGGTACAGCTGAATAACCAAATGATCTGCTTGTATCAAATTCACTGGAGTGCGCAGCCTTGCACTGTAAATACAGCACATAGTGGCCTGCAATGCATTCTGCTTATCTGGATACTTATGTGAGGAGAAATTAAACAGATGGCTTTGGGAGAAGCATATTGATCTCAAATCATCTTTAGGTAGAATGCTAACACTTACAATTGTAACAGTGTCAACTGCAGCTTGAACTCATTTGCCTTTTTGAGGTGCCAACAATATATTGCTTTGTGATGCATCCTGGACTAACTTATACTGACAGTACAGTTATATTGTAATAAAAGCTACCACATGTCTCCATTCGCCCGGGACAGGCCCAATTTTCACAGGTATAAAGAAAAGCACATTCTAGGTCTGAGATAATTGTAGGCAGCATAGAAGACTTGGTAAAATCTCCCAAATCGTTTTCCTTATAAATGCAGTTGCATGGGTTATATTTTACACCTGCACTACTCTGTCTCCAATATATCTGTTCCAGCCGAGTCGTCCATAAATTTGGTTTTAGTTAAATGTTTTCACATTGTATGTGTTGTGCCATCATCATCACTCAGTGACAATACATAGAAACATACAATTTGACGTTGGAAAAAAGCACTTGTCCAACATAGCCTGCCTATTTTCCTGTCGGCTGGAAAACCTCCGACCTTATTTGACCTTTGGCATTTTTTATATTTAGGATTATTTAGCCTTATGTTTTATCCCAAGCATGTTTATATTTCCTGACTGTATAACTATTCCACAAATCTACCACCCTTTCCACAAAGTAGTACTTCCTCATATATTCCATTAAAGAGGCGAGCCACGTAGCTTTTAAAAAAATAAATTAAAACATTTTGTTTTAATATATGCAGCCTTTATTGAAAACGAATTACCTAAGCTGTCAATCGATTGGTTTTTCTGTGATCGATCAGCAGTCCTACAGTAGTTCACTAAATGGCTCGCTTTCAGTTTCAAGTCAATCCATCAGTCAGTGTAACTGAGCAGCTACAATGTATTCTTATATTACAAATGTAGCATTATCTATTGTTACAGTTTGCAGCGTAAACTGCTAGGAATATTGGCAACAAATGATCACAAACAGTGTTACAAAGATCTTGCACAGCTGGGGAGGTGGGTTAAAACCTGCTATAGAAATCAGAGGATGCTCAGTATATTAAAACTCAAAAATGGCATTGAGTTGAATTTAAAAAAAAATGTAGTAAATATTATCTAATACTACAGAACTGATGTATTTACAAACACACATGTAGGATATTGCTTGGGTTGCTCCTTTAACCTGCCACACTCCACTTTGAGAGCACGGCCTCCAGCAGTTTCTCCAGCAGTTTCTTTTCTCTGACGTATGCTACCCTCCTGTACTTTGTTGAAACCCCTTATGTATTTGAAAATTTCCATCATATCCCACTCACCCTTCTATCTTCTACTCTGTACATATTAAGGTCCTTTAGTCTTATCTAATAGGTCTTATGCTGTAGATCAATTCAGTTTTAGTAGCCTTGGTTTTCTCAATCCCGAATTTATTTATGTCCTTCTGGAGATATGATCTCCAGACCTGAACATAATGCTCTAGGTGAGATCTTCCCAATGATCTTTAAAGTGGCATCACTACCTCTCTGCCGTTAATACCCACATCCAAGTCAGCTGAAATAACGACTCTTGAGTTTCCTTAGCTCTAGTCCAGGGGTAGCCAACTCCAGTCCTCAAGAGCTACCAACAGGTCAGGTTTCAGGATATCCCTGCTTCACTGATTGAGCCATCTGTGCTGAAGCAGAGATCCTGAAAACCGGACCTGTTGGTAGCTCTTGAGGACTGGAGTTGCCTACCCCTGTTCTAATTCAGGGGTACTCAAATCCAGTCAAGAACCCCCCCACCCCCCAAAAGGTCAGATTTTCAGGATATCCAAAGTTCAGCGCAGGTGGCTCAATCAGAGGCTCAGCCTTTGACTGAGCCTCTGATTAAGCTGGGAATTTGGGCTGCCGACAGGGGGGGGGGGGGAAGAGCCAGGACAAGTGTCAGAAGCTCGGCGTGGGACAGAGTGAGGAAGAGGCCTGCAGCTGGGGGAGAGCCGGGGCCCGGCTGTAACTACAGGACCGGCAGCCGAGCCCCTGCAGCCATCCCCAAAGAAAATCTGTATTTTTATATTTATTTGGGGTGCAGGTGTATTTTTATATATATATGAGGGGGTGTTTTTTTTTTTTTTTTATATATATGTATTGGGGTTGGATGTATTTTTATATGTATTGCGGGTGTATTTATCGGTATGGGCGGGGGTGTATTTATACATGTATTGCCGGGGGAGTATTTTTTTTTAATATGTATTGGGGGTATATTTTTATATGTATTTTTTTTTATATGTGTATTTGGGAGGGTTGGTATGTATTTGCGGGGTAGGTTTTTTCTGTATGTATTTGGGGTGTGGGGGTTGTATGTATTTATTTAGGGGGAGAAGGTTTTTTGTATTTGGGGGTGGGTGGGGTTTTTTGGTTTTATGTATTTTGTGGTGGGGATTGTATGAGGTGACGCGGAATTGAGTGAGAGTGGGGTAATTGACAGAGGGTATAGAGAGGGGGTGCAGGAGAGGAGTGAGTGAGGAAAAGAGGGAGTAAGAGACACAGGGGGGAGAAATACATGCGAGGTGGGGGGGATTGAGTGACAGTTTGTTAATTGATTGAGGAGGGTGAGTGAGGAAGGAGTGGGGCAGAGAGGAGAGAAATACATGGGAAGAGGGGGGGAATAGAGGGGGCTCACAAGACCACCAACACGGGGGCGGACGTTACACTAGTCCTGAGCCCCGGAAAATCTGCCTGCGGCCCTGGCTGGGATATCCTGAAAATCTGACCTGTTGTGGGGGCTTGTGGACTGGAGTTGAGCCCCCTGCGTCTAGTCTATAGTAAGTGACATTAAAGAATGTGTCCATTACCTTTGCAGAAAGCTTCCTCTAACATTTAAGATTCTATCAATATTCATTGAAAAGAGTGAGCCCTACATGCACTGGAGAACTAACCCTCATAATAACTGTGTGTGTGTGCTGAGTAGAAACAATTATCATTTTGTTGGTAGTTAAAAACTAGAAATATAGGATTAAAGGGTCTTTTGTTTTATTGACTAAATCAGTGGTTTCCAACGTTTTTATGGTTAAGGAACCTGATGTGAAATTCTGAGGAACCCCAGCCCTCTCTAATACCGCGTCGGAGATCAGATCCATTGTAAGGAACACCAAACCCTCTCTAATGGTGTGTGTGAAATCAGATGCATTGTAAGGAAGCCCAACCCTCTCTAATAGCGCATTTGTCAAGCTTCTTCAGGGGTTAACGCATAAGGTGGAGCCATACAGATGCTACAGGACTATCCAGTGGCTGGAGGATACTTTGGAGAAGATTCTGGCCGAGATTAGGTCCAACCTTCCCTGATATCAACATCTGTTTACTGTGTACGGCCGTCGCAGCAGAACCGCCAGCGGAGGAAGGAGTGCTATTTCCCTTTTCAGATTCTGACCCTGAGTGGTTCCAAAGTCTTTTATTGCTCTATGCTTCTGAGTAGTGTTGTACTGGGTCCTAATTTTTTAGAAAACCGTGTAATGGGTACCCGGGCAAAATGAATCATTTTAACCAGTTACCCGGAAAGCACTTACCTGCAGGGTGAGGAAGACCGCAGCGACATCTGGGAGCAGCAGCAGAGGTCCTGGTGGTGGTGGCAGCAACAGAAGTCCGTGTTCCGCCGGCGGGAACAGCAGAAATACAGCACACAACTGATACCAGTGTGAGCCGGGGAGCCATGTGACCGGAGCAGGAGCGTTCCTATTGGACAGCTGGCTCCTCCCCGTTGCTCGGTACATCACTACTTGTGAGATTAATATCTCTTACTTTTATTGCATATAAAAGCAATCTGCACCATTTTTTTCTGTGTCTTTCTTGCATGTGGGATCTCTTCCCCAAATTGTCTACTCCATCCATTCATCTGATCCAGACAAACGCCATCACCTAGATCAGAGGGTGCAAGAATGTGGAGGGGGGGGCGCGGTGGTTACTGAGGCCCCACAACCTTTCCCAAGGCATTTAAATTAAATGCCAGGGGAGGCATGAGGCCTCTGTAACTCCCTTACCTGCTCTCTGCTGGCAATGCGCGTCAAATGACGCTGCGGGGTCACATGGCATCACATGACCCGCGGCGTCATTTGATGCCGGGTCCCTGGAGGGGGGGGGGTGCGAACGCTGCAGCTGCCAGGCAGGGGGGTGCAGCTTACGAAGTTTGCACACCCCTGACCTAGGTGTCCGGATTCTACATTGAGTTTGTCACTCCTAATAACCACACTGCTTCAAACACTCACATACCATGTGAGTGCGTTTCTTATAAATTACTCATCACTGACTATATATAAATATACTGTGCTGCACTACATTTGTATTACTCATCACTGAATATATATAAATATACTGTGCTGCACTACATTTGTATCTTTATTTGTTATATATACGCCTGGATTGATTTGCGTTGATTTGCGTTCCTGGTCACGTCTGTCACTGACTTCTTTTCCACTTCTTCCTTTGCTCCAGAGTCTACTTCCCTAGTCTGTTAGAATAATACCAGGGAATGTTATTAAAACCTGGATTGTTTTAATGTAAATTCTTAAGGCTGCAGACCAAGAATATCCTACGTGTTTTTTTTTTTTTTTTTAAATCAGTTCCGTACTATGTGAAAATACTTCTAGCATTAAAGAATTAAAAAAACTCAGAATGACATTTTGAATTTATTATAATGTAACAAGCATTTTTGTTTCTATAGCAACCATTTTGCAAAGTCCCCTTCCTCTTCTGAAACAGGCTCTGACAAACCCCCTTTTTAGACCTTTCGTCTCTCAAGCAAGTGCACCAATTGACCAATTGTACCTAGTGATTGCCTGGTCACATGATCTTCCCCACAGAACTTTGCATCTTTGGTCCTCTTCTGCTGCACTGACAGCCATTTAGGGAACCATCGAGCCAAATCTTCGCCGATCGATCACAGGAGAACGGATCGATCGGCAACGTAGCTAATTACTTATCATTGTGTGGCTTGTATTGATGCACATATTAAAGGGGGAAAAATACGAAAATAAAAACAGCAGCTTGGACTGTTACTTTAAGGAAGCTGGAACATACAAACTTTTGTTAATGGAAAAAACTTTGAGAAATAAAAAGTACAGGTAGAATTCCTCAAAATCCAGAATATGTTTAGCAGCTTCAATTTTTCTCCCTCCAACACTTAAGAATATTAGTTAAATTCCTTACCATGTGCACCTACAGTGCTATACCATATTACGATATGCAAGTGTGCTTACTTTTATCTTTATTACAATATACACAAATATAAATATTAAGTTTACAAGCTAGCAGTGCATCTGAAATCATACAAGATGTCATTATGTTGTTTTATAAGCGTAACATAAAGATTAAGCAGTTGAGACATTTGCTGTGGCTTCATTGATTATTTTTTTTCTGTGACAATACTCTGACATCCCCCAAAATATTAGCTGCAAGAGTTTAATGCAAATTGTTATCATGTATTTTATGGGATATTAAAGTTGCAAGTAAAAGTCTAATATCAAATATCTATCATATCATTGGATTGGTGGCGGCGGCGCGTCGAGAGGGTTTAAAGGCACTCCAGTGAGTATGCTATCTTAACCCTGATAAGGCGCGAAACGCGTAGGTGTGGGCTTTTTTTGCCTATGTATGTCCTTATGATCCATTACATTTTCTACATTTTTTTTAATCTACGGGAACGCTTCTCTTTGATCATTTCTAGTCTGCATCAGGTAGTGCTCTGCCTTTCCCTTTTCAGTCAAGTAAAAGTCTAAGCCCAGTATATCAAAGCACTACCTAAAAATATTGTTATTAAATATAAAATGATGGGGAAGATTTAATACACAAGGTTACGCAATAGAGCACGTGATAACCCATTCTTCTGAAGGTACCTTACGGCTTGGCACTGCTTAGTCAATCTTGACATGTATATGCTCTTGTTTTAAGAAGGCTTTTATACTGCTTATACAGTATGTATTCCCCACATTAGAATCTTGGATTTATTATTCTATGGCCTTGCTATCAAACTCATTGAAAGCGAACCAGCAAGCATCTGTTTATATATTATTGTGTTCCAGAATTCTGAGCATATCTTTCTTGCATGTCTCTCATCCATGTAACCTTGATCTAAATTGTTTTGACCTCTCCATCAATACAGTGCCTTAGTCAGAAATAGACTTCTTTCTTCAGCAGTTTTCAGGCCATCTGTTTTCACCTATTCCTATTTAATATGCAGGTTTCTTCAAGGCTACCCATAAGCAGAATGCCATTCACATGTCAACTGGAGGAATTATTCACGGTGCACATTTCATTAATAATTGTACTATTTAAGATCTAATTATAGGTTAATATCCCACAGGTGATAGTTTGTGGAGTATCTTATAGTTTGAAAGTAGAACACCTCATTTCAGTCTGTGTTCTTATTGTGGCCTCACTGCTAAGGAATAAAGTATCGAGCAGGGGTAGTCCACGCCAGTCTTCAAGAGCTACCCACAGGTCAGGTTTTCAGGATATCCCTTCTTCAGCACAGGTCGACGACTAAGCCACTTATTGACCCACTTGTGCTGAAGCAGGGATATCCTGAAAACCTGACCTGTGGGAAGCTCTTGAAGATTGGAGTACACAAAGATTCATAGAAAGGTGCCTCTTTGACCTGGTTTCTATAAGATATAAAAAGTTTCAACAAATAGCCAAATAGTGTGATAGGAGCGAATGAAGCGGAACACAGGAATATATATAAATATATATTTATATATATATATGTATATATATACAGTGTTCGACAAACCTATACATTTGCTCGCCCCGGGCGAGTGGATTTAACCCCCGGGCGAGTAAATATTGGCCCAAGCAGCACACGTTTGGTACTAGGTGGCGAGTAGATTTTTTTGTGTGGCGAGTAGATTTTTTGGTGATTTGTCAACCACTGTAATATATATATATATATATATATTTTTTTTTTTCATACCACACACTTCTCGTGCCCTTGTTGGGAACTGGATAGTTTTCATATTGTACAGGGAGAAAAGACAGTTATGTGTATTCTACATTACTGTTACAACCACTAAAGGTAGCACTAATTAAAATAATGCAAGTAAAATGTCAGGCCACTTAAACATTTGTACAAAAATGTAAAAAAAAAAAGCAGCACCAAGTATGACAGATATGTCAGACATGAAATCTAAACGGTGTATATTCATGTAAATTACGGATTCATTATTAATAATTAATACTGGTGACTTTGCTCATTACACTAAATAGAAATCGTAAAACGTTACTCTGTATATAGGTAACTCTGTATCTCTAGCATCACGCTGGAGCTCAAAGCAGAATCAATCCCCATATCTTCCTGAACACTTACTGTTAAACTGACAGTGCCAACCTTTGCAACTGGGTAGTTTCAGTTCAGTGCCTTTGAGAATGTTCAAATGGTATCTCCATAAGCCTACACCTAGAATGGAGATTGATTCCCTAACTTGGATAATGTGAATATTTCAAGACTATGGGGTATATTCTATAAACTCCAAGGTCGCCAATCTGTGCGGTCTGACATGGAAGCCCCATTGAAGTCAATGGGTTTCCGACCACACAGATTAGCGATCTCACAGCTTCTAGAATATATCCCTGTGTTTTTTGGGATCTTGGTATTTTGAATACATATTGCTTCCTATAGCACCATGTTTATTTTCAGTGAGGACCTCTATCACTAACTGTCTGGAGGATAAGAACGCTCTTAAAATCTTCCCAGTAAATGTGTACGCCTTTCTTTTAAGAAAGCTGACCACAAGCCGTAATTAAAAGTACTGAAGGAGGGTCTCAGTGAGTGAAGGTGCTGCCTCTGATAACTGGTACTGAGTTTGGAGCAGGGGAACCTGGTTCAAAACCTGGTGTCTGCTCCTTGTGACCTTAGGCCAGTCAATTTATCTCCCGGTGTCTCAGGGACGAAAAACATAGATTGTAAGCTTTACGCGGCAGGGACTGTGTCTGCAAAAATTCTATGTACATTGTCAGGGCTGTCATTGCTATACAAGAAAATAAAAAAGTGACGTCTAAACTTGCTCATGAAACAGTCTACTTAAAAACCTGCCCACTTGCCCATGTGTTCACAGCCCACCCAGAACACCTGCTGTTGCTTATTTCTCTTCTTTGATAGGGTCATATAATGTTCATCTCCCCCACATGCCTCTGTATTCTTTTTGGTCTCACTCCTCTCTTCCCTGCATTCGCACATCCTTACATGCCTTGCACTCGCCTTTTCCTTATTCATAGTATTGCCAATTATTTCTCTGCATCAGCAACTTTCCATTACCTGTTTTGGAAACCTTGGAGCCATTAGTACAAAGGTAGCATTCCTGTAATGCCATGCAAGTGAACACACTGAGGTATGTCACTTTAGCTTCTGTTGTCACAAAAATTCCAATAACGTTGCATCCTACTCTATTAAGCAGCACCCAAGCCATATACAGTATAAAGAAGCACAGAACCACAGACGTGCTCCGTGATATATTTTCCCCTTTGAACTTCTGTAGAAATAATCAATAATAATCAATAATTATATTTTTGTACGGGCTTTTAGCGGAGTGTCTTATCTATGAGGGGCCTTTTTGCCCATTTGTACTTTTTTAAATTTAATTAGCCTTTATTTTTAAACAGAGAAATCGTGTGCACTAAAACCAATGTCTCACTAGTTCGTATTATAAGGACATTCAGACCTTTGTCTCCAGGGACCAGGCCAGCGGAGTTTATACAGAGATAAATGCCCTGGAAAGGCTATAGTTTGAGGCGCCTGCAGTTCTGCTTACTTAACTATTCGTGGAGTTGATTGCTCAGTTTATTTGCAGTTAATCATTTTGCTGTATATTTAAAACAATCCAAATGCAAAGAAGAGGCCCCTGAATTACTAAGATACTATTACTACCGCTAATATAACCATGGCAACCACCAGCGAGATTCTGTCAGAAAGATGGCCTTCATGGGAATTCTTTAGCACAATACAGAGTGAAAACAATCAAGAAAATGATAGGGATTTCTAAAATTTAGTCTATTTACATGTTCCCCTATTTACATGTTTAATTAAGACCGTTTTCATGGAAATGGGTGGGGTGGGGTTGGGGTGGGGGGTAACATTGGGAATTATATAATAATTTAAAAAGGAATTAAACTGTTAAATTGTCAGCACTTTGGATGTAATTTTTACTTTTTATATTTGCTTTTGTGTTTTGAGGTCTTATAGCTTTATTGCAGTTTATTGCCCATTTTGACATTTGGTGTCATGTAAGTTAAAATATACATCATTCTATACATACATAAACATGTTTCTTTTTTTTTTAAACTCTCGCTTCTAGGAATTTACATTCATGCTATGTGTGAAAACGTGAACATTTGCAGCTCTGGTTTTTGGTGCGGTGCTATTTTTGGCAGTGCTACATGTACTGTATCTGTGCTCGTGCGCATGGTCGTTTAGGATGTTAGTGCCGACGACGGCTCTTGTATCTTGGTGTATTGAGAGTAATACAGAATGACACATTACTGTTACACTTTGATTCCTTCTACTTGCAAGTTTAGCTTTGCTTACGGGTTTTGATTACACTGCTATGATTGTATACAAGGTCCGCAACCAGCAAGTTTATTGATTTGACCTGCTGCAATTGTTTCTGTGCTGGCTTGATTCATTCTTTACTGTCTCCCTGCACACTATGGTATTTTAATGAGCTGCTGAGGCGAAACACCGATCTTTGAAAAGTTATTTGTAGGCATACATACAGATGAACTGTTAGGATGTACAAGTTAGAAAGCGCAATATGAACCCTCATTAAGGTCCATTTTTCTTAATGATGCTAAGACTTGGCACAGATTAACATTTATTCAGTTATCATTTGTCTCGCTTGTTGTGCTGATGATGAGGGGAGAATGATGACAAGCTGAGACATACCTCGCCCGTACTAGCTGCAAGTCCAATACCATTTTATATTTGTTACTGAATGTTTACTTGACCTGGGGTTTTAATCGGTTAGTTTAGGTTTTGGTTCTGGTCTTGGATGATGGTTCAGTATAAAATAATGTTTTATTTAAAAAATAAAAAATAAACAACTGCAATTCTGTATTAGGTTTGCTTATCCGGCATTACATTTTAGAGCCTTGATTCCTTTGTACTGACGATGGGGGGGGGGGGGGAAGGGGGCGGTTATTCATTGAACTACAATTGTGCCGATCGGGGCACTATCACACGGAAACTCACATTGAAGTCAATAGGAGTTTTCGAGCAATAGTGCCCCAACCGGCACTATCGCAGCTTAATGAATAACCTCCTGTGTCTCACACTGTTCTCTCGAGCATCTGCATTGCGCTGAAAATGATGTATGTGGCAAGGAAAGTAATGTGATATCTTATTCTGCATGGTAAGCAAAACTAAAATAGAGGATTGATTGTATT
Source organism: Ascaphus truei (assembly GCF_040206685.1). Lineage (NCBI taxonomy): Eukaryota > Metazoa > Chordata > Amphibia > Anura > Ascaphidae > Ascaphus > Ascaphus truei. The sequence continues at coordinate 60,607,264 of NC_134490.1, read as the reverse complement.
ATAGTAGTACCCGTATATATTATTTTTACATACACCGGCTTGTACATGTTAGATATAATGTGTTTTGTTACAATGCCTTCAAATCAGCATTGACCTATTCAGTACAATTTATAGGGGCACTAGTATCTTTGTATGCACTGAAATATAAAATATGTAGCATTTAGAAGTACAGTACATAAGTAAAGTACGTTTTGCAAAGATAAAGGATTTATGAACCTGTATAATAGAGTTTTGTGTGCGTGTGTTTTAAAGCATTGTTGACCATGATATATAATATTTTATCTTTTTTACATTATAAAAATAGAAACATATCTACTTAAATAATTCCTACCAGCTGACTCCATCTTAACTGGTCCGGCAGTGATTTTGATTTTCTATTTCCTGTTCTTTTGGCGGGATAGTGAAAGGTCTGGCTCAGTAGTGACTAACTCCAGTCTTCAAGGGGCACCAACATTATGACTGAGCCACTGATTGAGCCACCTTTGAAACAGGGATATCCTTAAAACCTGACATGTTGGTGGCCCTTGTTGGCCTAGAACTCTATTACATAGGTGACCAGGAGTCGGCAGTTGTGACTTGTTATCTAAAATTGTAATGATATGAACACTTGTGACAACTACAGCAGTGTAAAGCAGGCATGTTGAGAGATGGTTTTATAGGGACTACGTTTCCTTTGTTCACTTAATGTTGAGCGGATGTAGAACAATGATGGGTGCTGTAAATGTTGACAGTTTTGTGTTATGCATCATTGTATTACTTTATCCAGCTCAATAATAGCCAATAAGGCTGCATAAAATACACGCAGAATATGTATTGTGCTAGAAACTGGGAAATTGCTCTTCGTTTGGTTTAGGGTCATGGCCAAATCATACTGACCAACTCTTGCAATTTATTTTAAGTAGCCTCCCTTCTTGTTAGCTGACATTTTTTGTAAACTTTTTTTACTTTCTACATCAAATTGCTTCCCTGATCCCAATGCAATTATATGCAGGATCCTGCATTCTCATCCATGAATCCATTCAAAGTAACATTTGGACTGGTGTAACCCTCCCTTGGGATTACTATGGCCTTAAGGTGTTAACTGACTAGGCTCACACAGAGTAAAAACCCCTTTCTGCATGGACACAATGACAGACTGATCTACAAATAGAAAGGGGAAATATCTGCTTCTCCGGTTCCAGGGAGGGGTGATAGTTGGAGAAGCTTCAGAATTTTGTAATGTAAATAGGTTACCAGTAAGGGGATAGACGTACATAAATATATCCCTGTTTGTTTTGTAGTCGCGGAAGTGCCCCACTGAAGTAAGGCCCACGGCCATGATAGAATTGAAGATTACAGGCTTCCATAAGGGAAACCTGTGTCCCTTAGGGTATACCCAAATTGTAGCCCTGGGACTTAGATGAATCAACATTTATAAGAAACCCACAATACACTACCTGGCTAAGGATCCCAAGGGAATGAGGTGTAGTCAGTGGCTAAAGAGACACCCTCTGCAACCTCAGCATCAGCGTGCTACAGGTGAGGTATGCAGGGCAAAGGGCAGGAATGACTATCCCCCAGTTACAGTGAGAAAAGGTAGCTCAAGCTGGGACCCTGGAGGTATATAGAGATGCATGGACCCAAAGAGAGAGTCACTCAAGAATGTAACAGTGAGATACAAACTCCAGTTAAAGGAAAAGCGCCTCCCTAAGAATATATGTACTGTCTGTATCTGGGGGAGATGATGTACATGTACAGACTAGAGAATATAAATCAATCCGCGCTCATGCTTCCTAAAATGTTGATCTTGAAGTAGATCCACTCTCCCCTTTTGCTGCTGCTGTAATCGTGAAGGCACCCCTGTGTGAAATGCGTTGCGGAGTTCACTCAGTGCAAGATAGGCATTCAGTCACTCAGTTGTCCAGCTGACAGCCTCCCCACGGAGCTTTGAGCCGTTTCCATCCGGCTAACCCCAAGTGGGAGTAGCGCTGTAGCTGTAGAGACACGGCGATTGTGGTGGACTACTCCCTACGGGTATCGCGAGAGGACGCAACCCGGAAGTGCCATCTGAGTACTGCCGGGCCAGTTGATCCCAGCGTGCGGGACTGATTTGTCCATTGCTAACTTGTGCCAGATGTCCTTGCACTCCCTTCTACTGGACTAATTTTAATATACATGTAAGTTACTACTTGCAATTGTTTTTTTATGTTTAATACATATATCTTGACCCTTGGTGCGCTTCTGTGCCTTTTTTTTACATGTACAGACTGATAATAAATTATGTTTGTTTTTATAACTACAAGGTAACGCAGCCTGAATAGCCACTATCACAGACACCTACAGTATGTAACCTCCATAAGAGCCGGGCTGGGAGGGTTACACTTGTATGAATCAAATCATGTGGGGTGAGTTATAGATGACTTTACTGTGTTGGCTTTAGATGACTTTAGTTGGACCTCAACAATCACTTGTATGTAAATTTTCAGTTTGAAACAAAACTGCTTCATAAATAGTCATTTAAAAGCCCATATTTTTTGTGTGAACTCCAACCCCACATATCAAAATGCAAAAGATCCACCCGGAGCAGGTGGATCTTGAAGTTAAAGGTTTTTGGGAAAGTGCAGCATCACATAGAAGCTGTCAGGCATGGACACCGTGATCCGCCTCATGTAATAATAATAACTACAGATACTGGTATTTATGTAAATACTCTTAAAATGGTCTAACCCTCTTCCAAACACCAATAAGGTGGCATTGGGTGAAGCAGTTAATCATAAAGCAACAGTACTGAAGTGGACTTGTAATACTGTAGAATGTTATTGGTGAATAGAACAAACAATCAACGTTTCAGTCCCTACATGGACCTTTATCTTAAAAAGAAATAAAAACATTCTGTACTTACAATGACCTTTTTTTGTTATATTCACTAATAACATGTTGCAGTATTTCTTCAGCAAGTCCCCTGGAGTGCTGTTACCTATAACCCACCGGATCTACGTTTGCACCCGCGGCAGAATCGACACGTTATTGTGAGCGCTCATTTTCTTTCTATTGACAATTAGGTGAAGCAGTGCACACTTTGTACTTCAGGGAAGCTGGAGATGGTTAATGATGCTTTCTTTCATTATACAGTGCACAATATTGTCATTTTTAAGGACTGGGGTGTACATATTCCGGTTCAATTTTGCAACATGGCTTTAAAGCTGATGAAAGTAACTTCTAATTTGTTCCCTGATGATTCATAAATGACCCTTGTGTCTAAAAAGTAAGATTTGATTAAGACTTTTTCCTTTGGTTGGTGATGGCTCCTATCCCACTGAAATGAGTTGCCAAAATGTGCTTCAAAAAGATGTCTTTCAAAGAAAATACTGGCATATTCAGTGTGTGAACATTTAGGGAAACTTTGAAATGCGTAATTAATGAATCAGAATGAATATATAATCCAACCAATATGGTGAATACATAGCTCTCTATATTCCATCTGTGACCTTCTGCCCAGATGGAAGAAAGTCTGTCTTATTGAGAGAGAATCTTCAGTTATTTTTCGAAACTAGGTGCTAAGAGAAATGGCATAAATGGAAAAATGGTCTACAAATGCTATTTTTTCTTTTAAATGACCCTCAGAAATAATACAAATTAGGACAACTATTAAAAATAAAGATTAAATACTACAAATTAGGACACATTTAAAAAAAAAAACAATATTACGTTCTCATAAAGACAGAATGCGAGCATAAACCTATTAAATTGATGAGTTATTCCATATGCTTTATTGTATACTTGACACATTACAAGTTTATGAAATAACTTCCCCTATATTAGATGATGGGTCAGAGATGTAGGCCCAAAAATGAATGCGTGTTCGTCATATATTCCTCTGAAAGTTTAACAGTCAATGGGGATCTTTGTCCGCAACAAGCCCGAACGGCCATGTCGGCATTGATAGAATAATGCCCCTTAATGTGATTACTAGGGAGAATTCAAAAGTCTCACTTAAAGGTGCAGACCCCCACACAGACCTCCCCCCCCCCCCCCTAATCCCTTTATACCAGGAAGGTGAGCAGGGGATCACTGGAGCTGAACTGCATTCATTTCAGCTGCAGGGGTGCCCTCATTGCAGAAATACTTACTGGTAACAGTGGCGCCTGTATTGCCTGGTCTTTAAATCTATCACGTCATGGGGGGGGGACGACGACAATAAGGTGTTGTGGCTTCCTATTGACCCGTGTGACGAGAGATTTTAAACCGCCATTTTTCTTCCCCTGGAAGGGATGGCACCAGCCCTACCTGTAGTGGTATCTCGGCAACCAGTGAGTCCCTGGAGCTACAAATACTGTAGCATGTTTCAGCTCAGAGGACAACCCGGTTCCCATTTAGGTAAAACTATTTTTAACTGGGGGTACTGCTTCTTTAACATTAAGGATTCTGGCAGACAGGGGAAGTGGGAAGAGTTCCCCTTTCGTACTTTCACTTTGAATCATACACAACCCAAAGAAGAGGAAGGGAAATACATTAAAATAAGGTATTTTGCTGCAGAGTTAATTTGGTGTAGTGTATGTCATGCTAGAGCTTGATTTTAAATACCTCTTACTGGTTGTGAGCTGGACTTTTTATACATTTGTTGAACTTCAATAACAGTTGAAGTTTTCAACACCTTATTAATTTACTAGTAACACTAATCAGGACATCTTTTCCGCAGCAGAAATCACAAGGATGCTTTCAGTAGTAACCAAAGAAGGGTGAGGGGCCGTGTTGGTCCTTCCATGTAGTAACAAAGGAGGGAGAGGGAGTAGGGGGTGTGACACCTTTTATTCGGCCAACAAGTGGTTGATATATTACAAGCTTTCGAACCTCTATGGGTAGGGGTAGGACCTGATGAAGGACCCGGAGAGGTTCGAAAGATTGTAACAGATCAACTACTTTTGGCCCAATAAAAGGTATCATATCCCCTACTCCCTCTCCCTCCTTTCATACTCAGACAGGGCCACGCTTGGTTACAAATGTTAATTTCACTGCATATCTCCTGCTTACTAGAAGCAAAAATAAAGCTCAATGTTAAAATGTATTCATGCATTTAATTTTTTCTTCTAACTCTGGACAAAGAAAAGATCATCAGAGTGTTTCATGTTCACTGTTCTCGCTTATTTTTGAATACAAAGTAAAGCCGGTCATTACAGAGAGAGCCACTTGAACTGTGCTAATTGGAAGATCAGTCAGCAGAAGATCTGACAGTGCTTTAATGAGCGGAGCTGCTGGAAAATGATGTTAAAGTCCATGAGATTCGTTTTCATTTCCCCCTGCAATTGTATTCATTTATTTTTACAATACCTAGCAGCAAGTAATGCTTTCCCTGGTCTTAGATCTTAATGGGTTCTGTATTCACAGATTAAAGATCTGTAACAAATAATACATTTAAAAAAAAAAACCTGCAGTCATATGACTGAGCAAAGAGAGGTATTTTATTTGGTAATAGATATGTTTTGCAAGAAGTTTTTTTCCAAAGCATGAATATCATGTACATCAGGAGTGGCCAACTCCAGTCCTCAAGGGCCACCAACAGGTCAGGTTTTCAGGATATCCCTGCTTCAGCACAAGTGGCACAATCAGATGCTCAGTGGAAGATTGAACCACCTGTGCTGAAGCAGGGACTGATTGAGCTGCCTGTGCTGACGCTGGAATATCCTGAAGACCTGACCTGTTTGTGAAGACTGGAGTTGGCCAGCCCTGATGTGCACCATAACAGTATAGTAATACAAAACAGCAAAAAGTGCAAATACACGAGATGCAAAACAAAGTCGGCTATTCAAGTCCCTATTTTAGATATATAGAAATATCAATAGCATAAGAACCCCGTGTACAGCATAAGTGAAGAAAAAGCTCGTATTTATCGAAAGAAACATCCTCAGTGGTGATCAAACAGATCTTCATGAATCAAAATCACGGTTGTCAATAAAGTTTCCAATTAATGCGTGAGCTTTATTCAGCAAGTATGCTGGCGTGTACAGGACTCTTATGTTACAGCAACAAGAGTTACACAGGGATCCATTTATTGGAAGACCAGTTTATTTGTTTAATTTCATTAAAACAACAAGGTCACAAAAGAAAACGCTTACAAGGTACTAATGCGATCGTACCTATTCCCGCTAAAATTGTTTCAAACCAGAGACAAAACATGAAACACAGACAGAGCCCAGTGCTACATCCATTGCCACAAATACACGGTACAGTGCCTATATAGATATAGATATAGATATAGATATAGATAAATAGATATCTTATGAATAAAATGGTCTTTTAGTTTAACTCTTTGGCCAAAGTGTCGTAAGCCCATGAGCCCCTCCAAGGCAGACCACGTATCATGGGTCCTAACAATAAATTGGCCAAGTTTATACCGGGTTACCCACATGTCTGCCTGAAGGGCTGCGGAGGTCAGGACTCATTTATTCACATGTGGTGGTCATGCCCTGAGGTCTCAGCCCTGTGCAGTGAGGTGATCTCTTGGTTGGAGAGGATACTAAATAGGGATATTCCCCTACATCCTTATCAACTTCTCTTAAACAGACCCCACCAGGACCTGTCTAGGTCTGAGAATAAACTGTGTCTCACATCTTAACAGCCACAAGATGTGAAATCCCTGCGGTCTGGAAGCAAAATGTCCTGTCCTCCATTTTCAAAATAAAAATAAAGTCTGGTTTATTTGTCACTAGCTGATATACCCGGTGTTGCCCGGAGGCAGGGAGGGGACGGGGGCGTGAAAGGCAGGGAGGGGACGGGGGGCGTGAAAGGCAGGGGGGGGAGTGAAAGGCAGGGGGGGCGTGAAAGGCAGGGAGGGGACAGGGGGCGTGAAAGGCAGGGAGGGGACGGGGGGCGTGAAAGGCAGGGAGGGGACAGGGGCGTGAAAGGCAGGGGGGTGCGTGAAAGGCAGGGGGGGTGCGTGAAAGGCAGGGGGGGTGCGTGAAAGGTAGAGGGGGGGTGCGTGAAGGGTAGGGGGGGGCGAGAAAGGCAGGGGGGTGCGAGAAAGGCGGGGGGGGGCGTGAAAGGCAGGGGGGGGCGTGAAAGGCAGGGGGGGGTGCGTGAAAGGCAGGGGGGGGGGGCGTCAAAGGCATGGATTCCTCCCCCTGCATTTCCTCACCTGGCAGCATGCCGCGCTCCTCGGCCTGCCAGTGGTTCTCTCCCCCCTCGTGGCCTCGGGCGACTCCCGGTGGCACAAAGGAGCTATTGCGCAGCCGCAACTCCCTGCCGCCCTCCTCCTGCTCCTCGGGGATGTTGACCGGGGTAGCGGCGTGTGGGGGTGGGGGGTGAGCCGTAGAGAGCGTGCTCTGGGCGGTGGGGGGAAGTGGTTGAGCGCCGGGGGGGGTGGTCCTTCCGGAGGCTGCCTGCCCACTGCCTGTCCCCCCGCCGGGGAGGGAAGTGAGCGCCGGGGAGGGAGGTGAGTCCTTCTGGGCGCCGCCATCTTAGGCACTTGGTGCCGCGAGGCAGCTGCAGGAGGAAGGGGGTCCTTCCGGGCGCCGCCATCTTAGCCACTCGGCGAGGCTGCCTGCCCACTGCCTGTTCACCCGCCGGGGAGAGAGGGAAGTGAGCGCCGGGGAGGGAGGGAAGTGAGCGCCTGGAAGGGAGGTGAGTGAGTGCCGGGGAGGGAGGTGAGTGAGCGCCGGGGAGGGAGGTGAGTGTGATGGGGGGGTTAAGATGTGTGTGTGTGTGTGTGTGGTTGTGTGTGTGTGTGTGTCCGAGGGGGAAGAGAGTGGCAGTTGGGTGACGTCAGAGCCACCAATCTGATTGGCCAGAGGCTGAGGACCAATCAGATTCACCGCAGCTAGTACCAACCTTTCGATTTTATATATTAAAGAAGATATGGAGAAGCTGACCAGTGTCTTGAATGACTCCTGCCCTAAATTCTGGAAAGTGTGGCTCCCATGGATTCTAAACGTTGAAACTCAGGGGTTAAATCCACATACAAGTATGATATGAGGGCTCTCTAGACATGTCGCCAATTAAAAACCAGAGGACTCGACAAAGGATTATTAAAACTAAAATATTATAAAAAGAAGGGAAGGTGGCCTCTCAGGCCATGTCCCTCTAGGACCCATTGGCTTTGAACCTGGAGATATATGATGTACTAAGATGTCTTAATTAATGTGTCGGTCTGAATTCTGTTTGTTCCTGCTCTCAAAATGTTAGTCAATACATTGTATTGTGCCACCTTCCCTCGCTCCCTCTTTTTCTTTTGTAATCGCCCCCCCCCCCCCCCCCATATCCCTCCCTTGAAAAGCCGAAATAAACTTTGAGTTGAAAAAACAAAAAAAAACCAGGGTCACATACATGTTGCAAGCAAGAGAAGAGTAGCCACAATTTGGTGTCCAGTAATAATAATTGCTGCTCTGGTGTCGTCGGATCTACGGGTCTAGAAAGCTTAAAGCTGCAGACCAAGCAATATCCTACATGTGTTTTTTTTTTAAAATATATAATAAATCTGTTCTGTACTATGAGAAAATACTTGCAGCGTTTTCTTTTTTTAACAACTCTAAATTACGTTTTTAATGTATTCTAATGTAACAAGCATTTGTTGTAACTATAGCAACCATTTACAAAGTCCCATGCCCCTTCCTCTTCTGAAACAGGCCCTGGCACACCCCTTTTTGAGCCCTGCCCTCTCTCTAGCAGTGCACCAATTGTATCTAGTGACTGTCTAGTCTAGTCCTCTTCTGTGGCACTGACAGCCATTTCTTTGATGATCGATCACAGGAGAACGGATCGATCGGGAACTGAGCTAATTACTTATCATTGTGTGGATTGTATTGATGCCCATATTAAAGGGAAAAAGGAAAAACCGGGAGCTTGGACTGATGCTTTAAGGAATAAAGAGTCATTGCGACATTTTATATATAGCCACCATGGTTCTCCTCAGTGGGACAGCTGCCCACATTCCTGAAGTTACCTAGGTGCTCGAATTGAAACGTGATTATTATGCTTCGATGATGCAAATGCCTAAGGCTAAGAATCATTTACACTGACGCAAGTTGAAAATTGATAAAATAATGAGTAGTTAAATATAAATCATTCTAATCAAACAATTTTGAAATTGCTTAGTAAATTGCTGTTAGATGCTTGTTGTAATTTAAGTAAAATATAACTAGAATATTAATTAACAGACAAGTGCAGTCTCTGTATGTATGCTTTAATTCAGGGGTGGCCAATTCCAGTCGTCAAGGGCCACCAACAGGTCAGGTATCAGTGGCTCAGTCTTTGACTGAGCCACCTGTGCTGAAGCAGGGATATCTTGAAGGCCTGACCTGTGGTGGCCCTTGAGGACTGGAGTTGGCCACCCCTGGACTTGTTTTTTTTTTTTTTTCATTTAATATTAGTTTGACTTCTTTTCTGGTCTCCCAGAGTGGTAAAGACACCACATTAGGCAAGGGACTTGCACAATTCTGCTGTTCTCAAAACAGCAGTTTACTGGATAAGGTTATAATTAACTTAATTATACAATAATTAATAATAAACAAGGGTAACTAAGGGGGTGTAGTATAAACATTTTACCATTTTAATTAAGGGGAAGTGATGAGCCTGATATTCATCTTAGAGAAATACTACACACATATTCAAGATACCTATCATTTGTCTTAATACACACTCTGTATACGTCAAGCACCCTCTCTCCCCACGTTCAAGGCAAACCTTAAAACACAGCTCTCAAATTAAATATCCAAATAGCCTGGGCTCGTGGCTACTGTCCCACACCCGCAGTCACTCCTACCAACCATTTTGGCCAAGCACTGACATCTACTGCACTTATGCACTCCTCTGCAATCTCTGACAATCTCCCAACTTAGATTGAAAAGGAAATGGAAAAGTCCAAGTGAGTGAGTGCAATTGGATAATAAACAATTGTGATTAATAAATGCAGTGCTGTTTGGTGAATAAAGCACTCACAATGGTATTGGTGATGAATGTCTCAGTAGTCTCCTTGTCTCCTCAAAAGATATAATTAAGAGAAGACATGGCATAATATCACTTTAATGCACATGAAAACAGTGCTGGGAGAATAAAACCAGCTCATATTCTCCTAGTTCTTTGGCGCATTGAGTGTATAAAGGGTACACTCATACCACTCCGGATCGTCCACAAATGTAAGCAACCACGTCTGTTGTTTTGTCCTCCACCACGGCAGCCTTAATCGTCTGATCCTGCACATGAAAACAATGCTTGGAACCCCTGAGGAAGCCGCAGATTGAAAAGGCGAAACGCGTAGGGTTTTTGACCCTCTGAGGACTCCGTAATCAGAAACCAGGACGCCTGACTCCAGCAGGCCATCGTACTGCAGTGCACGCAGACTCGGAAGTGCCGATGCCAACAGCCAGGATGATCAGATGATTGAGGCTGCCGTGGTGGAGGACAAAACAGATGTGGTTGCTTACATTTGTGGACAATCCGTAGTGGTATGAGTGTACCCTTAATACATTCAATGCGCCAAAGAACTGGGAGAATGTGAGTTTGTTGTATTCTCCCAGCACTGTTTTCATATGTATTAAAGCGATATTATGCCATGTCTTCTCTTAATTATATCTTTTGAGGAGACAAGGAGATTGCTGAGACATCCATCACCAATACCATTGTGAGTGCTTTATTCACCAAACAGCACTGCACTTATTTGTCACAAGTGAAACCGTCATTTTGCGCTGCTTTGTATATATTTTTTAATATTTTTTTCATACCACTTAGATTGTAAGCTCTCCGGAATGGACCACTCTCTCTGGAATTGACCACTCCTGTCCTAAGACAGGGATTTCCTTTCCTATTGTCTGACTTTGTTGCGCTTATTGTATTATTATAATTTCCTGTACATTATTGTCTTTGTAAAGCGCTAAGCACAATGTGTGCCATGCATACATACATATGCATACATACTATGTATAAATAGGTAGCTTGTGAGGGAGATGAATACCACTTTTTCACACACTTCTCATATCATGTCCAGAAGTACAGCATGTGGGTGCATAGTTAAGACTGCTTTTAAATAAATTATATGTACAAGTTTATTGCATAACTAAAGTTTTGAAGAGGCAAAAGTGTTTCCTTGTTAAACCCCTTAGTACTTACCCGTATCTTACTCTATTAGTCTGCTGTTAAAATCATTCTGTATAGGGTTAATTTTATGTGCAATTGAGTGAGCAGGTTTGGATCACCCGCTCCTTACCTCTGTTTCTTTTTCTTGGCCTTTACTCAAATGGCACAGAGCTTTTTAATTGATTTACTGGCTTACTAGTTTTATCTAGCAACGGTGAATTCTCTTTCCAAAATCATAACCACGACAATACGAAATCCATGTTGACATCTTCCCGAAATGTAAAGGATTTGTGCTCATGGTGATAAATTAGCATCTCAATATCCCCTTTCAATGTGCGTATTAATCTTATTAATATTAATGCATGTAATGAGCTCATTCTGCTGACGAATTCAATGTCATTTTGTCATTTTCTTTTTATTGTACTTTAGAGTTTTACTTTTAGTGTCGAACCGTCTTTCTTTAAAGATGTTAATGACAGACCCATTATTTAGTATTATGTTACAAAACACTACTTGAAATATCACTGATCTTAATTCTCTATTAAATGTTTCAAAAACAAAAAATCCAAGCGCTGGAAACATTGACCATTTGTATTGATTCCTTGTCCGTTCAAGCAGAGGCTGTAATGCTTTGCTCTGTAGTGGCACTGATAAGATGTATCTACCGTGAAGATGCTTTTTGGACGTTTTGTAAAAAAATGACATCCAGATTGATCAAAGAAAGTATAAAAAAAAGTGTTTGCATCTCACATACTGCAAAGCTGCATCTTGTACAGACTAATAAAGTCTCGGAATCAAAGTTTAACACCAGCATGGAATCCCTGGTTCTATGTCCTAAAGCAGGGGTGGCCAAGTCCAGTCCTCAAGAGCCACCAACAGGTTAGGTTTTCAGGATATCCCTGCTTCAGAACAGCTGACTCAATCACTGATTGAACCACCCATGCTGAAGATGGGATATCCTTAAAGCCTGACCTGGTGGTGGCTCTTGAGGATTGGAATTGACCACTCCTGTCATAAGGCAATTTGGCATTGAATTGGCACATATTGCTTAATTTTCGTCTAGTGTCTCTTTGCGTCAATGTATCAAGGATTTTGCTCCATGTGCGTTAGCTTGTTATTTGGTGAGTGACAGTAGGAGGGGTTGGGGAGGAGTTATATGGCACACCTATTCTAATGTGATGTATTAAAATCTGCAGCTTTGTGCATCACTTTTTCTCCTTTCAATCTGCACCCAAAAATTTACGAGGTCTTTACTCTTTCCTAAATCTGTATCAGCGCTTCTCCTGCTGAAATCCCTCTCCTGGCTTCCTATCAAATCCCGCATCTCACACTCCATTCTCCTCCTCACTTTTAAAGCTTTTCACTCTTCTGCTCGTCCTTACATCTCAGTCCTAATTTCTCGCTATACACCTGCCCCGACTGTCACCGTTCTGCTCAAGGATGTCTTCTCTCTACCCCTATTGTATTTAAAGCCCTCTCCTGCCTTAAACCGTTCTCACTGACTGCCCCACACCTCTGGAATGCCCTTCCCCTCAATAACCTACTAGCACCCTCTCTATCCACATTTAAGAACCATCTTAAAACACACCTGATTAACGAAGCATATGGGTAGCTCCGTGGCTAATACTATGCAGCTCATACTTCGCCCGTGGCCCCTTGCAGACACACTTACCAGAACAAATTCCTACTATCTCTGTACATTCTTCCTACTTACTACTTAGATTGTAAGCTCTCCAGGCCAGGGACTCCTTTTCCTAGTGTTACTTTTATGTCTAAAGCACTTCTTCCCATGATGTGTTATAATATCATGTCACGTATATTACTGCTGTGAAGCGCTATGTACATAGAGGGCGCTATATAAATACATACATACAGACATGCAGTACATACAGGTCTGAGGTGACGTTGACTTTCTTGCTTAAATATCTGCACCTTATGCAAGAAACTGGAGCACACGTTTAGTACGTGTGATGCAATTTTGGAGCAGTTTTTCTGTGTTGATACATAGGTCCCTATATGTTTGAAACTTAGATTGCAAGCTCTTTGGGCAGGGTTTTCCTAAAGTTTTCTTTTCTGTCTGAAGCACTTATTCCCATTAAGTCCCTTATTATTTTGTCACATGTATTATTGTGGTAAAGCTCCGTGTCCATGGATAATGCTATACAAATTAAGATATACATACATAAATATCTGTATTTGATTTGAAACCTATGTTCAGAGTTTGGCCGTTTCTCATATGTTTCACTTGGGTAAATACAAGCATGAAAATGCAACTGGAATCCCAAGAAACATCTTCTATTTACTGAAGTTTCCTATATAGCCGGACAGTTTTATTGTTAAAAGGAAAACGGTTATGCCTCTACGTAGTGACATTGTCTGTAGGGCAATAGACTTCCTTCCTCTGCTGAGTTTTCTTGCCTTGTTTCCTTGCTCCTGCAGGAAAGACTCTTCTCACATCTCAGACCCATTTTGCTGACAGAGAAGGAGTTCTTTTTCGATGTGGGAACAGCTGTAATTCTCGTGGATCTGTGGTATACTAGAAGACAAAAAGTAACTAGGACATAAGCCTTAGTATGGGATTCACACTGCGCTGTGGTGTGGGATCTGTCGATGGTCTTCGCATCTAACTCTTCATCGTGAAGAGACCCGCAATACAACGTCTCGAAACATGTAGGACTTGTGGCACCGCGCGAATACCGTACCTGGTGAACATTGTGGTGACGTCACTGGAGAGGCCGGCGGCAGTGAATCGGAGGAGTCAGAGCCGTGCGACCTACCAGTTAGATGCGAAGACCATCGACAGACCCCGCACCAGAGCGCAGTGTGAATCCCATACTAAGGCTTATGTCCTAGTTACTTTTTGTCTTCTATTATACCACGGACCCACGAGAATTACAGCTGTTCCCACATCGAAAAAGAACTTTAAAGAACTTTTTCTTCTCTGCTACCCAAGCGCCAGAAAGGTCTGTTTTTTCTAGTCAATCTAACTGGTTGTCAGACAGCCAGCAGGACATTTCAGGCAGCTACATTGGACTTCATTTCACGGGACTGTTCAGTTTGTATTATATTATTATTTTGTATTGTGGTCTGTAAATGCTTGTATAGTGTTATTAGCGCTTTTTTTTCACTAATTTAGCACTCATTTTGCTAACAGTTTCATGTGCAAAGAGATTCCGTTACTAGCAATATGTATTCTTATCCCTTTTGCAGCCACATCATGCTTTAAAGCCGGGATGCTCAACTCCAGAAAGCCCCCACCAACAGGTCTGGTTTTCAGTATATCCCAGCTTCAGCACAGGTGGCTCCATCGAAGGCTCAGTCAAAGACTGAGCCTATGATGGAGCCACCTGTGCTGAAGCAGGGACTGATTGAGCTACCTGTGTCGAAGCTGGGATTTCCTAAAAACCTGACCTGTTAGGGGGGCTGGAGAACTGGAAATGAGCACCCCTGCTTTAAAGAATATTGTGCCTATATCTGTTGAAGTTTCTAAAATAACATCTCACAAGATTAAGACAGTAACCGTCACGCAGTCTGAAAGACAGGGCTATCTTGTTTCAAGGTCCTTCACAAAATACTGGGACGCAAAACAGGCGACTGAATCTAAAACATTTTGTCTCGTGAACAACATGTCTTTTCTTCTTGGGAAATCTCCGCTGCCATAAACGCCCCAGCTGAAGCACGGTGCAAGCTCTTATTCAACATTATGCAGCCATCTCAACTTCAGCTTTAAACATGAAACCTTCACTGTGTTGGTAAATGTTAACGGCAATAAAGAAAGATGTGGAAGTATTGGGTTCGCATTATTAAACGTTGATTGCTGCAGGAGTTGGTATCCGCCTTATTTGATTTGCTCACCATTCTGCAACGGCTGTTATTTACGACGCTGATAATTGCAAATGTGACATCCCACTGCTTTTATGTGCTTCCTACTTGTTTTTAATCACTAAACTTCAGGAGGGACCAGTGATAAATCGCTGTAGCGTTCGCTGCTGATACCTCTTGGTGTGTGAAGTTGTGAACAACGTAGTGACGGTCCTGCATGGTTTGAAGCAGATGATGCTGTCTGAAGGCTTCATCCGCATTGAGCAGGGGCGGCCAATTCCAGTCCTCAAGGGCCACCAACAGGTCAGGATTTAAGCATATCCTTGCTTCAGCGCAGGTGGCTCAATCAGTGGACTGAGCCACCTGTGCTGAAGGGCTGGAGTTAGCCACCCCAGGCATAGACATTTAAGGGTACTGTGACAGGGTGAATGAACATCACCAGCCATATACCTGGCAAACATATGTTTAGGCTTGCAGTGCAGCAGTGAGGAGGTTAAGTTTCAGTTGAGAAGGGCTGCTTAATTAGTCTGACACAGCTGCATAATCAAGGTGTTTTAAAACCCCCAGGCTGTACACATATGTAGGCTAGCTGGTCAGGAGACAGGACTGAAATACTGAAGAGATTACTGCTATAAGGTCTGTTTTTCAAAGTACCTGTGTGATGAACTGTCTGTGTCCTGCATGCTGAAGAGAAGCTGCCTTGTTTTCTATGCTGAAGAGAAGCTATTTTGTTTTTGTATGCTGAAGAGAAGCTATTTTGTTTTTGTGTGCTGTATTTTTTAAGGCTCAATAAATAAGCCTTATCAAGAGAACCCGCGTGTGTGGTTGCATGCACCCTGTAACATATGGTGTCAGAAGTGCCGGGATTTTGAGAGGCCCCTGCAGTTGAAGGGCCACACACACACAAAAATGAGAAAAATGGAAGAATTTTTAAAAGAGTTTCTGTGCGAGCAGACCAGACAGCAGGGACTGTTAATGCAGGAGCAGGCCCAACAGCAGCAGCAGCAAACCCAGTAATTGCAGCAGCAAACCCAGCTCCTAACCCAGCAGCAGGCAGCACAGGATGAGCGGATGGCCAAGCTGCTGACCCAATTCCAGGGGTCTGCCAGTCCAGAACTTGCGAACAAACCCCCCGGTCCTCCTGATGAAAATGGCTCCGAACGAGGATCCAGGGGCTTTTCTACTGACATTTGAAAGGGTTGCCGAAGCTCAGGGCTGGGCTGCAGATCGCTGGGCAACTGCTTTGGGCCCACTCCTTATAGGAGAAGCCCAGGCCTCATATCAGGGCCTCCCAGCAGATCAGGCAATAGACTACTAACAAGTAAAAGCCGCCATTCTGGATCGCTTAGGTCTGACCCCAGAGACCTACCGGTAGCAGTTCCGGAACCTGAAGTACACCGCTAAGATGAGACCCTGGGTCCTCGCTCAGCTGTTATTGGACTTGTGTACTCGCTGGATACAAACAGAGGAGCGCACTAAGGAGGCAATTCTTGAGCAAGTGGTTTTGGAACAATTCCTACAGATAGTACCCCCTTCTGCACGCTCGTTGGCTCGTGCCTCTGAAACCCTAGCTTTGGCGGTCCGACTCGTTGAGAACTTCCTTGGGGCCGAGGATCAGGCGAGTGCCTTGGACCCGACGGATCCAACTTCACCAGCACTTGCGGATACCCAAAGAGGGAGGTTGGAACAACGGGGAAACTGCGGCCCCTCCATACGCAACCACCAAGTGCCACGAAAGGAGCAGTCCATCCAACAAGGAAGAAGTCAAAACGCCAGGCACCGCCGAGACCCTCATCCCCTTCCTGATGTCGGCTTGTCGCCAAATGAGAGGAACTTCCGAGGATGTCGCCCACAGGACCCACCACATGCCTGGTCTCCAGTATCCGGTCCAGCGGAGCGCTATCCGCGGCACCCTCTTGCGAGGGAACCCTCTCCATGTTCCGCCTGCGGAAAACAAGGCCAACGGCATGTGGACTGTCCACAGATGGATTGTTCCTTCAGCAGGACCGTCGCCTCAGCCTTCACTGGAGAAAGTTACAAGCCCTGGCTACTTCCAGCCCAGGTTGGGGGAAAAACCGTACAGGCCCTTGTAGATTCGGGCTCTGGGAAAACTCTGGTCTTGCAGGAACTGTTACCGCCTAACGTGTGTTCTTTTGACTCCCCATGGAGTATAGAATGTATACACGGTGATGTAAAACGGTATCCGACGGCCAAAATCCGGCTACAGTTAAAAGGTCAGGAGGCCTACCTCGAAGTAGGAGTCGCTCCTTGGCTCCCTGCCCCTGTTGTGCTCGGACGGACTGGCCTTTCTTTTCGGACCTAATGGCTCCAGTCTCTCACAAGGATCCTTATTCTGTGGCTTAGGAGAACCCTGGCAAACTGTTCCCCTTCTCGGCAGACCTTTTTCCCAGTAGACAACGGGTTCAAAAGACTTGGAGCAAAGACGCTCTGACAAACAGGACTGGTTGCAGAATTCTAGTAGCCAGAAGTCACAAGTGATGACTGGGGATGGCCAGAGGGAGGGGGTAATGGGCCCTGGAGATTTACCAGACCTATACCTCCCTGATTTCGCCAGAGGCAAAGGGAAGACCCAGTCCTTGCTAGACAGTATGATAAAGTAGTAAAAATTGATGAGCAGATATTGAATGCACAGTTGGTGATAGTATTCCCCCATTTTGAATTATCAAATGATATCCTGTATAAGGTGAATAGGCAGACACAAACAGGGGAGGTCACCAGACAGATATTGGTTCCCAAGGCGTTTGTTAAATCTGTGTTCACTCTAGCCCATACTGTCCCTTGGGCTGGTCACCTGGGCAGGGATAAAACATTGGACCGTATTTCGTCCCGATTCTATTGGCATGGGATGCATAGTGATATTGTTAAGTTATGTGTGGCATGTCCGGAGTGCCAGCTAACTAGTCCGAAGGGACAAAAACCATCCCCTTTGGTTCCTCTACCCTTGGTGTCAGTTCCCTTTGAGAGGATTGGGGTACACTTGGTAGGACCTCTAGAACCTTCTCCGAAAGGACACAAATTTATTCTTGTAATAGTTGACTATGAAACAAGATATCCTGAGGCGTTCCCCCTGAGAACAGCAACGGCGAAGCAAGTAGCCAACAAGTTGTTGGAGCTGTTCTCACGGGTTTGACTTCCCCAGGTTATGTTAACAGACCAAGGTACAAATTTAATGGCTAAACTGATGCAGGGAGTCTTAAAATTCCTAGAGGTCAAGTCGGTTCGGACATCGGTCTACCATCCACAGACTGACGGATTGGTGGAAAGATTTAACCGAACTCTAAAAGGGATGCTGAGAAAATTTGTAGATTCAGAGAAGAAAGCCTGGGATGAACTTCTCCCTTTTCTGCTGTTTGCAGTGCGGGAAGTTCCCCAGGCCTCCACTGGACTCTCTACATTTGAACTGCTGTATGGCCGCCAACCCCGGGGTATCCTAGACCTCCTAAAGGAGTCCTGGGAGGAACAGCTTTCCCCTTCTAAGAATACCCTGCAATATGTATTGGACCTTAGGAAGCGCCTAGATGTGGTCGGGCATTTTGCTAGGGAGGATCTTAGATCAGCCCAGGACAGTCAGGAGAGACATTACAATCAAAATGCTCGTATGAGAGTGTTTCACCCAAAGAGATCAAGTGATGTTGTTGTTACCCAGTTGTGAGAGCAAACTCCTAGCCAAATGACAGGGCCCATTCGAAGTACTCAGCCGCACGGGTGATGTGGATTACGAGATCGCTCAACCAGGGTCCAGGAAGGGTAAACAAATTTACCATGTGAACTTGCTGAAACCCTGGAAGATGCTGCGGTCTCTATTCATCCACCCGGTGGAGGAGGAAACGGACTTGGGTCCTTTGCCCCCATGGGAGAACATCGTGGGTGACGATAAAATCCCAATGGGTAGACAGTTTATCCTCTGAACAAAAAGGGGACTTGTTAGAAATAATTACACAATTCCATGATGTTTTTTCTGATTTGCCAGGGCAAACTAATTTAATTTCACATGTGATCGAGACAGCACCTGGGGCAAAAGTACGTTCCCGTCCTTATAGGTTGCCTGAAAGTCGTAGGGCCCTGGTAGAGAAGGAGGCACAAGAAATGTTACACTTAGGAGTGATTGAGGAATCATGCAGTGAGTGGTGTAGTCCACTAGTTATGGTCCCTAAACCCGATGGGAAGGTAAGATTTTGTGTGGACCTCTGACAGGTCAATGCGGTATCCAAGTTTGACGCATATCCGATGCCAAGAGTGGACGAGTTAATTGACGCCCTTGGTAACGTGGAATATATATCCACGCTGGACTTAACAAAAGGATACTGGCAAATACCTTTAGAGGAAAAGTCCAAGTGCAAAACAGCCTTTGCCACTCCCATGGGTTTATACCAGTTTGTAACAATGCCATTTGGACTGCATGGAGCCCCAGCCAAATTTCAGAGACTCATGGATAAAGTGCTGAGACCCCATAGGACTTATGCTGCAGCCTACATAGATGACATTGTCATTTATAGTAAACACTGGTGGGCCCATCTAAATAGGCTGAAAGCGGTCCTCAAATCTCTAAGAGAGTCAGGGCTCACAGCCAACCCTAAGAAATGTGCTTTAGGTAAGGCGGAAACCAAATACTTAGGCTATGCAGTGGGAAGTGGAAAAGTAAGCCCACTAGCCGACAAGGTAGCTGCCCTGAAAGAAGTTCCGACCCCCCAAACAAAAACGCAGGTACGCTCTCTGCTGGGTTTAGCAGGGTACTATCGGCGGTTCATCCCCAACTACTCGGAAGTTGCAGCCCCATTAACGGACCTCATAAAAAAGTGTGCCCCTACACAAGTGGTATGGTCAAGGGAGTGTCAGAGAGCCTTTGATGACATAAAAAGGTGTCTTTCAGAGGGTCCCGTCCTTAGAAGCCCAGACTTCAACAGGCCTTTTGTAGTGCAAACCGATGCATCGGAGATAGGTCTAGGGGCAGTGTTGTCACAACAGTTTGAGGGAGTGGAACATCTGATCCTTTTTCTGAGTAGGAAATTGTCCCGAGGGAAAAAACTACTCAGTGATTGAGGAGTGTCTCGCAGTAAAGTGGGCAATCGAGGCTTTGAGGCATTACCTGGCAGGAGTTCATTTTACTTTGGTGACGGACCATGCTCCATTGAAGTGGTTAAATAGTATGAAGGACTCAAATGCTAGATTGACCAGGTGGTATATGGCCCTCCAACCCTTCTCATTTGAGATTCAGCACAGGTCTGGAAAAGAAAATGCAAATGCCGACTTCTTTTCTAGAGAAGAGGTGGATGGTCTGGCTTCAGCCGTGCGTGGCCCCAGCCACACACTAACAGGGGATGAATGTGACAGGGTGAATGAACGTCACCAGCCATATACTTGGCAAACCTAGGTTTAGGCTTGCAGTGCAGCAGTGAGGAGGTTGATTTTCAGTTGAGAAGGGCTGCTTAATTAGTCTGACCCCAGCTGCATAATCAAGGTGTTTTACAACCCCCAGGCTGTACACACATGCAGGCTAGCTGGTCAGGAGACAGGACTGAAATACTGAAGAGATTACTGCTATAAGGTCTGTTTTTCAAAGTACATGTGTGATGAACAGTCTGTGTCCTGCATGCTGAAGAGAAGCTGCCTTGTTTTCTATGCTGAAGAGAAGCTATTTTGTTTTTGTCTGCTGAAGAGAAGCTATTTTGTTTTTGTGTGCTGTATGTTTTTAAGGCTCAATAAATAAGCCTTATCAAGAGAGCCCGCGTGTGTGTGGTTGCATGTACCCTGCAACAGGTACACTTCGGCTGTGCCACCTGTGCTGAAGCAGGGATATCCTGAAAACCTGACCTGTGTGTGGCCCTTGAGGACTGGCGTTGGCCAACCCTAGCATAGTGCAATGCCAGCTGACCCTCAGAACATACTGGCAGCTTTAGCTTGAATTTGGCACAACTACTAGTTTGAATTATACATTTGTAGTTTTATCACGCAGGCCTGAGATTACAGGAAGCGGTGCGACTTATAATAACCACACGTCTTGTCTTTGGAAGGACTGTCTGCCTTTAGCTAAACAATGGGAACTATTTCTTAAAAACAAAACCATTTTAAATTATGTCTCTTTCCACAACAAAATGCTATCCTTCTTCCCTGTTTAAATCAGCAGTCCAAGCTGTACTGTAGTTTCCCATCCTCTTTAATATGTGCATCAATACAATCCACACAATAAGTAATTAGTTAAATTGCTGATCGATTTGTTCTCCTGTTATCGATTGACGAAGATTCGACTGGTGGGTTCACTAAATGGCTGTCAGTGCAGCAGAAGAGGACCAAAGATGCAAAGTTCTGTGGGGAAGATCTTGTGACCAGGCAGTCACTAGCTACAATTGGTGCACTGCTTGAGAGAGGGCAGGGCTGAAAAAGGGGTGTGCCAGAGCCTGTTTCAGAAGAGGAAGGGGATGTGACTTTGTAAATGGTTACAAACACACACACACACATGTAGGATATTGCTTGGTCTGCAGCTTTAAGGGAATACGCCCAGTGGTAATATTTCGTCTATGAGCCCGGTTTGAATCCCAATTGACTTTGTGACCTTGGGCAAGTCACTCAGACTCTGTGCCTCCGGCACCAACATTACATTGTAAACTCTGCAGGGACTAATTGTGCCTGAAAAATTCTACTTACAGCGCTGTGTACACTGTATATAAGAAAAAATATATTATTAACTAGGCTTTGGGAATGAATGAAATATATCAGCCCATTCACTTAAATGAGCTGTAAGTAGGGTTGCCAGGTGTCCAATATTGAACCGGACTGTCCTGTATTTGGACACTGTCCAGTAAAAGATGACAGGTAATACATGTATGTGTATACTGGTATTACCTCTTTGGACATAGTGACCTGACTGGCTTGGGGTCAGCGGGATTTTTCCAAAGTAGGGCTGCTGTTGCTAGGAGGCTGGGCAGCTTCCTCCATCCCGATTAGCTGCATTACCCAGCAGAAGCTAATCAGGAGGAGGTGACAGGAGCCTGGAGGTGGAGCCAAGGAGAGGAGGAAACAGCATGGAGCGGAGAGGGATGTGTGTGTGTCTCAAGCTCGTTGCACCTTTCACCATTGTGTCCAGTGTTTTTGGAGAAGCTGCCTGGCAACCCTAGCTGTAAGGTGCATAGCACTAGCTAGTAAATATGCCCCTAAGTGTTATTCTTGTTACTGGTTTGCGCCACATATGCAGTCACTGTGATTTCTGGGTTTGTATGCTTTGTGCAATAACTATTTCTTAGCACTGTTTTTAAAGACGATTGCAGTGTCCAACCGTATTTCCCTTCAATTCTTTTCATCTCTACATTTCAAGGATAAATAATTAAGGGTATGCACAGCTTTTCTCATTGATTCTTTCAGTTAGTGATGCATAAAGAAACATATATATATATATATATATATATATATATATATATATATATATATATATACTGCTGATGATAAACAAAAACGAGCATGAAAATATCTTTAGATCTTGAAAAAGATGGAAAAAAATAGAAATTACATTTCTTATTTGAAGTCTTCTGTGGTGTAAGGAAGGTGCACAACGTGATGACCCTTTCTATGCTTTGCTTTAGGTCCCCACGATGGAACGGCCCTGCTCACTAATTGTATACCTCAGTGTCCTCACATTCACTGGAGTGTTGACTGCAGCAGAAAATGAAACCACATCACCTTCCAACAACAGCACAAGTAAGAAAGAGCTAAACACATTGTCTGATAATTAACTGAACACCAAACTATTAATCAGTCCACTGCTTTCAACAAACAGGATGGTTTAAAATGTTGGACGTTATTAAGACAGATGTGTGCTTCTAAATTTAATATCACTTTTTTTGGTAAATGAATTTGCAAATAAAAATAGTGATCTTAGTGATTCCATAGTTGTTTCTCCAAGTTAAGTATACACTCATGTTACTGCTCTCTTCTAATATTCACCAATACCCAAATAAGGGCCAGATGTATAGAGGTCCTTTAAAGAGGATTATTTTTTTAAATTTTTTTAAAACATGGGATTGAAGCAGGGGGTCTCTGGAGCTGAAACCTGTTCATTTTAGCTGCAGGAATCCCCTGCTTCTGGATAAACATACCTCCGTAGAGGGTTCCTGTAGCTGCTCCGCTAGGCTAACGGGATCGTGCAATGGTGACATTTCAAAGCTTCCGCACCCTACAGGCCAATGAGAAGCTGTGATGTCATCCGGTGCAGCTTCCTGTTTGTCCATGTGATGCAAAAGCTTTAAAAAGCAAAGAGATACTGGCACCCCCTTCGAAGGTAAGTTTCTCCGGAAGCAAGGGGTCCCCTGAGCTTTTACTGGTTAGATTGCTCCTTTAACTCCATTCTAATAATGGGCCATTATCAAAATCATTACCAAACGTTATTAACGCGTACCCACAAAGCGAATTATATTCAAAACAACGGCCATTGTATATCTCATGTAACCCCTATTAGGCCCCTACTATGGCCTTGAGCAGAACAAGACCTGACAGAGGCTCTAAAGGGATGAAGCGCCAGAGTGCGACAAGTGATGTAATCAAGACATTGTACAGAAAGGAAGACCCCCCTCCCCGCCACTGCAAGGAGTAAAGGTAGCCTGAGCTGGGACCCTAGAAGTTTAGATAGGCATGGACTCAATCTGATAGAGAATCAATTAAGTAGGTAACACTGTATCCCTCACCCCAGTTCAAGAAAAAGCACCTCCCTAGGAATACCAGCATGTATCTGGGGAAGATATTGTGAATAAATGTTACCTGTTTCCATAACGATAAAGTTCCTGGCGCCCCATTTTCATCTGCATATATACCCATCCTGAGGGTCCAACACCCATGACAAGGTAACGCAGCCTGAGTAGCCAATATCACAGACACCTATGTAACCTCCCTAAGGCTGCGGTCCCAGTCATCACTGTGACATGCGCGCCCGGCTGTCTGCGGTCTGAGGGGAGAGAGGGAGATTGCAACGGGAGGGGGCGTGGTCGGGTTTTTGCAGGGGCGTGGCTATGACCTCACGCGGCTGGTTTGCCCTCATTGGCTGAACCGCCGGTGGTGGCGTGGCCACGGCTCCGTCGCAAGTAACACACACAATTTTTTGGAGTGTGTGGAATCTTGCAATACAGCGCGGCTGCTGAATGTGCGCCGACGCATGTACTCGGCCCTGAGTGACTGGGGGGGCGGTGCTTGTGCGCTGTGGCAGTCACTGGGACCGCAGCCTAAGAGCCGGGCAGGGAAGGTTACACTCCTAAGCATAGGTCATTTTAATTTTGCACTAACTTGAGTTAGCTTCAAATAAAATAGCTGTCATGATGCCTGTCTTACCTAAAGGTGGCGCTATCCTCATCCGAACCCTGAAATCTGGGTTTTAGAGAAGGGGGAAGTATGTCGGGTGTGTTAATTTGTGTACACCTGTGTCTCTCCACGTGTTGTTTAAAGGTGTGTTTGGGGTTATATACATGTCACTTGGGAACCTGCTAAACAGTTTCTCGCCTCCTTGAGGCAATAACCAACCACTGTGGCTCTGGGCCTAAAAACGACTATTTTGTGAATCGGCTGCGAAACCAAAAGCTGAATGTGTGAATCTTTTCATGGCCGCTCGTTGTGCAGCAGCCCGGCAAGAGAAGGAGAAAAGAAAGAGAGGTGAAAAAAAGGAGTGTGTTCTCTGGTGGGTAAAACTACTAGTTAGGGCTCAAGAGGGTGGTGGCTTATGGCTGCTTGCCATCCATGTTGCTTTTTCTTATTCAGTTCTGTTGATGGATACAGCATTACATTAGCACTAAATACAAAAATGCTAATTTAAAATAAGTTCCAAAAAGACAGACACATAAAAAAACAAAACATGGACAGCTGACAGCTGCCTATTTTGCATATGTATCTCCCCATACTATCTCTGCCAGCAACCTCTGCCCAATTATTGTAACACTTCAGCAGGGGACTGCACTGCATTGTACTGAATTCCATTCCATCACCAACACTGAAAAGATTTTTGACTCGTTGCCTCTCCCACACCAAATACGTACAAACATGGGCGTGTGTGCTGCCAAAAAACTGCGATGACATCAGCAACATCTGGGCGGCACAGGAAATTGGGAGGGGGAAGAATTCAAGTGGGAAAAGAGCAAACGACGGCTACACCCTCACCAATCACTTTGCCCGTTACCACTATTTCCTTCTTGATCGCCGATTTTGGCATTATTTATGACGGCAATTTTGCTTCACAATGTGTTGTGCATAATATTGTTTGAATAAAATAATGAATACATTTGTTGCTAGAAAAATGACGACGGTCTTACCGTATATATGGCATAGAATTGTTTTCTCAATGTACTTTGCTGCAATTGTAATAAACCTAGTTGTGCTTTATTCCTATACATCAGGTGTGCTCAACTCCAGTCCTCAAGGGCCACCAACAGGTCAAGCTTTCAGGATGTCCCTGCTTCAGCACAGGTGACTAAATCAGAGGCTCAGTCAAAGACTGAGCCTTTGATTGAGCCACCAGTGCAGACTCAGGGACCGATTGAGCCACTTGTGCTGAAGCTGGAATATCCTGAAAACCTGACCTGTTGGTGGGGCTTGGGGACTGGAGTTTAGCACTCCTGCTATAGGTGACCTAAAAAGGACGGTGCGTTTTTACATTTTATTCTACAGTGCACATTTTAATGAAATCTAAGGACTTTTTTTACCCATGGCTTCATGGAAAACTCTATTCTTTAATCATGAAAGTGGTGCAAGACCCTGAACACCAATCAGTTTAGTTTCCTAAAGTGTTCCATGCAGGTCCCACAGCTCTGAAGAGAATACTGCAAACAAAATGTTTTAGTCCAGACTATACTTATCTGTAATTTAACTTTTTAATACTGTGGCTCTCTCCACAAATCTTAATAAATCAAACAAGGCTTGGAATAAATATGCTAATCAAGTAGACTCACTGAATAAGTCAAAGTGAGATTACGGTAACTATACAAAGGTGTTATGTTTAATGTATATATATATACACATCCGTTCTGTTAATATTCTATTTGTGATTAGGATATTTATAGGAAAACAATGCATTTTCTGTGCCATGTCTTATTCTTGTATGTATGCATGTATCATTTTATTTATATAGCACCAACATTACACACAGCGCTTTACAAAATTACAATACAGGGCAGATAAAAGCCAGACAATGGGGATAGGTGCAGCAGGTAAATGACAAAATGAGGCAACGGGAGACCCTTCCCAAAAGAGTTTACAGAATAAGTGGATTGCACAATCAATTTTAGCTCATCGGGTTCCTATGTGAATTAAACAACTCACTAGACAAAGTTCATAAATCTAAATTGTAGATGATTAGCTGTCGGTAATTAAGACAATACCACTGATCATAGTACATTCAGAAACAATGTTGCATACGTTGGTGCACAATATATACCAGAGGAAGTAATTATTCAGAGTTCCACATTTTAGCTTATCCAATAAATTAATGCAATTTGACAATCTACATTTCTATTATGCAACACAGATGCTCCAGGTTAAAGGGTTTTTGACATCCTTATCTGCAGTTAACACTCCACCTTAGCGATGTCGCAGCAGCATTATCTCTGGAGCTGTTGGGTCAGGGAGGGGAGGTGCATGCTTCTGAGTTGGGGCCCCAGCCATGATAATCCTTGCTCTCGCTGTCCTGCCACTGCGAGTACAGCAAGCCTCGCTACATGTGTAGATAACTTTTTGGCATAGATGGATCTGAAAGGGACTTTAATCTCCTTCAATAATAGAGATACATTGGGGCAGGTGAGAGATCAGGATGTTGCAGTATTTAGCTTGCTGTAGCGTTGCTAATCCTTAAATTGACATGGCATCTGTTTCTTTGCACATCTGTTTATTTTGTTCAGCCTCTGCACCAATCTTCCTCCCACACATTCTATACGAAACTTCTTCTTCTTCTTAGCTGCATTATCGAGCAATCCGTGTACCATTATGTTAGTTAAAATGATAAGATAGTAGCTTATATCCTCCCACCCAGTATTTAGAACATGGAACGTTAGCACAGGTGGTTGATTGACAGTCAATCACTTTTCTATTGAAAGTTTAAAACGTTATGGTGGGTCAAAAAAAGTGAGAATCCCTCTACCATACAGTGTACAGCAAATAAAAATACCACTTGTGGATACATTTGCATGTCCCAGACAGGTCTGCAATTCTGTCTTTCCCATTTATCGCTTGGCGAACAGTGCTTCCACTGCAGCCAGGGATTCTTGGTAATATTATACATATGAGCAGTTACAGTGAGTTACTCTTAACTTCTTATTCATTTTAACATGGAATCCTATAAGTACATGCCTGCCGTATTACCTAGCTTTTCAGCACAGCCTGGGTTTAAGAAGTGCATGGCCAGTAACCCTACTCACAGACAGCTGTTTCTACCTTTTGGGTCTCATCAGTGCCGGGTTGTTTGCTGGCTATGCAACGTGAAGCTGGTACGTGGGTATTAAGTGGGTAATTACAACTCAACTCCGTTATAGTGCAATCCGCTACAATGTGGATCCGCTTTTAACGCGGTCTGAGTGTGGCTCCCTTTTTTGGGGGGGCAAACTTTATTAACACATCTCGGGTACCTTCACCAATAGAACACACACACACGCGCACAACTGACCCTGTATTTCCCCACTAGAAGTGCTGGGATTTGTAGTTTCCCCACCCCCTTTCTGTGCTTTCGGGACTACATTTCCCAGCAGTCATGCTGCTCTGACAGCCTGCTGGCAGTGTAGGTGGGGCAAGTGAGGGCAGAAGTCTGAGGGCTAAACAGCTTGGCATGCATAGAGGAGTTGTCACTGATATGATTACATGCATCGTGTACATATATATTTATATACACATATTCTAATAGTGCTTATTTAATGTAATTATATTTTATTTAGATATATTTATCTTGTATGATCTGTATATTTTAATATAATCAATATATTCTAAGATTACCTAAAATTATCTATATCATTCAAAAATTATATATATAATATATATATTATTGCCTATATCATCTAATATTATCTATCTATTCTAATATTGCCTGCATAAGCTAAAATGATTGATATATTCTGTTTTTTCATTGTATTACCCTATAATGCCATTATACAATAGATGATTCTATTAAATGAATTTCTTTGTATGTCAAGTTATATATTATGCAGAATGTTTATACAATTATCAGTATTTTCCACACAAATATGAAACTATATGTTTTTTTTATAGTATTCATCTTATATGATTATATATATATATATATATATATATATATATATATATATATATAATAGAATAGAATAGAATTCTTATATAGGTAATAATAACTGAGATACACACACCCCTCCCTCCCTCCCTCCCTATATCTCCGCTGGGGGGAGGAGAGAATGGATCTGGTTCCTGGCCGGTGGACTCACACAGACAGCTGACATCCCGGCTTCTCCTGACTCTGTGAGATCCTCCCACCGCTCCCCCCCTCTCGCAGACTCCCCAGCTTCTCCTGCACAGCACACAGATCAGCTGCTGCTACGGGTGTCCTGCGTGAGGCTGCCGCTGTGATTCCGGGTTCAGGGAGAGCTGGGAGAGTTATCCCAGCTCTCCCCCTCCGGCGGACACGGAACCCCTGATCGCAGTGGCCATTTTTTTTGTTAATGCGATCGCGGTTATAACGCGGTCTCATTCCGTGGCCTCCGAGCATCGTGTTATAATGGGGTTCAGCTGTACTATTGAGAAGAATAAAACTCTAGATTCATCAATTGTTTTACGAATCCTTATTCCACTTATTATGGGAGCAGCTACAAGGTATTTCTAGTTACTGTTAAATATATATTCCTTTTTTTTTTATTAAAACAGTTTGTTACTTATCTTTCACAAACCATAATAAAATTACAGAATCCATTCCAATTAACTGATTTTCCCCCCCAATTATTAGTGCAGTATTAATTACCTACTCGCCAGCTTGAAAATGAAATCAGATAGATTTAATGTAATTTAATATCAGTAAACGGTGACCACAAACAAGGTAGAATCAGGTGTCTCTCATTGGCTTATGTGTTGATTGATTTAAAAGATTGAGCTCCTTTCCCCCACCCCCACCCCCCCAAAAATGACAGTAAATAAGAGCCAGGTTTTTTGTAGACGCAAGACATTACGGCCAGGTCTACAAAATGGTGCTAAGCGTTAGCATTCATATGTATGGGAGCTGAGAAGTGCTAAAGCCTAGCACTTTTTTTTATGTGATCTGGACGTATTTACCTGGCTGTATATTGCCATACGCATTCCTGTGCTGGAGGATACCTTACATACAGCTCGTTCAAGCCGATGGGTTGCAAGGTGTTTTGCAGCTTCGGGAGGTATTTTATGGCAGAAGACTGCTTGGTCAATATGGGCCTAAATATTGTTGTAAATGTTTGTAAGTTTCAATGCATTTAAAAACAGTTTTTATCATTCATACTGTACATAAGTGTAACAGTAACACATTCTGCTCATCATTTTACAAGCTCCATGAAGTGACAAAAGAAAAGCATTTCCTGTAGTATTGTCAGTGGCGGATTTAGAATTTTGCCGCCCATAGGCACTTATAGGGTTACCAGGTGTCCAGTATTGAACCGGACAGCCCTCTATTTGGACACTCTGTCCAGGAAAAAAATGAGATATAATACTGCACAACCTTACCCGTTGGGGGGTCGTCTTGACGACTGGAGTTGAGCACCCGTGATTTTACCGCATAAAAGTGGTATAGTTTTAATTGTGGAATTTCCCATCACTCGTCCGTGACAAACTGGTCTGCGGTAACCGTGTTCAGCATAACAATGTTAATAATATTGCACTTTATTTACAGTACTGCTGCTAAGAGATCCTGCAGCATCAATGGAAAGGGGAAGGGCACAAAAATAACTTTACATTCAGCCTCTGGTTGCGCCCACATTTTTCTGTGTCACCATGGCAACTAGGTTTTTCCTTCCAATGCATTTCTATTCCCTGAACACCGTTCTAAAAACAGGCTGAACTCATGCAGCAGGCTGAGATCCATATAATTAGAGTTTGGAAGCTAAGAAGTGGACACTTCTGGGTCTGTTTGCTAAATTCCAAATTCATTCATGCATCAGTAACTATTGTTAACTCGGATTTTCTCCAGGTTGGAGTTAACCATATCCAAACCGGATGTTTAGGCGCAAAAAAAATCTCAGGACCACGATAAATGTAGGCTGGAGCCTGTTTTTCAGATGGATGACAGCTGATCCTCCGTATAGGAAAGTGTCCTCTAATAAAGCTTGAAAAGCAAGGAAAGAGGACTTTTTACTACAATACAAAAAGACTAAAACTCACACATTGCACTCACAAATGTAAGGGAATAAGTCGCCTTGGGACGCAGGAAGGTCGCCCTGAGCCTTCTTCAGGTAGAGCTGGGGTGTCTGTGTCCTTCCTATACTCCGGTGAGCAATTCCACTGCGAAGTCCCACCGCTCCTCCATTGTAACTCCGAAGATAAAATACTAAAAATGAGTCAAATAAATAAATCAACTGTATTAGCTTCTAAAAACTAAAACATTGTACAACTATAAAACTTAATGAACCAAAATGGTAAATAACAAAAAATAAGTAAATGAAGTAACTTAACTAAGTCACTGACTTAACTAACTATAACTAGAACCATAACTAATAACTAACTTCTATACAACTTTGTTTTAATATATTTTTTATTTTCTCTCACACTTGCACTCACTCTCTCACTGTCACTCACTATCTAACACTCACTCACAAGCTGCAATACTACTCCCCCCCCCCACCCCTCCTCCTTTCCGCCCCACCCCTCCTCCTTTCCCCCCCTTATTTTTAAATGTAAAGCACGTGGCAATGTATAATTCTACATTGTTACCTAAGCTGGGAATCGTTTGGTGCTCCTGTTATACATCTGTAAAAATACTGATTGTGTGCCTGCATAATGACCGCCTTCAGACCTTGTGCTGCAAGCTGTGAAATGCTGCAGCTGATATGTAATATTATATTACTAAGTGTAACACATTATTGTTACAGCTTTCAGAGTACTAGACATTCTGCTGTTTGGAACATGCAACAAATCTGTTTGTGATACTTTGTTGCAAAAAGGCTGAGCTCAAAAAAGGTGCGTGTCAGAGTTTCAAAAGAGGAAATGGATAAGACTTTCTAAATTGTTGCTGTAGCAACCAAAGGATGATCAGTACATAAAAATAGCATTAGGAGTTTAAAAAAAAAATGCAGACAGTATTATCTAAAACTACAGGACTGATTTATTTAAAAAAAATAAATATATATATATATATATTTGATTTTTCACGTTTTTCTGCTTAACAAAACCGCTTACAGTACTAATATTGAACAGTCTATGTAGGAAAATTCTATATAATCAGTAGCGGCCGTGCAGGACATTTTCAGACTTATGGACTTCAATGAGTATATAGAATGTAGCCCTATATCTCTCTCTCTTATACAGCCTCCTGGTTCTGCTCACACCAGCACACACCCAACTCAGAAGCAAAACGTACCCACTCTTATGACAGTATTTTCATGTGAAATGTCACAGGAAGCGGGTGGGAATGCTGCACAAAAGACAAATTCCGCCATATCTAAAGCATTGTGGGCGTCGGCGAAAAACCGACAAGAAATTGAAGGACAAAACATGAAAAATGTTGCAACTCCAATTTGCAGAGTTTTACACATCACTCATTCTGGGGCCATCAAGTTCTGGTTTTGGGCTCAACGTCCTACGTGTTATGTTAATATGGATAAAATGCAACAAAACTACACAACAGTCAATGAAGAAAGATCAATATAGAACAGGAGTGGCCAACTTCATTCCTCAAGGGCCACCAACAGGTCAGGTTTTCACGATATCCCTGCTTTAGAGATATCCTGTGCTGAAGCAGGCATATCCTAAAAGCCTGACCTGGTGGTGGCCCTTGAAGTTTGGAGTTGGCCACCCCTGATCTAGAACATTTCGAGCCATTTGAATGATTTATGCTACGAAACAAAACAGTAATGTTTTTAATTGTTCTATTCAGGGTATTTTTAAACAACTGCAGTTATACTGTATAGTCAGGAAGTGACATTTTGGTGCTGCCTATTTATGGAACACATTTTCAGTAGTAGTAGGGACATTACTTTGTCCTACTTACTTCTACGGATCTGTTTTATAATTAGATGCAATACAAAATGACACAAATAGCCTCACTTTACTTTACTCCACTTACAGATTACGGTTCTGTAAAAACGGTATGTCCAGAATCAGAACCGTGTCCAATAGAGAGATGTCATTTTGTCACATATAATGAAAATTGCATCAGGGTTGCACATGACAGCTGTTACAACCCCACTTGAGATCTGCCCCTCACCCCCCGCGCTCCCCAACCCCAAAAAATGAGCAATTTAGCAGTGTAATAAGCTTCCTTACTAATATTTAATCGTCCCTAATGAACAGGTATAGTTATTTCTATCCTGGGGAAAATGTGTCGTTTTCCCTTCATGTCTGCTAAAGTCATGCTTATTCATGTTGATCTTTTTCTTTGATTTCCATGAAAACATTAAACATTTATAACCTCATTTTAAACATAAAGTACTTATATTAGTCTGAATTTTATTAAAGGTGCGGATCACCTAGATTTAACCTGTAAAACATGCCACTGCCATTAGTTCACTTTGATCTGGGGTGGCACTGTCCCCTGTAGCACAAATATAACTTTATTCCTTTTAATGCACATTATTATTCAGCCATTTAAGTGTTGGAGTGATCTTTAAAGCTGCAGACCAAGCAATATGCTACATGTGTGTTTTTTAATAAATCAGTTCTGTACTATAAGAAAATACTTGTAGCATTTAAAAAAAAATCAGAAAACGGCTATGAATGACATTTTTAATGTATTATAATGTAACAAGCATTTTTTGTTTCTATAGCAACCATTTACAAAGTCACATCCGCTTCCTCTTCTGAAACAGGCTCTGGCACACCCCTTTTTGAGCCCTGCTCTCTCTCTAGCAGTGCACCAATTGTATCTAGTGACTGCCTGGTCACATGATCCTCCCCACAGAACTTTGCATCTCTGGTCCTCTTCTGCTGCACTGACAGCCATTTAGTGAACCCCCGAGCCGAATCTTTGCCGATCGATCACAGGAGAACGGATGGATTGGCAACTTAGCTAATTACTTATCATTGTGTGGATTGTATTGATGCACATATTAAAGAGGGGAAATAAAATTTAAACGGCAGCTTGGACTGCGATTTTAAAGCAGCAATCCCCCATGTTCTATATTATCTGTAGCAAAGGGCCCTTGGAGCTAGGAAAATGCTTTAAAAAGTGCATGTAATTGAGAAAAATACACAACTGTCTGTAAGTAGTTTTACTGGCTAGGTACTTCTTTAACCCAGCCTGTGCTGAAAAGCTGTGCAATACGGCAGGGATAAGCTTATAGGGGTCCATATTAAAATGGATAAAAAGTAAAGCGTGACACATTGTGCTCATTTGCATGTTTATTACCCAGAATCCCTTGCTGCAGTGGAAGCAGTGTTTGCTAAGCAATAATGGGGAAAGACAGCTTTGCAGACCTGTCTGACATGCAAATGCACCCACAAGTGGTGGGAAAACAACCATTTTGTATCAAATTTCTTACAAACAACAACAGTCACATTACATATCATACACCATTTGGTAAACACCATATTTTACGTTCAGCAGTCCCATATCCATCCCAGGGCTCCCAGACCTTATCATATCTCCTAGTGCTGTGATTCAGAAATGAGGCAAGTTTCTCCAATAATTGAACGTCATTGACCCTTCTAATAACCTCTCCTCCGGAGGTGCGGTAGTGTCTTTCTCCACGCCGCTGCTACAGCTCATCTAGCCGCTGTTAGAATATGCAGGATCAATCCTTGTGTCTAACTCACATCTTCCTTCCATAGGTTTAGCCAGAATAATCAGAATTGGTCTAGCAGGATTTTTCAGTCACATCTTTTATTAGTTTCAAAACTGTCCTCCAGTACGTCTGCATTAGGCTAAGGCCCCGCTCCCTCCGTCAGCGCTCCCGCACTGCAGACAGGCTGAGCGCTGACATACACAGACCGCGATATGCGGTCTGTAGGGAGCCGGAGCGGGAGGTGGACGGGAGGGGGAGGCTTGAGCGGGAGGGGGTCGTGGCTTGAGCGGAGGGACCCGCTACTCTCCCCCCCCCCCCCTCCCTCCCTCCACGGGCTCGGGCTGGAGTAGTAATCACAAACAACACACACACACACTCATACACACACGCAGGCACTCTCTCACACACACACACACACACGCAGGCAGGCACGCAGGCACTCATACACACACACAGACAGAGGCAGGCCCTCCACACTCCTCCCCGCTCCCCGAAGCCTCTCCTCCTCCCGAAGCCTCCCCTGCTCATTGGCTCACAGCCACACCACGTGACGCGTCGAAGCTAGGGATTACAATTCTCTTGTATCACCTAGCGGCTGACGCGTCACAGCGTGTAGTGAGCTGTGCAGCCAGGGGGGACCGGCTCAGGAGGATTCCCCTGCTGGTGGGGAAAGCCCGTGCAGCCGCCCGCGCCACCGGGCGCAGCGGGTCCCAGCCCTTACTGGGCAATACCACCAGATATGTGCCAAATCTCCTACCAGTGGTATTTTTAATTGCTAAACAAATACACAGAATTATTTCATATTTTTTTGTTTTGTTGTATTCTGTTTTTCAGATTCTCCAGCACCCAGTAACACAAGCTCATTGGTAACGTCCGTGCTGGTTCCTCTTCTCGTGTGCTTCTTTCTTATCCTTCTGGCTGGATATCTTTTAAGGTAAAACTATGGTGGACTCTGGGTGAAATTGATGAATGCCGGTAGTCCCAGTGATGCACAGCAGGTCTGTAGGCTGCAGTAAAGTGTGGGTGATGTTGCTTTCAATGTATTAAAGGCTTTAAGCGCCGCCCCTCCTTTGTAACGCTAAACCAAATAATGTCACACCACACAAAGTTGGAAGAAAAGGTCACAGCTTTATTTTAACACCCGCTGTTAAAATCAACCAGCCTGCCCGCCAGCCCGCAGGATCCATGCGAAATGGGGGGGAGATCCTTGCCCAGACAGCCAGCAATTGGCCCGCTCCCTCCCCCCGCCCGTATCATGTGCATGGGGGGGAGATCCTTGCCCAGACAGCCAGCAATTGGCCCGCTCCCTCCCCCCGCCCAAAAGCACTGTAAAATGGGAGGGGGAGATCCTCATTCAGCCGATGTTGGGCTGCTTCCCTCCCCCTCCCGCCCTAGGGTCAGCTTAGGCCCAGCCCTAAAGCTGGCACCCAGCCTTTTACCAGCGTTGATTGGGCATCGGCCGGCCTGGCCCTACAGCCGGCGCCTCCAGCCTGCCGCGCTGTTCTAGGGGCTCCAGCTGACAGGCGGACCCTAAAGTCCTCGCCCATTCTCCGTCTCCTGAGCTTGGCTGGCGCGGCAGCTCCGCTGTGACGAGGAGACAAACTGCTCCTGTGTGATACAAAATCATGTTAATATAACATTCCAACAGTTTAATACAATAGCAAAACATTGGGGATGGGTGGGTGGGACTTCTGTTAGCTCTGACTCTTCCCCCCAGGGACCCTCTCCTTATACCCTCTCACGCCTAGATGGGAGGGGACAAGCAGCCTTCCCACTCCGTGGGGGAAGGGGGGTTATCCGACCCCCCAGTTCACGCCAATCAGGACGTCGCAGCCCTTAAGGAGCCTACGACCCCATTTTGGGGCCTCTGTCTCATCAAGACTATTGAAAAAAAATCTAATATCTTATCAGTCATTAATTTGGTTGTATATGTTAAACTATATATTATTATATATCATATTTGCAGTACAGCAGGGCCCCGCTTCTCGGCGATCCGCCGATACGGCGGCACCGAGAAGGGGGCCGCCATGTTGGATCCTAAGTCATGCATGCGCAGAACAGGCAGTTGCGCCCGGCCCGCATGCACAGACCGTAGTTTGCGCACGCATACCGTAGTTTGCGCGCGCATACCACAGGTCGCCCATGCCCAGAACGGCGAAAATGCCGGCGATTTTCACTATACATCGGGCCCCTGGAACGGAACCCGCCGTATACCCGGTGCCCTCCTGTACTCAGCAGTTAATGAAAAAAAATTGTTTTAAAATACCGTCAGCAACACGTACATTACCGATATAAGAACTATTACAGTTGGAATCACACAGTAACAACCAGAATAAGTATACAGTAAATGGCTCAGGCATCTCCTTGCCGGAATCGGAATTTTGCCGCAACCACTACGCATGCCACTCTGCCACTAAGCATGCCACTCTTCCGCCACTCTACCACTATGGTGCCACCACACTGCCACTGCCACCACACAGCCACTCTACCACTACACAGCTATGCAGCCTACTCTGCTCCTACGCAGCTGCTCTGCCGCTACACAGCCGTTCTGCCGCTATACAGCCGCTCTGCCGAGGATAGGCAGTCACTCTGCCACTCTGCAGCCGCCGGGCGTTTCGCCGCTAAGGTAAGTAATTAGCATTAGGGGTTAACATTAGGGGGTTTAGTGTAAGGTTAGGGGGTTAGGGGTTCGATTTAGGTGTTTTAGGTTAAGGGGTTCAGGTTTAGCTTTATAGGATATGGGCTCCGATTTACAGGGTTAGCAAGGGGTTAAGGTTAGAGTTTTAGGGCAAAGGGTTAAGTTTAGCTTTTAAGGGTAATTGCTCGAATTACAGGGTTAGTAAGGAGTTAAGGTTCCGGGCTTTTAGGGTAAGGTTAGCTGGTTACCTTGGCGGCTAAATATCCCAGCGGCTAGATGGCGGCAGAGGAAGGATGTCCCAGGCCATCTGAGTTCATGGTAAGGAATAGAAGAGGGGGTCATTTGGGGAAAGGGAGGTGTAGTCACTAATGTTTCTGTGCTATGCCTCTTTCACCCCTTTGCTGCCAGGTGCATTAGCATCACGTTTCAGATCAAGATGTAAGAGAGCGCTGTAGCTGTGAAAAGATTACAAATGTAGCTTTTACTGAAGACGAGAGTGGAAGCTTTGCAAACACAGTCCCAGAACCACAAAAGGGTGCTAAGCGTTGGCATTCATTGGAATGGGAGTAAAGGCGTGTTAAAGCTTCGCACCCTTTGTGGATCTGGCCCACTGATTCCAGTTCCAGAGATATGAATAATTGAGAGAGGTTTCAGGATTTAAAGTGCTAGGTGAGCTGAAAGGTACATAATGTAACCACAGCATAGGTACGTTACAGGCAGGGCCGCCGACAGGTGGGGGCGAGCTGGGACAATTGTCCCGGGCCCGGAGGCTGCAGGCCGGCTGGTGCTGGCAGTTGGGCCTGACCTCTGTCCCGGCCCCAGATGCCCCGGGACCGCCAGCTCCACGTCCGGTTGCCGTGCCCCAGCTTCCCCTTCCCCCCCACCCCCTCTGCAGCAGGCCTCTCTCCACTGCTGTTGCTGCCTCCTGTGTACACCACGCCCCTGCTCCGTTCGCTTGGCTGCTGGACTGCGTGGCACCAAAGGTGCGCGTGTGTGTGATGTGCAGGGGAGGGGG
The DNA here is from genome assembly GCF_040206685.1 of Ascaphus truei. Classification (NCBI taxonomy): domain Eukaryota; kingdom Metazoa; phylum Chordata; class Amphibia; order Anura; family Ascaphidae; genus Ascaphus; species Ascaphus truei. The sequence continues at coordinate 60,569,847 of NC_134490.1, read as the reverse complement.
GGGGGGAGTATTATGTTTGATGTGCAGGGGAGGTGTGATGGGATGTGCAGGGGGGGGGGGATATGTGTGTGATGTGCAGGGGGGTGTCGAATGTGCAGGGAAGGGGTTGGGATGTGCAGGGGGGATGTGTGTGATGTGGAGGGAAGTATTATGTGTATGTGAGATGGGTGTGGGAGAGGGGGGTGAGGAAGAGAGGGGTGAGAGAGGGGTTGGGCATGTGGGAGAGAGCGATAGAAGAGGGTATCACAAGGCCGCCGACAGTGGTAGTGGGGAGAGTGGGAGATGGGAGAGATGGGGGTGGGAGAGATAGAAGGGGAGTCGTGCAAGGCTGCCGACCCTGGGGGTGGGGTGTGGTGGGGGCCTAGTGGAAACTGTAGTCCTTGGCCCCAGGAAGGCTGTTTGCGGCCCTGGTTACAGGAGATTGGAGCTGAGGTATAGAGGATGAGAAGAATAGGAATCGAAGTTTATACTTCAAAAAAACTCGGAGTGTAAGAATCCAGAACCTTGGAGCCTCATATTCCGTCTCAGCTTGTCATATAGTTTCCTGCCAGGGAATATCCACACGATTACATTCCGCAAACTCTTTAAAACATGTTCAGACTTGCTCACTACGATTCCAAAGGAAAATATCACCATTTGTTTTTGGGAAACGGCAAACACTTCACGCTAATGTAAAAAAGGAACTAGACTTGTTACCAGTGTGAATTGATGAGAACTAGACTTCCTTTTTTTGTGGGGATGATACAGTATGAGTCACTTAGAAAGAAGATATAACTGCTCAAATCATCCTTAAAACTGTGTGCCCTGTTCATATCAAGGTCCAGGAAACATCGGAAAGCAGATGTGACGTCCAGTGATAAGAAAATACCTAATGGGATCTTGGAAGAACAAGGTATGTGTAATAAGATGATTTTACAATAATCTGGCTATGTATTGTTCTCTTCCCTACATACACTATTTTATATAAGCTAGCTCCAATGTCTGAAATGTGATCTAATTTAAGCTTATCTTGACATTTTGTTGTAAGTCAGTTTAAACCCGGTGATTAGTGCTGCCACAGAAAGAGCAGAAACAAATGGTGCCAAGAGATGCAGAAATGATTGCATCTAATAATGTACATCAATTAACAACTCATTAATGCTTCATGCAACCACTCACCAAATAGAAGCAGGGAACACCGGAATATCACCTTAAAGCAGAAAAACATAGGATATCTTTTATGTTTGTTTTTTTTTTTAAATAAGTCCTGCGGTATTAGATAAGTGGCTTTTTAAAAAAAAATCAACTCTTAATGCCATTTTTAACGAGTTTTAAAGCATTCTTTGATTTCTATAGCAGGTTTTGCCCACCTCCCTAGCAGTGCAAGATATTTGCAACACTTTCCTGTTTGGGATAATTTGTTGCCAATGTTCCCAGCAGTTTGAGCTGCGAACTGTAACAGTAGTCAGTTACCCTAGTAATATCAGGTTACACTGACTGAAGGATTGATTGAAACTGATGTTAGGCACACAATCAGGATTTTTACTGATTTATAACAGGAGCACCAAACAATTGCCAGCTTAGGTAAGAATGTAGAATTATACATTGTCACATGCTTTACATATAAAAATAGGAGGGGGAAAAAGGCGAATGTAGTTTAGCTGCTTTAAAACATTGACAATAAGCAATATTTTCCATATGACTTCACGTCTGTTTGCCAGCACGATTCCTGTTTTTAGAACTTGGTACACAGCCCGGAGGTTTATGTTCTCCTGGAAATTCTAAGTTTAACATTGATGTTACATGGGAAAGAGGAGAACAATATACTTCCTGTTTCTGAGGTGGCTGCTTGTGTCAGAATGCGCTTTCTTGTTACGGAACTGATGTTCTGACACAAACTGCAGCTGTCCGATTATGAGAAATGTAACCAGCGTTGCATTGGCCGGGCTCTCTGTATTGCGCATTGAGCATGGGGGCCTGTTTCTTAACACCCATGTTTTGTGGGGCTCACACTGTTAAGGATGTGAAATATAATTTTTGAAATATGAAGGCATGTACAGCTCAATCGCTACAGCATACTGTCAGCAGCTCTGCTAGGAGAACCAAAAGCTAACAGCACAGAGGTGCTCTACTCCAGTCCTCAAGCCCTCCCCCCAGCTCGGGTTTTCCGGATAACCATCCAGTACAGGTGGCTCAATCAGTCCCTGTTTCAGCACAGGCGGCTTAGTCTTTGACTGAGCCTCTGATTGAGCCACCTGTGCTGAAATTGGGATATCCTGAAAACCCGACCTGTTGGGGCGGAGGGGGGGGTGTTGAGGACTGGAGTTACAAACTGAAAATGAAGACCAGTGTCTGACCAATTCTAATAGAATAGATGAATATTTTAACGATGGTTTGAGGAAGCATATCCTACATAGCGGATCAATTATACATGGGGGAAAAAGAAAAGATGAGCATATTGCTAGAACAGTTGTTGAAATGAGCCTGTTTGTAATCACATATACGGGCATGAAAAGGATGCATGATTAAAGATGAATATAGCACACTTATTAAGAGGTTACAACATTTCAGCAGAAATTAAGTAGAAGTGAAATGATAATTGAAAAAACAAATCCGCCGTGCCTTGGAATTGTTAACATACAAATGGCTGTATGGGGGTGTCTCCTATTCTGCTAATTATGTCACTTCCAGTGGGACGGAATGAACACTCAGCAGTGTGTGATAATTACATCTGTGCTGTAATCTGTAGGATGTAATGGTTTCAGCTGTTCTTACACCAATCTTTTTGAAATGCATAGAGAGTACAGTGCAATGACTGCAGGTACTTCCTGTTAATTAAAGCAGCAAAACGTGAAAAATCCTGGGGGTTTTTTTGGGGGGGGGGGTTGTTTGTTTTTAAAATAAATCAGTTCGGTAGTATTAGTACTGCCTGCATTTTTATTTATTTTTTAACTCCTAGTGCTATTTTTTTAATGTGCTGATTTATCCTTTTTGTTGCTACAGCATCCATTTAGAAATTCATATCTCTCTTGAAACAAGCTCTGACAGACACCTTTTTGGGCTCTGCAATTTGGTAACAAAGCATCACAAACAGATCTGTTGCTGGGTTCCAAACAGCAGACTGTCTATTTCTCTGAAAGTTGTAACAATAATGTTACCCGTAGCATTATAATGTTACATATCAGCTGCAGTATTTCAGACAACGGCACAAAGTCAGAAGGCGGCCATTTCATTAGGCACACAATCAGGATTTTGACAGATATATAACGGCAGTACCAAACGTTTGTCAGTTAAGGTAAGAATGTAGAATTATACTTTGTCACGTGCTTTAAATGTAAAAATAATAAGAAAAAAAATGGGGGGATATTTAGTGTTGATTGATGCTTTAAATGACACTGTAACAGTAACAGACCAACTCCCAGCATGCAATGCTAGCCCTGGGCAGTGCTTGTTGTGTTTCTGGAAATCTGGTTCTTAGATGAGTTTGAGACAGGGTTATACTAAGCTTTTTTTTCTGTACATTATTCTAGACTTTTTTTTTGCCTGATCATTGGAGCTGCTTGGGACAACATTATAACATACCACCGTTTTCTGTGTGCGCTAAAATGTATATAATTCCAATTTGGTGCATGATGGTGGGAACTGTGCCATGCTGTTGGGTGCGTCACCCATAATCAGTTGGGCAAACGTATCAAAATTCGGCCCGCAAATATTTTCCTTAATATTTGCACCGTCAACAAATATTGCAAAGTTTAAAAATGTTTTAAGTGTGAATGTGTGTAATTTCTGCCGGTGACCCCTTACTCTGTCTTCATCTGTCTCCTCCAAAACCCATATTTCAGGGTGCTCACCGGCGGAATGGCATACTGTATATTCTCCTGGATTTTTAAGTTGGGTGTATCAACGTGTTTGTTTGGTTGTTTTTTGTCCTCTAATATTCGTACTTGTGAATTACCATATTTGCAGCAAATTTGAGTTTTACGAATAATTTGTCCATCTCTACTTGTAATGTATCCCTTCCGTTTGATAAATGACTGCTATTGTATATAAACACTGTGTCCAGTTTCATGCTCTCTATGGCTTCTCTCATTCCTTTGTGTCTTTGGCACCCTCACAGAATACAGAGCTTTAAAAATCCCACAGATCTCTCCTTTTATCTGCACTACAGAGAACACTGGTTTATCCATGAAAAGGTCCCACAGCCTATGACACGAGTGCTCAACTACAGTCCTCAAGACCACCCCAACTGACCAGGTTTTCAGGATATCCCTGCTTCAGCACAGGTGGCTTAATCAGTGGCTCAGTCATAGACTGAGCCACTGATTAAGCCACCTGTGCTGAAGCAGGGATGTCCCACATACCTGGCCTAATGGGGTGTCTTGAGGACTGTAGTTGAGCACCCCTGGCCTGTGACACATCAGCACCATTGTGTGTAGGATAAGAGATTTAGCTCACTAGAGCGTGAACAAAAATGAGCCAAATGCAGTCACTTTTGTATTTGTTTTACCTTGGATTCTGTTTGTGCCCTCTGATAGAACAGCAAAGAGTAATGCTGCTCAGCAGTTCGCCCACTGTCTCCAAGAAGTATTTCCCTATTCCAGTGGAGAACTTGGAAGAGGAGGTCCGGATAAGATCAGCCGATGATGGCAAACTCTTTCGAGAAGAGTATAATGTAAGTGTGATGTTTCTGCCTCTCAGGACGGAACAGAATTAAATGTTTCATGTGAATGGCGCTATCTGTTTGACCGGATAGAAACAATTGTGTTTAAAGGGTAGGAAATGAAACGGTACCAGTGTGTAGTGACCCAAAATGTGTTCCGCTCCTGAATACCTCCAAGGCTGCTGTAAACTTTGCTCAGTCATTTTATTTTTAAATACTGTAATAATTAAGAGTGCAGCTGTAAAACAAACTGTAGATTTCCTGGGTCAGGCAAAATGCGATGGGAATGGTCAGAACGCTCTGCAATTTTATATATTTTACACAATTAATGTCATATTTAGCATTTTATTTTAATTAATGTAGATGTTTTTGTTTGTTCCTGAAACAATCTTGTTTAATACTTTATACTTGTTAAAGTTGCAGTCTAACCTAACTGGTTTTTTTTTTGGTTTTTTTTACAAGATTGAAACTGTGGGTGCTCCAGCGCTGAACCACACGGTTTTCAGCTCCGGAGACACCCCGGTGACAGAGATACTTACTAGGGAAGTTACCAGCATTACTTCCTTGTTTTTTAAAGGAATTTAAATGGCCATACAATTGGAAGCCCCAACCGATGATATTGCAGCTTCCTATTGGCCTAGGATTTGACAGCCATTTTGTTTCCCCTGAGGGGGATTTAAACCGTGTAACTTCACCGGTAAATATCTTAGGATTCCACCTTGTAAATAAAAATGGGGGCTAAAAAAACAGAAGGCCGTTTTAAAATAAAACGAACCGCATTGATTTCAGCTCCGGGAACCCCTGCTTCCCAAGATACTTACCTCCGTATGGGGTGCCGGTAGGAGCTCTGGCTGGGCTCACAATGTGGTCGGTTTAAAGGTACTACGTGATGCGGGCGAATAGGAAGCCGTGACATCATTCATTGCGGCTTCGTATTCGCCCGCGTAACTGGCACATTTACACTGAAGAGGGATACCGGCGCCCCAATACGAAGGTACGTATCTAGGGAAGCAGGGGGTCCCCAGAGCTGAAATCAACGCGGCTCAGTTCCAAAGATTCCTAGCTTCCCACCTATAAAAAAAAGCATAGTCGTAAGGACTACTTTTAATGTAGAAACATAAAAATCGGTTGCAACTGTAACTGGCAACTTTTAACATCCTCCTATTTGTGAAGCCGTAGAGAAGTTGAGGAGCTATGTCGCTTAAAAAGAGCCTGTCATTTTAAAGCTCAATTCCCACTGCACTAAAGAGAACTAGGTTCAGTATATACAGTAGTCACCATTTTTGATTTCCAAATACATAGCAATATAAAGCAGCATGTCAAAATTAAAGCAGCAAAACGTGAAATTGTATGTATTATTTTTTAAACAATTAGTTCTGTAGTATTAGATCATTGTGATTTTTTTGTTGTTGTTTTTATTCCCCTTAATGCCATTTTTAATGAGTATTAAAGTATCCTTTGATTTCTATAGCAGGTGTTTTAAATCCACCACCCAATCAGTGCAAGATCTTTTTAACACTTTAATGCTTGGGATTATTTGTTACAAATGTTCCCAGCAGTTTGAGCTGCGAACTGTAACAATAGATAATGTTACCGTAGTAATATAAGGATACATTGTAGCTGCTGAGGTACACTGACTGAAGCAGCCATTATGTTAGGCAAACAATCAAGATTTTGACAGATTTATAACAGGAGCACCAAACGATTGGCAGCTTAGGTAACAATGTAGAATTATACATTGTCACATGCTTTACATATAAAAATAAGAACAAAAATGGAAAGTAGTAATGCTGCTATAAGAGAATGTTGAGAATGAATAACCCAAAACCTATCATGGGAGCTTGCTTATATAATTGATACACCATTTAAAAAAATGGTTGCATAAAGAAAGACTGTCCCCAGTCTTATTTCATAAACCAGAAACTGCAGAAAGATACTAGCAAACTCCTCCTTGGCATTGCAGACCCAGGCAGCTGTTCATTGGTTAGGCTGCATCAACAACAGCGTTGTATTTTACAAAAACCCTGCAACTGCTCAAAATAATAATGTAATAAGTAATCAAGGTTTTTAGGTTTACAAAATATATGCAAAGTTGTATTCTTACTTTAAAAAGCTTAATGCATACATGTAACTGTATTAAACTCATCAAGACTGAATTATTTTCTTTTCAAGTCATTACAACCTGGTAACATACAAGGGTCACTTGAAGTGGCGAACAAAGAAGAAAACAAAGAAAAGAACAGATACCCCAACATTCTTCCTTGTAAGTTTTCTACGTTTCATTAGGTTTTAAACGGAGTGTGTATGTCTTTATTTATATAGCGCCATCCATTGTGACATAATATTATAATACATCATGGGATAAGTGCTTCAGACATACAATAATGGGGAAAGGATTCCCAGGGTGTGTTTTTAAGAATGTAGGAATGACACAGGGGCCGGGATTGGGAGAGATATATCCTCAGAAGCAAGGAGGAGAAGCATGGAAAGAAAGCGGCTGTGTGGGGAGGATGTGTAGGGGTGTGTTTTAGTGCAGGGTGTATTGTGGAGTGCAGCCAAAGGGCACAGATAGGACAGCAGCTCATGTGAACTGAGATGGGGAGAAGGAAGGAGAGAGGGAGATATATGAATGGAGTTAGAGACATAATGAGGATGGTAGAAAGAAGTGTAGTTTGGAAAGAAGTGAGGTTAGAGTGAATATATATCGTAGGGAAGGTGTGGCAGTGGTGGGAGCGCAAGTTCAGTGATCAGTACCGTGCACTGAAAAGGGAGTTACAGTAGGATGAGGACAAAGTCTAGATGGGCTGATTATCACTGTTTGTATGGTATCCACAGAGTACATGATGTACCATATTTCAATACAAATATATCATATTAGTGGCTGTGTAAAAATGTTCAACAGTTTAAAAAAAATTTTTTTTGACTTCTGGGCCAAATGTTGGAATTTTGTTTAACAAGAGTTTTACATTTGCTTCTGATTGTTATTCAGCTTTATCGTTACGCTCAGTAGACTTTGCAGAAACTTCTGATGTATAGGACATGTTAAATGTAATGGACCAGATAACCATTTTTATATGTACTTGCGTGGAAGAAACATGGTGAAAATTACAGTGATACATTGGCATATACAGATTGCATTTTTAAACATTCGTTTTATGGCAAGAAGTTCTGTTGCGTCCTTGTACAGTACATATCTCCAATTGACAACAAAGCTAAAATCAACTCAGTTTCAATATGTATATCTTTGAAGAAGGTGCCAAACTTCATTATTGATTCATACAATGTAATAATAAAAATTATTCCCAATAATAAAAATGTTGCACCTTACAGTATCTCACAAATTGTGTTTAACTGAACCTGGAAAGAATTGAATTGTTAAAATACGCCCTGCTAAATGAAAATGTCAGTTAATAATATGTAGTGCTGTTAACAGTGTAAACTAATGAAACTCTAGGGAATACTTTGTGTTTGTTACCTTCATCACTAGAACGTCATGCAGTACAAAGCTGTCAGTAACAGGTCACGAGTTATGAAATCAGTAAGGAGATGATAATGTGCTTACACAAATGGAGTTTATAATAGGTGTTATTTCTAAATGAGGACAGATACTTATCAAGAAGGAAGTGATTTGACATGCATAACGGAAGCAAAAATAAAATATGTTATGTGCAGGCTCACCGGTGAGCATGTGACCTGTATATGTGACAAGGGTTAATACACACAGCTACATAGCTGATCCACTTTTCACCCCGCAAAGTCACTCAAATAGGTAATGTCCCCCCTCAATCCGTCACTATATATATATATATTTACAACAAGACAAACAGCCTGCAACAGACTAAGCAAATAATGAGTACTTAAATTAGTAATATAATAACCACTTACGGTGCTAGGGACTAGAAGTAATATAACAATGAAAAGAAAAAGAAAAGCGTCCCAACACACCACTCAAGTATACTCAGAACAAATATCAAAGAAAATTATGATTTATTTAACAGCACAAATAATCAAACATGTTTGATTATTTGTGCTGTTAAATAAATCATAATTTTCTTTGATATTTGTTCTGAGTATACTTGAGTGGTGAGTTGGGACGCTTTTCTTTTTCTTTTCATTGTTATATATATATATATCTATCTATCTATATATATATCTATATATATATATATATATATATATATATATATACAGTGTTCGACAAACCTATACATTTGCTCGCCCCGGGCGAGTGGATTTAACCCCCGGGCGAGTAAATATTGGCCCAAGCAGCACACTTTGGTACTAGGTGGCGAGTAGATTTTTTTGTGTGGCGAGTAGATTTTTTTGTGTGGCGAGTAGATTTTTTGGTGATTTGTCGACCACTGTATATATATATATATATCTTAAATCACTGTCACCACCAAGGATACAAAAAGGGTTTAATCGCTTGGGGTCCTTTGGTCCCCATTTACCAAGCAAAATATGTCATTAACACACACAAGTGTATTGTAGCAAAATGTGCCCAAAAATGCAATTACTCTTCAATTAAAGCGCAAAGTGAATACTTATTACATTTTAGATTTAATATGCAAAAGTAGTAACGTGCTTAGGTTACAGAAAAAGAATATTCCCAACACATACAGTACAATATATGCAGACAGTTTAATCAAAATAAAAGGAGTAAAATAGATTGCCTAATTACGTTACTGCATAACACTATCAGATTCCTTCAGAGGCTTGAAGTTGGAAATATGGACGCCCTCTATTTTGAATGTCAAATTCATATCCCCAGTGCATGGTTTGGATCCTAAACTTCCTGCATTGACCATAGCATAAGTCCACCTTCTGGGTGTGTCCTTAACCCTCCCCACCACCATCTCTCTTCCCCCACTGAATAGAGAAAATACCCCATATCTTTATTTCTATCATATCTGGAAAGATGCTACTTTCACTGTTGCATTGGTATAATTAAAATACACGTGTGGATATTAAACGTGATGTGTTTTAATACTATATTTGAGTGACAAATGGATATCTGTCCTTTGAACCCTCACAATCGTGGATTGTTTAGCATAATTTAATTTGTCTGAACGCAAATGTTACAGTAATATATTTAGAATTCTCGTGAATTGTTGTCAGAGCCATTAAATCTTGTATTTAGTACATTTATACAATCCTGTGGAATATCTTCCTGTTCACACCCTCTGGCATTTGCAGAACCTTTCAGGAATCTCTTTAAAGTTATATTAAAAGCTTTCTTGTTTATTTCTACTGTCAGAAAAAAGTTGTGACTCCCCAATTTCCTGAATCAGGCTTTGGTCCCAGATAACCTCACTCCTAGACAAACACAGAAACCAGGCCAGGTCTAGACCTCAATAAAAAATCAATTCCTTGTATTTTTAAGATACAACGTGCTACTCAAATTAACCTCTGGTGTGCCAGATTATTCAAATACGGAATGTTTTCTGGCCTTATGACATTGCTATACACATTTAAAAAATTGACAATGTAATAGTGTGTTCTTAAACTCTCTGCACATTCCTGTGTTTCTAGATAAAAGGATAACTATTCATCTAGAACATCAACCTCAAAATATTTTGAATTCATTATACTATCCAAAAGCATCTTGTAAGGCCGTGATTATAGTTGCTCTGCGCGTGCGACAGAGCGCATTACGTCATGCGCATCTGCCACTCATGTGAAACCTGCACTGATGTCCAGGGAGGCGTGGCCATGACGTCACATGAGTGGTTTACCCTCATTGGCTGAACCGTGCACGTGACCCGGCCGTCGTGCGGCAGAGACTAAGTTTTTGTCTTGCCGAGAATGTCGCGTTTCTTCACTCACACGGTCGTGTGCACTATGGACGGCATCATGAGGGTACATACATTTGTTCCGGAGACGCGCAGCATCGCACGCATGCCGCCACTATAATCGTGGCCTAAGATTGAACATTGTAATGCAAATAAGAAAACCTTTAAATAGGGTTTTTGGGTTTTCTTATTAGTATTACAACCAATATACTAAATTAAAGTGGAAGCCCCAGTCTAATTTTTTATATTTTGTTTCATCATGTTATCAGAACCAAGGGGATCCCAACAGAGCAGAACAGCTCATTTATTATCATTGAAAACCCTCCAGTTGATCAAATATTCATGATATCCTGGTACAAACAGTTGACGCCGGCTTTGTTAGCCAATCAATGAACTGCTGTCATTGTGATGTCTCATTGCACTTGAAAATGGATGCAAAATGTATCCATAACTGATTTCACAGAGATTATAAATGAGTGATCTGCTCAGTATACTGTACCACTCAGTGCATGTCAGAAAAAAGACTTGCAGTACTACCTTTTGGCATAAGTAGACAAGGCAAATTTGCTATATAGGGCCTTATTTACGAAGTGTCGTTGCTCCATAAGACACCTTCCATTGCCAGAAGACGCATTATGACTCGTGCACTTGTATAATTAGGTGCCATTGTCTGATGGAGTAGCACAGTTTAGTAAATGTGGCCCAACATCCTTTAAAAACACCTTTCTGAACTTCACAATTCTAATTTTTTTTTCTTTACAGATGATCATTGCAGAATTATATTGACAGCAGTAGAAGGAGTCCCAAGTTCAGACTACATTAATGCTTCGTACATAAATGTAAGAGATGAGTTCCTGCTCTTTTGTTCACAGTGCATGTTCAAATAATAATTATGTTGACTGTAAAGCTGAACTGTTTTGCAACGTGTTCTATTTTTCAGGGTTTCAAGGAAAGGAATAAGTTTATTGCAGCTCAAGGTAATGATGGCATACATACATATTGTTATCAGCAATGCAATTATATTGGAATGTGTCAGAACAGGGAGAGGCCGACATTATGTATTTTGTTTACAGTTATGACAAAGAGCCAAGAGTGTCTAAGGCTGCGTCCATAGAAATTTGCCCGAGCGGAGGCTGAGGGAAAGCAGGTGCTTTACCTGGCCATGCTAAATGCGCCATCCGTGGGCATGTATAAGGGCGTGCCAGTGACATCACCGAGCTGGTTCGCCCGCATTGGGCGAACCGCTCACGTGACAGGCCCGTCGCACCAAGAAATCAGTTTGAACTGATTTCTTGCGCAACGCGCGCCCCCTCCCTCTTCCGCCCACACGTCATATAGACGCGATCACTGCCTTTAGGCAGTCTGACCGCTCAGTGTGCGGATGCATCCGCGCGGTCGTCCATACCATGGACGCAGCCTAAGGCTGTGCTTATAGTGCCGGCGATGCAATGGCGCGTCAAAACAAATGCATGGCCTCCGTCGCGTCGCAAGCCGTGGCGCGACGGCTTGGTCGAGATCGCTGGAAGTAATCTCAATTGGATTTTTTCAGCAACCGCAGCCTGACGTCACCGGCACTATAAGCGTAACGTTATGTCTTTCCACCCAATGAACGTCTTAAGTTAATGTAATTTAGGATCATCATTAAACAGAATGTGCTATCCATCATAATACAAAAACAGTGGCAGTGGTGGGACTTCTGCGTGTCCACAGGTGATATTTATTTATAAAAAATGTTTTTCCAGGAAGTAATACATTGAGAGTTACCTCTCGTTTTAAAGTATGTCCTGGGCACAGAGTTATGATAATACATGGTTGCATTAAATGAACAGAGGTAATAGATTCAATTTACAGACATTTCATGGAGAGTTAGAGATAATATATGGTTATGGGTGAATGCAACAGTTCCAGACAAGGTTAAAATTGCGTTAGAAGAGGTAGGATAGGCCTGCAATGTGCTGTGTTAGAAGAGATAGGATAGGTCTGCAATATGCTGTGTTAGAAGAGGTAGGATAGGCCTGCAATGTGCTGTGTTAGAAGAGGTAGGATAGGCCTGCAATGTGTTGTGTTAGAAGAGGTAGGATAGGCCTGCAATGTGTTGTGTTAGAAGAGGTAGGATAGGCCTGCAATGTGCTGTGTTAGAAGAGGTAGGATAGGCCTGCAATGTGCTGTGTTAGAAGAGGTAGGATAGGCCTGCAATGTGCTGTGTTAGAAGAGGTAGGATAGGCCTGCAATGTGCTGTGTTAGAAGAGGTAGGATAGGCCTGCAATGTGCTGTGATAGAAGAGGTAGGATAGGCCTGCAATGTGCTGTGTTAGAAGAGGTAGGATAGGCTGCAATGTGCTGTGTTAGAAGAGGTAGGATAGGCCTGCAATGTGTTGTGTTAGAAAAGGTAGCATAGGCCTGCAATGTGTGTGTTAGAAGAGGTAGGACAGGCCTGCAATGTGTGTGTTAGAAGAGGTAGGACAGGCCTGCAATGTGTGTGTTAGAAGAGGTAGGACAGGCCTGCAATGTGCCATATTAGAGAGGTAGGGCAGGCCTGTAATGTGCTGTGTTAGAAGACTTTACCCTACACCGTAACCGAGCAGCAAACGGCTCTCTGCCTTTGGGGCGATGTAGATGTAGGCTGAAGGGGTTCTGAATGAATTCAGCTGTGCTTTGGAATTCCTTTGTTCCTTAAACAGGGCAGAGGGTGGGGCTGAGAAACACATTGCAGCAAGTAATCCCAGATGTTAACATACTTTGGGGCGGATTCTTTATATGTCAAAGCCGACGATCAGACTTTTTTAGTCAAACTTCCCCATTGACTTCAATGCGACTCGTCGGCATATATAGAGTCAGCCCCTTAGTGTGTGGCTATATCACATACACTAGTGTGAAAAAGCACTGACACATACATATGTGACACTCCTTTTTGGATGTTTAATGTATGCCTTTAATAACGCCCGTTGAACTTAAAAGACCATTTTCGGTTTGGGAGAGGAGCACCAAAATAGGAGTGATGTTGCTCCGCAGATCCCAGCTGGAAAGAAAAAGAGGGACAGCAAGGGAGAGTAGGAGAGGTTAAAGACAGCTTGGGCTTCTTTCTACCTGTTCAATGGGAGACTAAACATAGTATTTGCCACTATCTGAAAGCAGAGAACCCAGCCTGGAGTATAAGCCAAGTCTAAACCGCGACCAACCCCATTGCCCAGTAAATACATCACATAGACAAGCAGGTCCTTTGTCCATGGGTCAGAAATGTACTATTGTCACATTGCATTTAATCTAAACCAGGAGTGGCCAACTCCCGTCCTCAAGGACTACCAACAGGTGAGGGTTTCAGGATATCCCTGCTTCAGCACAGGTGACTCAGTTTTTGACTGTGCTAAAGCAGAGATATTCTGAAAACCTGACCTATTGGTATCCCTTGAGGACTGGACTTGGATACCCCTGATCTGAACTGTTTTAATGGTTTTGCTGGTTCTTCATACAGGTCCTAAACAAGACACTGTTAATGACTTCTGGAGAATGATTTGGGAACAAAAATCTGCAACCATAGTCATGCTAACCAACCTAAAAGAAAGAAAAGAGGTAAAGCCGCTATTTCTTTTACCAACACATTCTAATGTAAAACTACCCAGTGCAAAAAGGTCCAGGTCTGTTCCCAGGCTTTTGTTTTATGAAGCATGTCCCAAAGTACTTGAGCTGTAATAATATCAGGGAAAATAACGCTGCAGTTTAATATGGCATTTACATAACTCCATGCTTAGAACTTATACAGACCAGCGCCCAAAAAGTCCAATAAGTCCCAAATAGAGTTCAAACAAATGAAGGGGGAAAGAAATTCCAGATGGTCCAATCACTAGAAGATCTCCAATCCAGGGGTCCGTTACATAGGGACAGAAACAGAAAGAAAAATCATAGTGTAATACGTAATATTAAAATTGGACAGACAACATAAAACACATAACAAGAGACAATACACTTAACAAACAAGCTGAAAATAAAATAACTATTTATTAAAACAAAGGAGCCTGCTGCAGCGGGTCATCAAGGGGTTAAAACCCAAAACCCTACTTACAGCAGGACTGGAATCATACGCGTTTGTGACCAAGTACATGCAGACGCCGGTAGCAGTGAGTGTCCTCGCGGGCTCCCCGATGTGTAGTATATGTCCCGTTTTCCTCTGACTTCGGAGGACTCTACAAGATGGATGCAGAGGAAGGGGAATCCACACACAACTGCACACGTGCAAAGCAGCCACTCGCACGATAACACGATGACGCTGTTTCCTGCTTCACTTGACTCACACGTTCTAACAACCAGCACTTATCCAAGGCGCCGTGACCTCTGACCCTACGCGTTTTTTTTTTTAAATTCTTTACTTATAATCCACATTTTTATAACAATAAACATGTACAACACAATATAATACACTACAAAACAGTACAGTACATTACAATACAACTCAAAAACATATCAGAAAACATACTGACAATTTAAATGATAAATAAATACATACATACATTTACGAAACAAAAAATTAGATTAAAATAAAATCTAAAAACAAGTCAAACCCGTATTTAATAATCCCAATTGTCCCTATTATTCCCATTTTGGCAGATGTTTCCTCTCTCAAAACTTTTCACAATTTATCTATTACCAGTGAACTTTGACCATGGCTGCCAGAGAAGCTCAAATTTTAACCTTGTATCAGTGGTTATATATGAGAGTTGTTCCATCCTCATAACCTCCCATATTCCCGATTCATTGTCCTATAGTGGGTGCATCCAGCTTTTTCCAGTTAGCAGCGATTGCACATCTTGCTGCATTCAGCATATGTATTAACAGAGATTTCCTAATTCTGTGCCCCTTCACTCCTTCCCTGTTTAGCAATAAAAAATACTCGGGTCTTTTGGGATTCTAATCTTGGCAATATTGAAAATCTGCTCCACTATCACATCCCAAAAACACTTTATTTTCTTACACTTCCACCAGATATGAAGCACTGTTCCCACATCCTCTCGATCACTTATTAGACGTTCCTGGATAGCATTTGCTCTGTTATTGTGGTGTATAATACCACCTGTACTTTCAGGTCCGTTCTCCTTGGGAGAGGTGTGCTACACCCATGCTCTGCATCGGATGACCACATTTCAGCCAGGCAACATACCTAGAGAGGCCGCGTAACAACTCTAAGACACACTCACGATCACTAACACCCATCCCTACCCCACTACTTCCAACCCCCTCTTTCCCCCCCCCCCTCTCTTCCTCTTGGTTCAATGTTTGTCTACCGGTTTGTCCGTCCGTATGGTTGATTGTTTGTCGGTCTTCACGTTTGTTTGTCTACCCATGTAGTTGTCTACCTGTCTATGTATAGGTCATCTGGATGAGTCGTGTGTCAGCCGGTTAGTCGATTGGGCAGTTATTGACTCGGTGACAGAGCATGTACACCTGATCCCCCCCGATTAGAAGGGGGGTTTGACACCGTAATATGGACTCCGGACTGCGAGCCGTGTCTCGATACCCCTTTAGGCTCACCAGTCTGACCACAGGTTGAAGTTCTATTCCACTGATATTAGTAGAGTTATACTTCCGGATACAATGAGAATCACCATGACATAGTGTATCTTGTAATGTATTGTACTGTATACTATTATAAACTAATAAAATTAAGTTACAAAAAAAATAATACCACCTGTACATTATCTTATACGCGTTTTCTAAGATATTCGTTGACATCGAGGAAGAGCTGGCATTACTCCACATTTGTGTCCATTTGAGTGCAGAATTTTCCCTACACAGTTCCTTTTCCCAGGCTAATACAAACCCTGGCTTAGGTTCATCCTTGATTTCTGTAATGCAAAGATTTTGAATTCAGCTAATAATTTGCACACTCTGAGTCAGTAAACAGTCTTAGAAATGTAATCAATAAAGGATTTTACTTGGCTTCGGTTATGTTCGCTGTTACAACTTGCACAGCTTAACAGCATACAACAGGAAAAACGCTCCAAACACCCGGGGGAAGCCCCAAAGTCTAGTCTGATCCAGAGAGAGCGAGGGGAATTCTTGGCCAGGGCACCTGCACGGTCTGTGGAGAAGCTTCTGGCACTATCCCCAGCCTAGGCTCTTAATTATAGTATTTTGTGTTAGGCTTCCTCCAATCAGTGCTAAGTGTTGTAGCAAAATGCATACTTAAACTGATGAGTCACACTTCCTTTGCAGTAAACAACTCTATATATGGTAAACATGTGACAGAGAGAGAGAGAGAGTTTCTGCTAACTCAAAGCACATGTTATGGCATACTTCAGCTAATAAGTGTTATTTTCCAATACCATTTCCAATAATGTTCTATAGATGTACGATATATTGTGCTCACCTGCACCCAGCAATACCAACACTGTTTCAAAAGAATTAAATGTCCTCAACATGTTTTTTTAATTTTTTTTGTGTTCATATAGTGAATTTGCATATATTGCCATCTCTCCCCTTCTTTAAAATCAAACCAGTCCTGAAAGTGTTTAAAACATCTAATTTCTCCCATTTCTATCAGATCTCCTAGCCTAATTAGACCCACTCAGCTCCACTTTTTAAAGCTTATAGTGGTTTTAACATAATTTTCACTTTACATAGGATAAATGCTACCAATACTGGCCAGATCAGGGATGTTGGATTTATGGAAATATTCGCGTTTCTGTTGAAGATGTCATAGTCCTTGTAGACTACACAATTCGCAAGTTTTGCATACAACCGGTAAGTGTAATAGTTTATTCCAACTTTTCAAATGTTTGCGAGTATATCATTTTTACACTTCATTCTTATAATTTGTGAATATTAGCATTACAGCCTTGAATTTTTGGTTATGGTAAATAGAAACATTAACACATCTGACAATGATTCTTTTTTTTTTTTCTTGCATTAACAGAAGTTTGCTTCCTTGTTTTACAAGCAGGTTCATGATGGCTGCAAAGCTCCCAGGCTTATAACCCAGCTGCACTTTACCAGCTGGCCGGACTTTGGAGTGCCTTTCTCACCTATCGGCATGCTAAAATTCTTAAAAAAAGTCAAATCAGTGAACCCTTCCCATGCTGGACCTATCGTTGTTCACTGCAGGTAAGAAGTGTCTATCAATCTTAATTTTATACAGGTTTATATTCGGGCACTCAGCGTAAGCCCAGATACACAAATGGGGGCTATGCAATAGCACAGCTCGGCTGCCATTTATTTGAATGGGGGTTCTGGGCCATAGAACTGTCCACAGAACTAATAACAAGACTGTT
Organism: Ascaphus truei; assembly: GCF_040206685.1. NCBI lineage: Eukaryota > Metazoa > Chordata > Amphibia > Anura > Ascaphidae > Ascaphus > Ascaphus truei. The sequence continues at coordinate 60,552,155 of NC_134490.1, read as the reverse complement.
TCTGACTTACAGGAAGAGCCTGTTTGTCCATTCTAATTCTTAAGTGGGATTCATTTATTGTCTGGGAAAAGGTGTCTGTGTGATTTTCCCCAAGGGGAACTTCAGTGACATTTCCCTTTTGGTAGCCGTGTCAAGTTACGTTTTGTACCGTTGAAGATTTTGCCCGGAGTACCAACAAAACCCATTTCCTGATCGCTCTTTTAAATTGAAAACTGAGCAAAGGTCATGTACATCTCCTGGTTATTCAAAGGTAACAGCGTGGCGATGCAAGCTGTGTGTTCACATGGCTGAGCTGTTCATGGTTTTTTTTCTTACCATGTCATTGAACATTAACATTTATTGCATGCATTTCTTTTTCTTTAGCCACAGAATAAATTACTTATTTTTACCTCGCCTTCTTCATTCAAAGACACTCATGAAAATAAAAAGCACATCAAATGTATATAAAATTGCATGCATGCTTAGAAAACGCGTTTCTTTATTTAATCTTCAAGTTGAACATTTTAAGACCTAAGACAAATGAATTAATTGAAACATGTTGCCAAAAAAATAGGCAGCAGGGTGGGGACCACGTTTCTTTCCCATTCATTGTTACCTCATTCTTCGCTGCCGCATGAAAATGTGACCTATTGACTTCCTTTTTTTCTTCATATTTGTATAAAGCAGGGACTTTCTAACTGCACAATAAGTATAAATGCACACTTCTGAGAAACTCAAGTGTCTTATGATATTATGTCACGTGTATTACTGCAGTAAAGCGCTATCTATGCACATGGATGGCGCTGTTTAAATAAAGATATAACTAGATTAGTAGATATTGGTGAAATCTGCAAACATAATGTGGTTTTTGCCATCATTGGATGGTCTTGACAGTGTAACAATCGATAACGTGCTTGTTGTCAATCTTTCCATTTCGCAATGTCTACTCAACTTAGAATTTTACACAATTTAAAATAAGGCATTTTAAGATGCAGCCATACAAATATGAAAGATTTAGATGGTAAGGTGTCTCCAGAAAATATCAGACACCATGTGAAATAATGTCCCACAAGGTTCTTGTTATAACTAATGTACACTGATCAAATTCCTCATTCCAGGGAACTTCTGCTTAATGTTCATAGTGGTAGATCCCTTTATAAGGTATTGTCTTCAACTACAAAAATGGTCATTTTGCAAAGGAAGTGGAAGATCACTTTGTTGGCCATGAGGCTTGGTCTATTTTATACCTGCTTACATCTTCACCTGTCTTTTATTAAATAGCTGTTTCATTATGATTCACCAGATACCCGTTTCTCCCTTCAAGTAGTGGAATTGTGCCATTTCATTTATATACATTGCATGAATTTATGTTGATCACAATTAAGATGATTGTCTCCATATTTATTTTCCCTGTCCTCCTAATGCAATACAACTTGGGCAACTTATCCCATATTGGACCTTAAACAATGCAGTTAAGTTCTTAATTATACCAAGTACGATTAACAGCTTCAGTGCCAGAGGTTGCTGCCACCTCCGTGGCTATGTACCCTTTGGCACTTCTGGATCGATCATCTGGTTCCGTCCGCTGGATGGGAAGGGGGAGAGCCCTGTTTCAGTGTAGTACGTGATCAGGCACAGCCCCTAAATTTTTTTTAGCAAAAGCCAAATGGGACACTAAATGCCAGCATTTAACCACATGGTTTCCATCCAGATAAGCTCCTTACTAATTCCAAGGAGTATGTGAATTCTAAAGGCAAATTCCTCAGAGCTAGCCACAAAAACAGCTTCTTATTTATTAAAACATGACAATGCCATTATTTTTAAAATAGCACAATAACAGGGACTGACTTGCAAAGTGTTCATCGCTTACGTGTGAGCTTTTGTATCCACATTATTATATTACCAGAATAGCCAATACATGATGCTTAGCCATTGTGAGATCAAATATAGACTTCAAAGCAATTATTTTCTTTTATGTCTGTTGCTTAAAAACATTGTGGACTCTGTGATCAGGCTTAGGGTAAAAGAAGGAACTGAATCGGGTCCTGGTATTTTTAATAGTAACTATAGCTTATAATTTCCACTGTAATAAATATACATTTATTGTTGGTATTTACTGCCGACGCCATGAAAAGTTCAACATAGGCCATCCCTTTGCCAAAAGAAAAAAAGTAAGCGTTTGGAAAAAGGAAAGAGGATGTTTTGGACATCAGATACAGGATGCCAAACCCTTTCCTCTTAGTAGAACAAATATACCACTGTTCATTTACCAAAGAAGTTCCCCATCTAGTGGTTACAGCAAAGCAATAAAACAAGATTACAATTTACTTCCAGGGCCAGTTACTGTAGACTCCAAGGCCCAAAACCACTGCTCCGTTAACTCAGTGCTAATAACGGGACATTATCAAAAACATTAACAGACATTATTTTACCTGAGGTTAACGCACATACACAAAGCTAATTGTATGCAAATACAATGGCTGTTGTATATCTCATTAGCATAGGTTTAATGCCATGTTAAGTTGGCACTGCTTTGCGTTGGCATCAAATAACATGGCGTTAAACCTGCTTACATAACGGTGGCGTTACTCCCATCCAGACCCTGAAATATGGGTTTGCTGGAGACTTGTGGAGATGCAGTGTCTCTCTCGCCAGCAAAACTCATATTTCAGCGTCTGGATCGAAGTAACCTCACCTTTCGGTATGAACGAACGAAGTTCAGGTTAAATTCATGTGTTAACTATGACAGACCTTTGTGGATATGCGTTCTTAGGGGGAACGCCTCTTTTGCGTATTATCAGCACTAACGGCCAGTATAGTTACCGCAACGACCTTTACGTTCAAAAACAGCACCTTGCTCTGCGTTTATTGAGCTTTGAAGATACACATTAACACTTAATGAGGCATTAAGTTAAGGTAACAACTCGTTAAGTAAATAAAGGACCTTTTTTGGCGAGGGATGACTGCTTTAAGAGATCTCTGATTTTGATGTACCTGGGATTTCATTGATATGTGTTGGATCAAGTGATGTGTGTAAGGGTGTGTTACATTTCTGAGTATAATGGTGTTCTAGCTGGTATGCATAGGAGGCTGAGTGAGGAGTGCCAACTCTACATTAAAGAGTTGAGAGGTATGCAGGAAAAATACAGACACTTTATTGCTCAACTCTTCTCTTTTTTACCTTTTCTAGTGCTGGTGTTGGACGAACAGGCACCTTTATAGTGATAGATGCTATCATAGACATGATGCATGAGGAAAAAAAGGTTGATGTCTTTGATTATGTTGCAAAAATCCGGAATCAGCGTCCTCAAATGGTCCAAACAGATGTAAGAGGAGTCTTTTTTTGTATCTTTTTAATTGGTTTTATTAGTAAACTATTTGAAGTCACAAGCCTGCAGTTGGTAATGGAGACCACCCAATGGTCCACAGTTGTACTTCTACTCCCAACATTTTTTTTTACTTTTTAAATACAGGGTACAGTAGTATTTATTAAACTGCTATAGTGCCGATCAGGGCACTATCGCACGGAAACTCCCAGTGAAGTCAGAGCCTTTCCATGTGATAGTGCCCCAATCGGCACTCTCACAGTTTAATGCATAACCCCCACAGACGTTCTATTCTCTTTATCCAGTAATGGTTTCAGTATGGCCTTCTGGGTGCTTTCTTTATTAAATGCATGTGGCTACGTTCCATCTGCTCTTTTGCGAAGAGTTGGAACTGATTAGCAAGGAATTGCAGAATTAGTCTAGCTCCCATTTGTATCTCTGTAAAATGCACAGTTTGATTTTGAACGGGAACACCACCCATGGAATCAGTGGCGTAGCTAGACACTCACGGGCCCCCGGGCAAAAAAACATTTCAGGGCCCCATTAATATTAATACTGATGAGAATGTTCTCCCTCCTTCCCATCCTCTCCCTGATCCTCTATCTCAGGGGTGCGCAAACTGGGGGGCGTGCGAGATTATCTGCGGAGGGGCGCGGGGTTTACAGAGGCCCCGCGCGCTTCCAGAAGGTACTTATATTAAATGCCCGGCAAGCGGCGAAGGCCTCGGTAAACTTCACTTACTTTGGTTCAGACGGCTTCTGGAGACGCGTCGCCATGGCAATGTGACATCACGTTGCTATGGTGACGTCGTGACGCCCAGAACCAAAGTAAGGAGGGGGACTGCCAGCAGGGGGCGCAGGAGAAAAAAATTGCGCTCCCCTGCTCTATCTCATGATACCTCATCTCTCCCCCATCCCTCATCATCATCCCTCATCATCTCTCCCCCTCCTCCTCATATCCTCTCCCCCCCTCATCATCATCTCTACTCCCTCCTCCCCTCCATCCTATCTCTCCTCCCTCACCACACATACCATATACCATACCATATACAAATACAGATTTATATTCAACATATAAAAAACACTAAATATACAACATATACAAGCAAATAATGCATGAATCACACATATGCATTACAAATACACACACCAACACACACTTGTAAACACACATACACTTAACAACACACACACTTAGCAACACACACACACACACATACACACACACACGGAACCGGGAGATGCAGAGAGGAGCAGCTATGGACTGCTCTGCAGCGCCACCTGCAGCCCGGGAACGGTTAAGCAAGAAGACAGCCCTACTCTCCTCCCTCCAGCTGTTCCGTGATCAGCTCCGCACTCCGCAGCCGGCATCGCCCAAGCCTGTCTCTATATGAAGAGACACAGATGGGCCACCGACGGGCGGTGGGGGGGGAGAGAGGACCCCAAGAGCGTGGGCCCCCTGGCTTTGCACGGGCTATAGCTACGCCCCTGCATTGATAGAAATGTAGCCTGTCATTTCTCTTCAAGAAAACATTTGGGTTGCATTTCACATTGCAAAGCATTTCTTGGTTTGCCATTGACTATCTTAACATGAATGTGAATGCTTTTTGACCTCTCAGTGCTTTGTTTTCAGATGCAGTATTCATTCATTTATCAAGCCTTACTGGAATACTACCTATATGGTGACACCGAACTTGACGTAGCCTCCTTAGAAAAGCACCTCCAAACGCTGTACAGTCCAGCACCACATTTTGATAAAATCGGGCTTGAGGAAGAATTCAAAGTAAGTAAAAGAAACTGACTTAGAAGTTAGTGGGTCCCTGGGCATCCCTAAAGGGTTCCCTGCAATTTCCAGGTCATTTGAAAATTGGACCAAACACAGAAGAATTTACAATGCATCTGATTTCAGACGCGCTATTAGAGAGAATTGGGGTTCCTTACAATGCATCTGACCTCGGACGCGCTACTGGAGAGGGTTAGGGTTCTGCAGAGTTTCACCGTATAATTATAGGGTTCCTTAACCAAGAAAAGGTTACAAAAACACCGCTCCAATTAAAACACAGCAAAACAACAGTGAATCAGATGGGGAGGACTCTGGTTTGCATAATATAATCATTACTCATGCACCTCGTGACTCGAGACACTTGTTAGTGGTTAGCTTTACAATGGGTCTTGTGTGTTTACAAACTTACCACACTTGGCTTATATTACAATAGGAAAGAACATGTTTGTGCTATGTTTATTTTTTAATACAAATTTTCTTACTTACCGTTGAGTGCTGTCTTGTGTCTGCTCCTGCTGGAGTGGATAACTTTTCTCTTACTATTGGTATAGGACATGCACCGCAAACTATTTATGGTATTGGGAGTGCCGGCTGCCCCATTTTGTTTTATATATATATATATATATATATATATATATATATATATATATATATATATATATATATATATATATATATATATATATAAAGATCCGGGACCCCTTGCTTCCGGAGATACTTACCTCCCAAGTAGGTGCTGGTAGCTGTTCTCCTCGGCTGCCAGTGATCACGTAATGGCCGCTATTTAAAGATCACGTGCCCTGCGGGCCAAGAGGAAGCTGTGATGTAATTGGTGCGGATTCCTATTGGCCCATGTGACCCGGGAGCTTTAAACTTTAAAGCCCATCTTGCTCAGCTGGAGCAGCTACCGGCAGCGTCTTCAGAGATGAGCATCTCTGGAAGCAGGGTGTCCCGGAGCTGAAATGAATGGGATTCCGCTCCGAAGACTCCTTGCTTCAATGCTATATTTAAAAAATTGCAAACAAATTCACCGGCTTGGATTGCTCCTTTAAAATCTAAGGAGTCCAATGTTGTATGTATTAAACGATAACATGCATATGTTGCCTAATTTGAGGTTAATTTAAGATATTTGAAGTTGATGGCAGAAGAGCAACTTTTTGCCAGTTTGTCTGCCCGTTTTACACAATTTCAATAAAAACGTTACATTTAACCTTATCTGAATTTGTTATCGCTATTTTATCCCCGATCCATTCCGTCTCCCTCAAACAGTATTTTTTATGCATTCTTTACTGTTTCTCCAGAAACTAACAAACGTTCGAATAATGAAAGAGAACATGAGAACAGGAAATCTGCCAGCCAACATGAAAAAAGCCAGAGTGATTCAAATTATTCCGTGTAAGTGAAACTACTTATTGTAAGAAAAAGTCGTTATAACCATCGGTTTTACCCTTGCAAATTAAAGTGAAACCATGGGCTTTATTCAACAAAGTGCAACAGCACAGATTTGGTGCGAACGCACAGGAGACCCTATACAAGGCACTTCGACGTTCTGGGCTGTAATGTCCAATCTGCACTCTCACACTTTACAGAATAAGGCCCAGTGAGATGTATGGTTGTAAACTTCCACTGGCAATGTATAGAACACCTCCAAACACTGCTACTGTTCCATTGTGAATGGCCATTATTCCTCAACTCCCAGCGCATCTTTTACTTTTCCCAGACCTTTATCTCTCACCTCTTATTTTCATTTCCCCCTTCCTCCCTCTCCCCTTCCTCCCCCCCCCCCCCCCCCTTCCTCCCTCTCCCCTTCTTCCCACCCCTCCCTCCTAGGAAAGATTTAAAAAAATCAATAGTACTCACCAGGAAACAGCAAATCTACTATTACAATCACATCCCGTATGTCATTTTGCTCTGGCAATCATTTTTTTGGGGGCGCAAATTTTACGTTTCCCCTAGGGCGCATGAAACCTTGCCCTGCTGCAAGTGCATGAATTTATTAACTGCTATTTTTCTGCCAGCTCTCTGCTGAATTCCCTATTGCAGGGGTGGCCAACCCCAGTCCTCAAGGGCCACCAACAGGTCAGGTTTTCAGGAAATGCCTGCTTCAGCACTGATTGGGTCACCTGTGCTGAAGCTGGAACTGATTGAGCCACTTGTGCTGAAGCAGGGATATCCTGAAAATCTTACCTGTTGGTGGCCCTTGAGGACTGGAGTTGCCCTCCCCTGTGCTACTGCTCCCAGTATCCTTCAGAATTCAAGACTTGTTTTTGTGTTAAATACTCCATATGACACACACCTACGGCAAGACAACGGGCAATATAGAATTACCCCCTTCATCTCAGAGATCAGCAAAACATTATGAAATGTATATTATATCTAATATCACTCCTATAAGATGTGTAACCTGAGGATAACGTTGTCTGCGATAATATTAGTCTCTATGTTTGAATTATTATTAGAAATCCTTTAACTTACGTTCCCTTAATCACAAACCTGATCATACAACTATGATCACTCATCCTGTTCATATACACATACTGTACACTACAATTGGGTTTTCTGTGATGTATTGTCCTACGTATGAACACGGATATCTAAAAGTCTTCCTCTGCAAAACTCGGTTAATACTATTGTGAAAAAATAGCACAAGATTTCTAAAAATTCTCATGGCTTTCCATTGGTTATTTGTTCTTTGATAAATCCAGTGTTTTGCCGTTTGACATTAGCCCTTTCTATGAAGTGCTATAGCACTGATCAGGCGCCATTGCATGGAAAACCCCAATAAAGTCAATAGCACTTAATAGAATAAGGGCGCCTTTAATAAATAGCCACTTTGGTTCTATGCAAGTGGCAGGATGCACACATCTATCTGTATGTGGACTTTGATTCACAAAACATATACTAGGATTGCTGCTTGTGCTCTGTTCTTGACAATAATCTGTTGCGGTATGCACTTCCGCTTACGGTGACGCCATCTCCACCTCCCCCGTCCAGGCCAGAGGCGTGGGAGTTGCAGATGAACAGGAGAACAGTCTACCAAGGCAGAGGAGTATCCGTCCATAGCGGAGGCAGCATTTATATTACAGATGAGCAATGATATGTTGTTTTTATTGTGAGCGGGATATCAACCTGTATAGCTATATGTTTTCTAGTATAAACGATTCTACACTTTGAGGCTCTTTGGACTTCTCTCTTTTGTTTCACACATCTATGTTGATGATCGTTATAATGATTCTTTATTGAAAAACACATCATCCTTTTGTAATTCAATTTTCAGATGACTTCAACAGAGTGATTCTTTCAATGAAAAGGGGGGAAGAATACACTGACTATATTAATGCTTCATTTATTGATGTGAGTACAATATATACTTTACATTTCTTCAATTACATGCTTTTTTTTAGGCAGGTTTTCCAGTGTACAATTCTGATAGCATTGTAAAGTTCGATTATTTGCAGATTCTCTCTCTAATGGGTTTACAATAACCCCATATAAAGTTCTATATTAGCAAATATTAATTCAAAATTGGCAAAGGTCCCACATACTGCACTCTGCAGGACAGATCAATCAATGAATGACAGGGGAGATGATGTACAAATATCAGAATTAAACAAATCCCAAATGTAAGTAAACACATACTAATAATAAAGATAAGAAGTGTGTATGTTTATTATATAACAAGTGGCCCTTGTTGGTATTAATGAAATTCAATTTACATTGGACTTTAATATGGTTTTTTTTCCCAATCACATACAGTATTTGTGAATAATAAACGTGCAGTGAATTTGATGGTCTTTAAAGCAGAATTCTACAGATGGTTTACATTGACAGGATGAATACAGTATATATGGGTGCAATTGCACAATTATCAAATATTTCTATAAGCCTCTAAGGCCTCGTCCAGGGTGGAATCAAATTTGAGAAAAAAAGGGGGCATCTTTCTCTTCTTTTGTACTCTTACTTCAATCAAATTTGAACCTGATTAAAATGTACTGTAATAATGCTTTTCGTTTTCTGAAAGAGTCAGGGCCATATTTTGTAAGTGATGCTGCGCCAGAGCTGTACTCAATGTGATATATAAAAAAACATTGTGTTCTGTCTTTTTAAGGGCTATCGACAGAAAGATTATTTTGTTGCAACCCAAGGCCCATTGCCTCATACAGTGGAAGATTTCTGGAGAATGGTTTGGGAGTGGAAGTCTCACACAATAGTTATACTCACCGAGCTGCAAGAAAGAGAGCAGGTATGTGATCCGTCTTTATACATGTGGATCAGTTACTTTTAATTTCACTGTGTGCACACGTCATTTTTCTGGAGGCAAGACTCTTTCCCAAAAAGAGACCCAAAGAAATCAGCCGACTCAAATTAAGGATGAGAGTTATTTCTCCAAGCTCTCTACAGTCAAGCCCATGTTTCTAGCTGTACTGTATAGCTTTGGTTGGCCCTTTCAGGTTGTTGAAATGTTGAGTGGTGGTTAGAGAGGATGGGGGGGGGGGGGGCTCCGGACCTATGGAAATCTGAAATTCTGGGTCAGTTGTTCTGGGGCTTTTCTTACACTGGGTCCAAGACAAATGTTCTAGCTGTCCCACCCTCTTCATTGTCACTGGCACCTCTAACAGTGTTTATTTGGTAGTTTTTTTAAGTTATATTTATATCTCTATGTGCATTTCAGTTTGTGTCAAACTTAGTCAAATGTTAATATTTAAGTGTACAAAAACACTAAAATCTCCCATAAACACAATCTTGCTCTGCACAACTGCAGCATATGCTTTGCAAGCCATTCTTGCAGTATATAAGTTAAAACAGGAGTGTCCAACTCCAGTTATCAAGGGCAACCAACCGGTCAGGTTTTCAGGATATCCCTGCTTCAGCACAGGTGGTGCAGTCTAACTGATCCACCTGTGCTGAAGCAGTGATATCCTGAAAACCTGACCTGTTTGTAGCCCTTGAGGACTAGAGATCCTGGGTTAAAGCTTTTTTTTTTTAATTGTGCGTTTTCTTATTTCTTTGTGCACGGCTGTTATTTTCTTTGTACAAGTGACAAATATGAAAACAGAGGCTTGCTCTAAATCCACCACAGCGGATGATCGGGCCATCTTCTGACCAAATTCCCCATTAATGTCAGTGGGGAATTTTGCCCAAAATGGCTGCTTCATCGGATACAGAATAAGCTCCTTAATAAGAAAGTGACGATAAGGAATTGTTTGTCTCCCAACAGGACAAATGTTTTCAATACTGGCCATCAGAGGGCGCTGTCACCTACGGAGAGATAAACATAGAGGTTAAGAATGATCGTCTGCTAGAGGCAATAAGTGTGAGAGACTTCATAGTAACAATTAACCAGGTAACTAAACACACTACTGTATGGGAAATTGTTCTACAAATCATTTCTGAAATAAAAAGATTACAGTTGTATGTTGAGGTTTCATCTTTTATTAATACATGCCATTTATAGGATTGTTTACCAAAAGTTAAAAGCAGCATTAGATTGATTCTTCTAAAGGTTCAACATACAGAAACACAAAACACAGAGCTCTTTAATTCATTTTATGCTTTAAGATATTGTGCATTTACATTACGTACAAACACAGGACTTACTATGAGAAAATACATCTCAGTGACTAAAGATTGAATTTCAATTTGAATAAAAGCCATTATGCCATGCAACCCCAAACGAAGTACAGTACATTCAAGCAAATGATTGTTTACATGACACTTTCTATTCTAATGACTAATTCAAGTCTGTTTTAATGCAACAGTTTTTCCCACCGTGTTCCCCTAGTAATACAATCGCCACAGATCTGTTCATGACATATAGAAGATAAGGTTTGCTCAATGTCACTGCCAGTTTACACCCCCTTGCTAATGACTGAAACGTCACTGATATACAGCGTGCCAAGTTAAAAGAAACACATCACTTTTATCATAATCTGCTTGATTAAAATGGTGACGAGCATAAAACAATAGGTAACAAAGAAAAAACTGGTCGGGTAAATTAAACAGCCAGCAAAGTATGGCAAAAGTGTGGGCATTTTGCAGAGCTTGACTGTACTTTGACAGTTTAAACCATGATAAGGATTTCTCAAGACCCAACAAAATGTAAAACCGCATCATCCCCTATTCCTCTCTTCTCTCCTCTCCCATCCCCACCCCCCACCCCCCATAATGCTTGTACCGAGCATTTCCGGTTCTTTTTTATGTATTCTTTAAAGACTTTTCTTCAATCCCTACTGCAGGGATGGCCAACTCCAGTTATCTAGGGCCACCAACAGGTCAGGTTTTAAGGATATCCCTGCTTTAGCGTAGGTGGCTCAATCAGTCCCAGCTTCAGCCCAGGGGGCCAGCTGCTTGTGCTGAAGCAGGGATATCCTTAAAGCCTTAACTGTTGGTGGCCCTTGAGGACTGGAGTTGGCCACTCCTGCTCTAGCATCTGCAGTTACCATGGTAACACCAGACTGCATGGGGCTTTGAGAACTCATCCATTTTTACCTCACGGACACTTGGTCTGTGATCCACAAAGGTGGGCAAAGCCGTGGCACACCTTTACTCCCATTCATGTGCATGTTCGACTGCTCATATCTCCTTAAAAAAATAAAAACATCCCCTGAAGGGACAAGGTGACTTCTTAAAGTAAATATAAAACAAATCGGGGGGGAAAAAAACCTTGATCAGCGCGGACTTCTGCTTTAATATCACTCTTGTTTACTATAATTACACAAATCCTTCTGTGCTGGCAATGAAGCGTTGAACATGCAAAGCTACGAACATGGAGGCCCATATTAAATAGGTGGTGCTATTTCAGAGTGAATGGGAGTGTGCAGAAGGTGCCTTGTGGAATAGCACCATTTAGGGAACATTGCCCACCATGTCATATGACGATAATAACAATGAATACCTTTTAGGAGAAGCAGGCGCACTTGGTTCGGCAGTTTCATTTTCACGGCTGGCCTGAAATAGGAATTCCGGCAGAAGGAAAAGGAATGATCGACCTCATTGGAGCCGTCCAAAAACAGCAGCAGCAGACCGGAAACCATCCGATCATCGTACATTGCAGGTGGGTGATTGTGGTTTACTGAATAATCCATTTTACTTGTCCTCCTGTTACCAGGTGTCAACCTTTTATTCATAAATGTGTTGACATTGGACAAATAGGTTAAGTTGAGTGGTACTGGAGAACGCAGAGTACCGTTTCCTTTTCATATGTACACATTAAGTTAGGGTGGGTAACAAAGTGACAAAACGCCTCCACCATACGGCATACAGTGTTAAGGTCCCTTCAATCGAGGGTCTCTACTGCTCAGATGTGGGCTCCAAATTATGTAACTTGGAGTCTGGGTGTGCACCCTGGATCCCAATAATGACACAGAGTCACGTATTAGTTTCCTCAGACAAGTAGTCAAGACAAGACTGCCGAGTTTTTGTATTACAATCTATTTATATCAAAGTAGGCTAACACTAGCCAATCATTCAATGCCACACCTATTATGCGGCAAAGCTTATCCAATTATATTATTACATTAGTTAGTAGAAAAAAGGCACGATGGGGGCGGGGGTCTTGTCGGCTGATGCAAGTTTCACAGGAATGCCGTGTGTCCTTGCTTTCTGAAGTTATGTTTCGTTTTCTCTGTAATCAGTCGGCTTTAGGTCACAGTTACCTCGGATAGAAAACAGTATTAGTAAAAAAGCACAGCAAACAGATAAATATGGAGACGAGTGGTTTCTATAAAGCATAGAGATATGATCTCCATATTTTATCCTTCACAGTCCCCCCTAGAAACCACGAGACAAACATAATCTTATAAAAGTATTAAAAAACTAAACCAAAAAGGATATACTTTCCCTATGACTAATCTTAACCTTAGAAAAACTACCTGAGGGTGTTGGTCGGCTATTCATGAGCTTCTCTCATCCCCGACAACTGCTTGCTCGCTAAACTCGAAGACCTACAGAACATACACAAGGAGTCCCTTCCCTACCGACAAACAAACTAGGGTCTGGGAACTTGATTGGTCACCCCTGTCACTCCAGAGTACTATAGTGGACTGGTCTTATGTTCTCTCGTTTTTGTAATGGCATATTTTCATAACATTGGCACATTGCTCTTGTTCTCAAGGTTTTTGGCTTAGCTGAACCGCTCAATATCAATTGGAACTTCAGAAGAAAAAATGTATTTTAAACTAACATTCATTCCAACTTTCATACAGACAATAGACAATATCAGGCACCTAAGATGGATGCTGACTCAAAATGGTTGCTTAGATCCCAGTGCTGTTATGTCAGACCCCCCCTTACGTCATATTCTCACTTTGTCACTCCCTCCTTTTTATTCTTAAAACATAGCTTTTGAGAATAAAGTTCATGATGATAGTCCAGGGATAACTCAGAGGACAAGGGTGCGTGCCCTTCACTGTCATGGTCTCGTAAGGCGCTGCGGCCAATATGTCTTTTGATGAATTGAATAACTGTGGTCGGCATCTTCTTTCTTCACGGTACTGCTGTTTTCTGGCATCTGTAAAGAGTGGCATCCGATTGGGGGAGGGGGTCGCACACCTGTGGATCATACCTTTGCAACACGTGACACCCACATATATGACAACAAGTAACACTCCCAAACACATCAAAACATTCAAAAAAAAATTGCTCCAAGTGATCTAAGCCATTCACCTAACCCCAAGGGTGATAATCTGTCACTTCCCTTTGTAAACCTCTTTTGAATCTCTTGTATTTAATCTAGTTCATGCTGCACATTGCTACACTGATCTGAAATAAAAACACAACATTGTCATTAACCAAACACATAACCCTCCTTTTGAAGCTAAAACATAGTCTAAAGCAATTCTGTTTTGTAAGGCCATAAGCCTAATCTGAACCTGTTCTTGGATTTTCAGAATCATCACAACATTCTATTACTGAGAATTGAGGGGGTTTGGTATCTGTGGAAGCTAATGCATGATCCTCACCCTGCACGCATTGTATACATCATTCACTCAGAATATCAGAACAGACAATGTCTGCGATGGTCAACATGGCTGACTTATGATCCTTTCCTTGTGGCTGACACACGCCCCTGGGTGACCCCCTCCTTTCGGTGGAGGTGCAACACACTTCTGGATCAAAGTTTTGCTGCACATGACACATACATAGAGAGTGATGAGTACTGCCAAAACACATACAAGAGCTTTCACAAGCCACGCTTCCAGGAAACCAATCCTCCCATCAAGGCTCAATTCTACATACACCTTAAATTTCTAACTTAACACACTCTAAAGAATAAAAATATTGAGTCTCTGCAAAAATGAAAAGTTCTGATAAAACCTGGCCTTAGCCTGGTGTCTTATTTTCCTCGTTGGTTAACGGTTAGAGTTTTGACTCGGCAAGACGTTAACTTGATGCGGCTGTGCTTTAGGTGACTCTGGTCTTTGGTGGAGCTGGAACGAGCTTTACTGTACTTTGGGTCCAGGAAAATGACTCTGCCGCTTTGATTTTGCTGTATTGGTGGTTACTTTAGGCCTTTTCACCTGAGATGAAAAGCATGCTTGCGCAGGAAATATGTGACTATTAATCCCATCTCGAGTAGGTGCACTTTCAACGTTGCCTAGAGAGACTCAAAAAATGTATTAGTTGCATACAACTTACTGTTTTATTACCAATAACATGGTCCTTAATTCGTTCCTGTGGACTGCTGATAGTCATAAGTCATCCCATATGTGTCTCATAGGGAGATAATTTATACCTAGGAATCAATTCTTGTATCAATGTGTTTACTCCTGTCTTAGCATCCACATATAGACAGAGGTATTCCCTATTAATGTTCCTAATTCATTCCTCAAATTAAAACTAAGTAGCCAATGTGAACCTGACTTTGATACAATCTAAGTTCCTGAAACTTTGGGGCCTCATCCCTTGCTAACCCACTTGTTTCCATAATTAATTCTATCCTGTCTGCAGGCCATATCCTAAGACCTGGGAAACTACCAGAGTTTGTCCCAATCTTCAAAAGTGGGGACAAAAAATACTGTCTCAAACTACAGGCCAATATCCCTTTTCCCAATACTATCCACTGTTATGGAAAAATATTCCCTCCCAATTAAACAATTATGTTACCCATACAAATTTCCTAGCCAATCCCTATTTGGCTTTTACCCCAAACACTCCACTGTAACTATTCTGCTAAGAAATTTGAAATGCCTTGTATATAATGCATACCTTATTCACTTATGTAACTGCTTTTGCAACTATGTATCCCCTGTATTTAACCCTATACACAAGACACACCCACAAATGAGAGGTGACTCCCAAATTCACCCCTTTCTGGCAAACCCATTCTAGATTACACAGCAATTTTTACAATAACCACTGCTTACGGACACCTTTGGAAAAAATAAATGGTTAATTCGTTATAACATACATCACATATTCAGTTAATAGACAAATGATTTTGTATAAGACTTCACACTAATGTCTTGCTTTATATAATCTCTTTGCACAGTGCTGAGCACATGGTCAGCTTTATAATTTTAAAGACACTCTGCATATTCATCTGACAAAAGAAAAAATATTATCTATAAGACTTGTTTCCGGGCAAAGAGCCATTTTGTTTCTGGGCGTTTCGCCAATTGACCCTGAAAAGATAAGATAAAGGTACACCACGGCTTCTTCCTGAAAAATAATAATTATTAGATTGAAACTTTCGCTTAAAGTTTAAATACATGGAGCTTTATCCAGAGCCCTAAGAACTACATTTTTTATGACCTTTCAAAAATTAACCAACAGGCTTTTATATAGCTGAGGTTCATATAACTTCTTAACACACAAATAACGCCACACGCTCATGCTATTTCCCTACACTCAGTTTTTTTTAATGCTTTCTGTTTTGAACTTTTATAGTTTCACTGACTTCATTCACTACAAATTTATGCTATCCTGTTGCAATTCTGTCCTTTCTCAAGCTACACACACCTATTTCTCTCCATTAGTCAACACTTACTCACTTTCGGGTACTTTCATATAACAGTAACTTTTCTTATCTTTCCCTCCACATTCTATTTCGGTGAAACCTTCCTTTTGAAGCTCAATAGCCACACTCAAAAATTTCTCAGCATTCTCCCACAATCCTCCATCTTTCAACATTCTTGGTTGCAACCTTCCCGTAGAGGGTAAATCCAATACTTTAAACAACAATTTACATTTCTTGGTATACTTCTTTCCCTCCCGTTCTGTCACAAGAGTTACGGAATCCCGTGCACCAGAAGGCAAATCCTTCTTTAAAAACTGCCAGAACATTGTCTATTTTAAAAACAACCTCGGACATGTGCGCCAATTACCGGCGGTACCTGGACTCTTGAGCTTCAGCGATAAATTGACCTAGACGGGGAGGCGCGCAGACACTCCCCGGACCGTCACCTGTATGGACGATCCTCCTATTATCTAACAATAGATATCCTTACACACTCGTCCCCTAACTACTTATAATGTCGTTATTCCGTAACCCTTATGACATATGAACATAAACCACACATCTGGCAGGCACAAGACCTTACCAACTATATAAATCCTTGGCGGGAACCACCGGACTCTATGGTCTTGTATAGATTAACAATACTTAGCCCATCAACCAAGTGTCGCCAACCTGAACAGACTGACAGGAGTTCGGTAAAAATATATTCTGAATATATCTTACCTTGTCCTTAGAGGTTGATCAGACCCCAGATCAGTCCGGACAGGGGACGTCCTCCTTGGATGGAGATGGGTTCAGGATTGTTCCGATGTCCCTTCACAAGGATCCTGCCGACTACGCCAACTGTTAAGGTCCCTTCAATCGAGGGTCTCTACTGCTCAGATGTGGGCTCCAAATTATGTAACTTGGAGTCTGGGTGCGCACCCTGGATCCCAATAATGACACAGAGTCACGTATTAGTTTCTTCAGACAAGTAGTCAAGACAAGACTGCCGAGTTTTTGTATTACAATCTATTTATATCAAAGTAGGCTAACACTAGCCAATCATTCAATGCCACACCTATTATGCGGCAAAGCTTATCCAATTATATTATTACATTAGTTAGTAGAAAAAAGGCACGATGGGGGCGG
Organism: Ascaphus truei; assembly: GCF_040206685.1. Classification (NCBI taxonomy): domain Eukaryota; kingdom Metazoa; phylum Chordata; class Amphibia; order Anura; family Ascaphidae; genus Ascaphus; species Ascaphus truei. Next base: position 60,534,980 of record NC_134490.1, on the reverse strand, counting down.
GGGTCTTGTCGGCTGATGCAAGTTTCACAGGAATGCCGTGTGTCCTTGCTTTCTGAAGTTATGTTTCATTTTCTCTGTAATCAGTCGGCTTTAGGTCACAGTTACCTCGGATAGAAAACAGTATTAGTAAAAAAGCACAGCAAACAGATAAATATGGAGACGAGTGGTTTCTATAAAGCATAGAGATATGATCTCCATATTTTATCCTTCACAGTCCCCCCTAGAAACCACGAGACAAACATAATCTTATAAAAGTATTAAAAAACTAAACCAAAAAGGATATACTTTCCCTATGACTAATCTTAACCTTAGAAAAACTACCTGAGGGTGTTGGTCGGCTATTCATGAGCTTCTCTCATCCCCGACAACTGCTTGCTCGCTAAACTCGAAGACCTACAGAACATACACAAGGAGTCCCTTCCCTACCGACAAACAAACTAGGGTCTGGGAACTTGATTGGTCACCCCTGTCACTCCAGAGTACTATAGTGGACTGGTCTTATGTTCTCTCGTTTTTGTAATGGCATATTTTCATAACATTGGCACATTGCTCTTGTTCTCAAGGTTTTTGGCTTAGCTGAACCGCTCAATATCAATTGGAACTTCAGAAGAAAAAATGTATTTTAAACTATAAACTATAAAGCATAGAGATATGATCTCCATATTTTATCCTTCACAACAGCAAATAAAAATATCACTTGTGAGCACATTCACACATCCCAGACAGGTCTGCAATCCCGCCTTTCACCATTATCTTCTAGCATACAGTGCTTCCACTGCAGCCAGGGATTCTAGGAAATGACGTGCAGTGTCACCTTTTTATTTACAAACGCACCACCACTTTTTATTTTACACCATTACAGTATAAAGAAGGGGGGTTTATTTTTTTAGAAAGACTCACTTCCTTTTGGTTTATATTGCATAGTTATTGTATACATTTTCTACAATTAGATCCTCAGAGCCCCACAAGCTCCATCTCTTAACAAATGAAAAACATTTAATGACATAAACCACTCATTTTTCTAAACCACTTCCAGCGTGATTTAAATTGTGTCCTCACTGCCAGTAAAACCAGCCAAGTGATGCTCAGAAATATCCTCCCTGTGCCATCCAGCTTCCGAAGGATTCCCTTAACCCAGTCCTCACTAACCCCCAACAGGTCAGGGTTTAAGGATAACCCTGCTTCAGCACAGGTGGCCTGGCGAAGCGCCTGCTTCAGCATAGGTGGCTCAGTTGAAGACTGAAGCAGTGATCTCCTGGAAACCTGACCTGTTGGGGGTGGGGGGGGGGTGGAGTTGAGAACCCCTGCCTTAACCAATGCGTTAGATAAAATAATAGCTCTAATGCCACAGGATAAGGGAGCACGGGCTGTATGTTGAAACATGGGCTGTAGGAATATACATTATGCTGTATTGTACACACCTGTCAACATCAGAACCCTGAATTACTTCCTACTTAGCACTGGACAGGAGCCCTGAAATTTTACAAGAGATCAATAGCTTTGTGTCATAAAAGGATTGTTGTCTTAGTCGGGCCACAATATATTGATATCATTGTACAACTACAGTTGATGTATTTTCTCACAATCCTTGAGTTATCTTTATAATTAGTATTTGGTGAAATGTAACGTACGTGTAAACACAGCGCTCATTTGATTAGATTAATATTTGCAAATGATGAAAGCTAGGAGAGCTTTTTTTAAGATTGATGTTTTAGATCAGGGGGGCTCAACCCCAGTCCTCAAGACCCCCCAATAGGTCAGGTTCTAAGGATATCTTTGCTTCAGCACAGGTGGCTCAATCGAACACTGATTCACTGATGGAGCCACCTGTGCAGGGATATCCTGAAAGCCTTCACCAGTTGCGGGGCCTTGCGGACTGGAGTTAAGCACCCCGGTTTTATATTGCACATTTTTTTTTTCATCTGCTAAAATTGCTGCCAGAGGGGGAATTGCTCGGTTAATCCATTTTTACCTTGCTGGCGCCATAAAATCAGACAAATGTGTCAAACAGAGAATATCCACAGTTGCAATTAATGTTTTTAATCATGCACGTCTGAAATTTCTACCTGGCTGGGCACAGATTGAAATACTGCTACCAATATAGACTGACATGTTTATAAAATAACATTGAACAATTCATTTTGACGGTAAACAAATACTAGTCATTTTCAAACAAGCCACATTAGGATAAAAACACCCCCAATTAAAACCTCTATACTTATTCTGCAGCACACATATTTCAAAGCATCTAGAGTATTGGTATTAAAAACACAATTCTCACACACAGCACCTTTTTATGTAGTGAACCGGTCTCTTTGCAGTTGTTTGAGCTGCTTTGGCATTATGGGTCATATTTACCAAGCAATAAATCACTTGATTGGCACCATACGATGTCCACCTGCGCCAGAAGGCGTCTTGCGTATAGAATAGGGCTGTAAGGTGTCTTCCGATGCCAGAAGGTGACTTACGGAATAGTGCTGCATAGTAGATATGGGCATGTGTGCAGTGGTAAATGGCTATATGGGGCGGGAGTTAGGTCACTCGATGCATGGAATGATAAGATGTATGAATGTTTGTTTCTTGCGGTAATGTTACGTCAATTTTAGTGCGCCAAATTTGAGTGATAAACCAAAAGCCCACCAAATGTAAATAACGTAACATACAAATATGTATCCATATCATGGTATAGAAACAGTGAAATATTACACACACCAAAATCCTTTAGTTTGAGGGTAGGACTGAAAATTGGGTTCTGCAACTTTAAATAGTGTTAATATGGACCTGGGGGGCTCAACGTACGCACCAAAAAGCCAATCAAAATGGCCTGCGGGAGTTTTGCTGCTGTGCAGTATGGGACGGGGGCCGATGTGGGGTGGGGATGCTGTCAATCATAGCCGGGCATCACAAAGTCTCTCCCCATAATCCATGGTGTTGCGTAGGGCCGAAGCGGATGTAGCTATGCCCAAGTTGTAACACAGCACGCAGCAAAATGTTCTTCCCACGCCCACCTGGCGCCAGCGTCGTGGTCCTCCATATTAGAAGGGCAGGATTAGTGGGTTAATTGAGGGAGGGGGGCGGTGACAAAAACCATTTCTGGGTTTCAAATTCAGCCCACATGCAAAGAAAGGTTGCGCACCTCTGGTATAGCCAGCTGGGTACAAATACGTGGACGATCTTATGAGGGAGAATTGGGAGGAATATGAGCGATGTTTCCAACGATTCTATTGAATAAATAGAATTGGATAAAGCAGGTGTTTTTTATTTTCAGGGGCCAGGCTAAAAGTGTAACATATGGCTAAGCATTGAGGCTCTATCATACTGCAGCAAAACTAATAAGAATTCTGAATAAGTTACTACAGAAGTCATTATAATGTTTCCAGTTATAGTACTGTATCTTAGGTGTAAAAAAACATTGCATTTTTAAACCTAAGAACATTATATATATGTATATGTATATAATTGCTAGCTCTTTGGGGCAGCCATTTCCTTGTTCCAGAGTTGAGTTCTATACATGTGCTCTTATACATGACTTGCAGCGGTATTTTACATGTGTACCTTTTGACACGGATGGTGCTATATAAGTGTGAGGTAATAATATTGTGTTTTTCCTTAGTGCGGGTGCTGGGAGAACAGGAACATTCATTGCGCTCAGCAATATCCTGGAGCGAGTGAAAGCTGAGGGGCTACTCGATGTTTTTCAAACTGTGAAAAGTTTACGGATGCAAAGGCCGCACATGGTGCAAACACTGGTAAGATAGGACATGCCCTATTCATACAAAACCGCAAACAATATACACCTGGTCACTACCTCATCATTATTTGTATTGCATAGCAGGAATTTTCTTAGCTTTTAGAAATCATATATGCATTATTTAAGTTATGGTGAGTAAAAAAAATTAAATACACTGCTGCACACGTGAAATGCCCGGTTACAAGGTCCTTTCCCCCTGCGCAGCGCCAGCAGGAGGAGAGCTCCGAAAGCCAAGATGGCGCCGAGGAGCCGAAAACGCTCAACTTGACTTACCGGAACAGGGGCTAAATAAGGATTACTTCGAGTCCCTCTTCCTCACAATGAGGAAAGGATTTCAGCAGGACCTGACGACGGCCCTGGAAGGGCTCAGGTCTGACTTAAGCTGCCTATCCCAGTGCACAGAAGTCCTGGAATCCAAAATGGAGGGGATCCTCCAAGCCCAATCTAACTCGGACGACGAAGTAAACAGACTGGGCCATGTAATCAATGAACTCAAGGACGCCCTGGAGGACCAGGAAAACAGAGAGCGCAGGCAAAACCTGCACATCAGAAATTTCCCAGAATCTGTTTCTCCTGAGTCCCTCCAGGCGTATCTGCGCAAGATCTTTTTAACCCTGGTCCCAGACCTGTCCGAGCATGACCAACAAATGGAGCGAGCGCACCGAGCCCTGGGGCCCAAACATACTGACCCGAACAGACGGAGAGACGTTATCGTGAAGATGCATTCCTACGCGGCAAAAGAGCGAATAATGACAGCCAGCAGAGGAAGAGGAGACCTCTGTATTGAAGATAACATACTGCAAATTTACGGCGACCTCTCCAGGGTCACCATTAATAGACGGAGGGAAGTGAAGCCCCTTACCACCGCCCTAAGAGAACGAGGCATAAAATACAGATGGGGCTTCCCATTTAAATTAATGGTACTTAAAAACGGACGCTACTTCTCTGTCTCCGACCCAGACGAGTCACAAGAATTTCTGAAAGCCCTTGGATTACAGCCTCCACAAAACCGAGTCAGCCCCCAGGGTCTCGTCCAGACCAGATCCCGCTGAGATGCCTCGCACCTCAGAACGCATAGCAAGCCAGAAGCAGACCTCAAACTGCCCCTACAACCCCGGCTGAGAGACACATCTACCAACAGCGCCCACCCTACAAATTTGGATGGCTGAGATAGTCCTCCCACCACCCTAATTTCCCCTACCCACCTAACTCCCGCTGCAGACCCACCGTGCGCTGGAAATTCTCTGAAAGCTGCAAAAGAAACCCCACCTTCTAAACCCCTCTTTGGGCAAAAGGTACTTTGTGTTATGTGAATATTTCATAAATGTGTGAATATGTTGCCATGTAACAATCTTGCTCCCCTCCCCCGCTCCCCTGTACTCAAACAATACAAGTATAAGTCTTACACGCTCCCATGAGCAGAAGGAGCATTTCTGGAGGAGGTGGAGAATCTGAACAAAAACATTTCCCAAGAGGAATTATCCAAAGCCATCGGCTCTCTCAAGTTTGCCAAAACACCGGGCCCGGACGTTTTTTCGAACTCCTATTATAAGATGTTCATGCCGACCCTCTCCCCCTATCTGTTAGACATGTACAACTCCTTCCTCCAGGGAGAGCCGATCCCCGCCACAATCACGGCGGCAAATCTGGCCATAATTCATAAGGAGTGTAGAGACCCGCTTCTCTGTGGTAACTATAGGCCAATCTCTCTACTAAATACCGATCTCAAAATCTACAGCAAGATCTTGGTAAACAGGCTAAACCCAATCCTCCCTAGACTCATACATGTAGACCAAGTAGGCTTTGTGTCTGGAAGACAGGCCTCCGACAATACCCGCAAAATTGTGGATATAATTGACCACGTGCATCTCACCGGATCCAAAGCAATGATTCTGAGCCTCGACGCAGAAAAAGCGTTCGACGGAATCAAGTGGTCTTTCTTAGACCAAACAATGCTGAGGTTTGGCTTCTGTGGTCCTTTCCTGGAGGGTGTTAGAGCCCTCTACCAAAACCCAACAGCGTATGTTAAACTTTCAGGCGGCTTCTCAGACCCAATAACAATCAGTAGAGGTGATTTGGTGCTCAAGCATGGAATCCCATTAGATTATGTTGTGAAAGGAACACTTCTGGGACATAAGATAATTCAACCTAATAAGGAGCTCCAGTTGCCCTGAAGGCAGGGGTAAATGCACAAAAACACCCCCCCTAACCTCATTGGGCTGGCCCCAGGTAAGTACTCACGAATGTGTCACCAGTGGTCCCTCTCAGTCTGCGTGCTGTTGCCAATAGGGAGAAGTCCAATGCAATGTAGGTTGGTGCAACGCACAGCAAAAAAAAAGTGATGGCAGGTCTGGCAAAAATGTTTCTTTATTATGTGGACATAAAAACAGAAGGCTGCAACCTTCTACGCGTTTCGTGCAGACAAATTGCACCAACCTACATTCCAATAACAATCAGGAATGGGACCAGACAAGGTTGCCCGCTATCCCCATTACTATTCGCTTTATCTATAGAACCGCTGGCGGCCAGAATTAGAGAAGAAAAAACTATCAAGGGGATCCAAATTGCTGAAAAAGAATATAAAATTTCTCAATTCGCCGACGATGTGATTCTGACCCTCGCTGACCCCCATACCTCCCTCCCTAACCTTCAGAGGCTACTGACCCAATTTGGATCAGTCTCTGACTATAAAGTTAATATGGATAAGTCAGAAGCCCTAAATATATCCCTCCCAGCCCAGACGTGGAAACTTATACAATCTAACTATAAATACAAGTGGAGTTCCACCTATATCAAATATCTTGGGGTTAAAATCTCAAACTCCTATAATTCCCTCTACCAGTACAATTACCCCCCATTATTTGATCAGATTGAAAAAGATTTGGAAGCTTGGAAAAAACACAAAATTTCCTGGTTTGGGAGAATAGTTTCTGTAAAAATGAACGTTCTCCCAAGATTACTGTATAATTTCCAAACCTTCCCCATAGCAGTGCCGCAGGCGGCCTTGAAGAATATTCAATCACTACTGCTCCAATTCATATGGAATGACAAGAGACCTAGGGTCCCAAGATCAGTGATGATCTCTTCAAGAGCAAGAGGGGGGTGGGGGTCCCCGACATAGTCAGGTACTATCTCGCGGCGCAACTGAAGCAGCCTGTAGTTTGGAATTACGACCCGGCCTCGGCCTGTTGGCTCGCAATAGAGTCACACTACGCACGCCCCTATCCCTTTCAAGTGACATTATGGTCCTCAAGAGGAAGGGGTGGAGGACCACAGAGGTTCGACCTCGGGGCAATGAGATGCACGTGGGACGCTTGGATTAAAAGCAAAGGGAAGTATGGTCTGCTAGCTTTCCCGTCTCAGCTCACCCCTATCTTTGAGAACCCTAATTTCCCACCAGGCTGTTCTCAAAGACAATTTGACCAGTTCCAGGGTCTCAATATTAGGATGGTTGCCGATCTGCTGTAGAAGGGAGAGATCCTAACCTTTCAGGCACTAAACTCTAGACCCAAGACCTGCACCTGTTTAAATACCTGCAAATCAGGCACTTCCTACTATCACTTTCCCAAACTTCCAAATTCCCCACGCTAACTAGGTTTGAGTCCCTATGCATTACAAACACCTATCAGAAGGGCCTAATTTCTGAGATATATAGGGGGATGGAGCCGGCATCTAACCCACCGGCCCACCGTTATATACAAAAATGGTCAGAGGAACTCGGCCTTCCAATAGACCTAGAAGACTGGGAGGATGTCTGGGAGCAGACTGCTAAAACATCCATTTGCACAACAAAGAAACATCTACAAAATTATATTTCAGTGGTACCTGACCCCGGCTAGGCTGAGCCAGGTCTACCCCGGCACACCGGACCTGTGCTGGAGGGGATGTGGTCAAAAGGGGGACATGGCCCACATTTGGTGGTCATGTCCAGAGATTCAGAGTTACTGGACCATGATCCAGGCGCTTATCTGCGAGACCACGGGGCTCTCCCTTCCCCTGGATCCTCTGACCTTGGTGCTGAGCAAACCCATTGACGACCTTCCCCCGCCATTATCAAGGCTAATTACGGCCATGCTGACAGCGGCCAGATGTTCTATCGCGGCAGCATGGAAACAGATCAAGGCCCCGTCGAGAAACACAGTAGTTAGAAGGATCAATGAGGTTATGTCCATGGAGAAGCTCACGGCCATGCTTCAAAAAAAAAAAAAAGTGCCACCGTTTTGGAACACATGGGACCCTTGGATAGAGAGATAAAGTCAAAAAACCCGAGCCCCTCGGACCTCCAGTATGCCCAGACTGTCGGAGATGGGAACCCGGAAGCCTCTGGACGAACCCCCCGCCCCCATCCAACTACCCCTCCCCACCTGTTTGTCTCCCCACCCCTCCCTCTCCCCCCCCTTCTTCTCTTTCCTTCTATGGAAAATGGAAAAATGTTATTGGTCACCACCTGATTGCATTGTGATAAAATGTCATGGGATCACGACATTTCTGTATGTACATCTGTATATGAACGTTTCCAATAAAAAAGATTGTTACAAAAAATAGACTTGTCCTTCACAGGTGCTTAGCAAGAACTGCAATTAAAAAGGAGGCATGGGTGAGCTTGAAAACAGGTTGGAAGGGTCACTAACCTCCCAAGTTGCAAAAGGGGTGGAATGGGTGAGCTCATTGACTGAGCCACCTGTGCTGAAGCAGGGATATCTTTAAACCCTGACCTGTTGGTGACACTTGAGGACTGGAGTTGGCCAATCCTGCTCTATCATTTCTAGGTTCCTGTCCTCTTAAAAGGGCTCTTGGTTCTTTCAGTGTTATTGTGTTTAGTTATGTTGCACTTGAGTAAAATAAAATACAGCTCATCACAGCTCATCACATCCAACGAGTTTCCTTATGTTTAGGGCGCCATAAATACTGATTAATAGACATTATTACTAATGCTACATAATGAATTGCAATATATATATATCATTGATTATATATCTATTTTTTTTTTTCATTTTGCAGGAACAGTATGAATTCTGCTACAAAGTGGTACAAGATTTTATTGACATCTTTTCCGATTATGCCAATTTCAAATGAAGAGTCCAGCCTTAAAGGAGTTTGATGTAAATGTATAATCCAGTAATATTATTGTACTCTGAAGTTAATTTATCTTGGTTTTATTCATATGCTTTTGTATTATCTTCTGCTACCAAATTATAATGTGCATCATACTTCTCTTTGTTAAATTCAACATGGTGTTGAAAAAAACAGATTCAAATAGAAGCCTTCAAGAGGTGGGGAGCAAATGTATGTATAGTAATGTATATATTTATTTATTTAAAATACGAGATGTATATTAACATACCATACATTTTCAGAGGATATACAGATTTCTTTTGGTGGTTTCCTTTTCTTGCCACATACAACTAATACAAATAATTAAATACCTGAAAAAGGTATGTACTGTACAGTTTATTTTCCTCACATTCTAAGTCCCTTTTCATAAATGTTAATGTAAAATGGAGGGCTTTAAAAAGTGTCACGACTACTGTTTGTGTTGGATAATCCATCCATGGCGTAATTAAGAGGTATTCAATCTATAGCACAAGCGTCAATTGGTGGAGAGAGGACCCAGTAAGAGGGTAAAACTGGGGATGGAGAGGCCAACATGGACAAGAAAGAGTAAGCAGATGTGAAAACGAGGCAGGGGGGAATAATGGGCTCTGTGTATCCAGAGGTGCATAAAATAAATGTGCAGTTTTTTCTGTCTGAAACGTGACATATTTAAGAAGTGTATTTCTACTGTTGTAGAATTTGGCACATGCCGTGACAAAAAAAAAAATGACGCCACCTTTAAGGTGATGGAGAAAGCCAATGCAGGAAACCATCAAGAAAAGTAACGCTAGCTGCACATCCCTTAATGCCTGCGCCGAGGTGCAAATGTAACTCCACCCCTAACTCCTCCCACATGGTCCAGAAATCCCTCATCTCGTCACAAACAGACGTAGGCATATCCAATATTGGTACAACTAAGATTAATACGTAGACGCTGCCTGGGGCAGGTATATTTCAGCAAACAGTTGCAACAAAATAACGACTGTGCCAACATTTTGCATGTCGTACAGTACATAGAGCACATTGACTGAGAGATACTGCGTACTTACAGATGTATTGTAGTTGGAGTGGTTCTCCAGTAGTTCATGTATAACATCCTTTTTATGGCAGTGAGAAGAAAAGAAAAAAAAAAACCATTGTTCATTTTTTTTATTACCATATGCAACATTCTAGGACAATAACCCATTGTGTAATGTGCGGCTGTTTCATGTGGTGAAATATTTCTGATAAAACATAATACTTTTTCTTACGTCTAAACAGTTCGCAGAAAGAGATTTTACGTCCTGTTTTTTTTTTTTTGGAAAAACAAAAACAAAGTAACAAGTTAAATCATTTAGGAATGTAAGACCAGCCTTTTTATATATCTTTATTGAACCTTTCAATGGCAACGGAAAATAAACATTGTTGTAGCCATCCTCTACTGCAGGGACGGTCAATTCCAGTCCTCAAGGGCCGCCAACAGATCCTGTTTTAAGGATATCCCTGCTATAGCACAGTCAAAGACTGGGCCACTGTTTGAGCCACCTGTGCTGAAGCAGGGACTGTGAGCCACCTGTGCTGAAGCAGGGATATTCTGTAAACCTGACCTGTTGGTGGCCCTTCAGGACTGGAGAAGGGCTCCCCTGCTCTACAACAACCAGCTTAATATTTGCTCTATATTTGTTAACCAATTACATCCAGATATAATAGCTATAAATTAAGTCATATTGCACACATATTTAAGTTTTTCTATATCAGTCTCTACTATTGGCTCAAAGTAATAAGTTATAAATATATACACTTTGAATAAAATGAGTCTTCTTAATTCTGTACTTAGAAAAATATCAGAGATTATCATTTAAAAAAAAAATAAACAAAAAAACACGGGTGAATAAAGCAATCCTACAAAAAGTGCCAAAGTTTGAATGCTCTCACCTTCTATCTTGTGTGTCATATGATTGATAGTAACTAAGCTTCCACTATCATAGGTACAAGTGGGCAAAAGTATATATTACCCCTTCAGTTGTAGAGGGACCAGCAGCGTTTTGTAGACTCTGTAATTGGGCAGATTATCTACTTCCATTTGTAATGCGTTGTGGTTTCAAGGTTATCACAGGCTGTGAAATCTTTACGCATTGACATGTAAATTACACAGATATCATTGCATATGAGATTTCAAAACTTCACAATGCTTTTTTTTTTTTTTCCCCTCTCCAGGTGTCTAGTTGTAGTTATTAGAAATAAATGAAATGACATTGAAGATAAACAAGACATTTCAGCATGTACAGAGCTAACCAATGTCCAGAGGTCTGAATGGCTGAGGTTTGATTTAGGACCTAGAGCAGTGTTTTTCAACCAGTGTTCCTAGGAACCCTTGGGTTTCTCAGGCACCCCAAAGGGTCCCCTGCAATTTTAAAATAATTTTAAAATTGTACCAAATACAGAAGAATTTACAATGCAGCTGATCTCAGACTCGCTATTAGAGAGGGTTGGGGTTCCTTACAATGCAGCTGATCTCAGACGCAGTATTAGAGAGGGTTGGGGTTCCTTACAATGCATCTGATCTCAGACGCAGTATTAGAGAGGGTTGGGGTTCCTTACAATGCATCTGATCTCAGACGCAGTATTAGAGAGGGTCGGGGTTCCTCAGAATTCCAAAAACCACGGACCTACAGTAACAATCGAAGTCATTCTGAAATGTCAGATATGTGAGCCTGATGTTGCTGGGAATAAACAAAACTACTTTCCAGTGAGAGAGATTCACATTTCTTTATTTTTTTTTTAACGCCAATCCTCATTGACCCAATAACAAGGAATAACATTTAACAAACAAACACTTCATGTCCCAGTCCTAGAGCAAACTTAAACGCATTTGCAGTCCCAGTCCTAGAGCAAACTTAAACGCTTTTGCATTTTAAATGATTGCTGTGCATTGTCAAATAGCTTTCAGATGGCCAAAAATAGAAAAGTACAGCATATGTAACTCAAGTTACAATTTTTTTTAGTAATATGCAACAACTTCCACAATTTGTATTAAACCGCATATTACGAAAAATAATGGAATTATTCATTTTGAATAATTAAAACACCTTTTTTTTATCTTGAGTTTTTGCTTGTTGACAAATGCCATTATTGTTAAATCGAACATTCTACTTGTTTTGTTACGTTTGAAATAAAGGAAGGTTTTCTATTTAGTGAGGACATAGAAAAGTAGGCCAGTCAAGTATTTGGTTTATCTGCCCCTCCCTGTCAGAAGATCAAGCTTAGGCCAGGTCCCTGCTGTGACGGACGCTGCAGGGACAAGAGCCGCCCCACGCTGGGGCCAGGGCCGCTGCGAGGGGGGGGGCTCCGCCCTGCGCCGACAGTTTCTCCTGCTTTCAAGAGTGTTGAGATCAGGATTCGCGATGGAGTGCTAGGCCACGCCCCCCAGCGGTTCAGCCAATAAGGGCGAACCTGCCGGGTGATGTCACAGCTGCTCCCCCATCACGCCCCCACCCCCCTGTCTTACCCCCTGCAGCTCACTGCACACTGGGGGACTCGGCTGCATGCGCCGCCAGCCTCGGAGACGCGTGTGCAGCACAGGCACTGGTGCCGTAGCCATAGGGACAAGGCACTTTGCATTTTAAAAGCAGAGCATGCTGAACAGGAATGTCATACAAATTAGTGCAGGGCTGGCCAACTCCAGTCCTCAAGGGCCACCAACAGGTGAGGTTTTAAGGATATCCCTGCATCAGCACAGGTGGCTAAATTACACAGATGTCATTGTGCTGAATGACCATATGTGCTGAAGCGGGATATCCTTAAAACCTGACCTGTTGGTGGCTCTATGGAACTGGAATTGGCCAGTCCTGAATTAGAGGAACTAAACAAACTCTAATTGCTCCCAAATCCAACTATACCATGTTTACCAATATTTATAATTTTGTGAAATATTTACGGAAACCTTATAACATTTCCAAATGTGAGAATACCTGCAGTGGTGCTCAGTACTAATGTATGTTCCCTGCTACATACTGTATACATCCTCACTCAACGTTCCAAGGGGCACAAACAAAATAAGCAATTTCCACAAACGTTCTTGTTGATATTCAGTGGTATCCAGCAGATTTGAAGTATAATGTGAGACACATAGACATAGAAATAGTTTCATTTCATTGATATATATATATATATTTATAAAAAAAACGGAAGGCACTATATACAGTATATGAAGGCAAAGGTGGGGCAGTTCTGGGGCGTCTTTTAAATCTGGTGCAGTATTCTGGCTCTAGAATTGCAGCGTATTTGCCTTGATATAATGACCTTTAAAATGTAAAAATATAAGCAGATCTACAAGGGCGGGGGGGAGACTGGGGGAGGGGAGGATGTATCTGCTCCCTTGAAAGTATTATGAGCGTTTCTATACAAGGTGTTTTCATCTTGATTTGTATTGCTCTCGGGGGGGGGCAGTAACTTACTGTAGCTCTGTTGTGCATGTCACTGTGATAAAATCGATGTCCTTTTTAAACTCTTTTTCAGCTCAACTGTGCTTCTATGCATGTGCAATATTATTCTGAGAACTAACTGTAAATTATTGTAAAGTGTTTTTTTTAAGGTGTAAATGAAATGAAGAAATGCTGTCCCAGCTTCACAAAAAATGTATAGTAATGTATGCAAAAAGGGTCATCTTTCTGACTACAGCAGCAGTACAACTTACTCCTTAAGATAAATGTTTGAGTAGGTATTACTGGTTTTGATCATCTCCACCGTGAGAAACTTAATTTTGACACACAAGGATTTTGACATAAAATACTTGACATTTTTCTCTGGAGGAATCCTGTCTCCCCTCAACCCAAACACCAATAGAACATATTCGGTAATACACCTGGCTCTTCTTTAGCTTATGCAGTGTGGTTTTCATGACCAGAGATGGACATAAAATGTTTGCTGGTTTGGCACTGCATCGAATTATCCGGTTCCTTTTGGTCCACGGATCAGTCTCAAAAAGGTTGATCAAGCCTTGTCTCGGATTTTGTTTTCTATCACTGACAGTCCACATGGCGGATTGTTAAAAATCCGCACTCAGATTAAATCCGAGGGGGGAGAGAGAGAGCAGATTTGTAACAATCTGAGTGCGGATTTCAGATTCACTATGGAATCCGAGTGTGGATTCTTAAAAATTGTATCCAATGGCAGATTCAGGTTAATCCGCTCGTATTTTTTAATATCCGATCTGCGAGAGGGGGGGGGGGGGAGGGGGCGGGGGCAGATTTGGTCTACAAAACCCGTGAAATTCTGGGAAACGGATTTGGACTGGTTCACCCATCTCTATTCAGGAACTTGCTCTGGTCATAAACATTCCCACTCGTGACCATGCACTATTTCTTCTGTTTATACTCCAGTCATATTAAGCACAAGATGACATAAAAGTAGCTTTTTTTTTTAAACGACATCCTGTATAATGATATTAAAAACTATATTTTGCATGGTATTGCATTTAAATTCCAAAATGTGATTAGAAAATGTCTCTTCTGATCTGTCTGCTATCTTGGTCACTAAGTGACTAACATTTCTGTTTCGTTTGTTAGCATACTAAAGAATGCACATTGCAATTACCTGTGTTTTAAAGGTATTTTATGTATGTTTTTTAAACTGTAGAAAAACAATAAAACAAAAAAAAAAAAGAAAAGAAGCCTGAAAGCGTTATTTACCTGGCATACATTTTTTAAAATTGTTTTAAAGGTTATTGACGTTTTTCTTTAACCAAGTTGCATGCGATTTCTATGACCTCTTTTTAATATAATGTATGTATATTTTCAACTTGCAATGGTCTTTTCTGTTACATTTGTAATTTGATCTTGCTGTGATTTATAATGCTGGTGAATGTGAACAAAATCTTTGTATATGAAAAGTGCAAGATCTAATACATTGTTCAACAAGAATAAAATGATTTCTGTTTGCTTTTTATTGGTCATTTGAATGCCTCTAGCCACTTGTCTTTTTTTTTTTTTGTAATGAACCATCTTTCTTCTTGAACAGCTGTATCTGAATATCTTAAACCGAACATTGTTTAAAGAATTCAGTATTGCATCCTATAAAACAGGGGTGCTCAACTCCAGTCTTCAAGCTCCCCCCGCCCCCAACAGGTCAGGTTTCTAGGATATCCCAGCTTCAGCACAGGTGTCTCAATCAGGCTCAGTCAAAGACTATGATTGAGCCACCTGTGCTGAAGCAGGGACTGATTAAGCCACCTGTGCTGAAGCAGGGATATCCTGAAAACCTGACCTGCTTGGGGGAGGGGCTTAAGGATTGGCGTTGAGCAGCTCTGCTATAACATATGCACATGAGAAACTGATAAAACTGTGTGCCAAAAACAGCAAATTGCAGCTTTTAGTATAACCAGTAAAAAAAAAAAAGACGGCATAATCACAAGAAATATGGGTAAATGTGTCAAAATGAGTTAATTTTCATTTGAAAATTTTGCAAATATTTCAAAGGAACTTTCTAGGTCAACAATATGAGCAGAATTGTCAAAATTTGTCATTCAAACTATATTTTATGGGGGAGGGTTTTCACGACCAAACGCTGCTAGGTAGTTTATTTTTTTTAATTTTATGAATTTTCCATTTTATTTATTTTTTTATCATTTTTAAATATTCTCTAATTTTGCTATTGTTTTTTTCAAGTGTAATGAATATTTGCTAATTTTGTTTATTAGAAAAAAACCTTTATATGCTGTTATATTGTAACAAGTGATTTTGCAAATATTCGAAAAGGAGAAATGTTGGCGTTTTTCGTGGCCAATTTCAATTTTGGTGAAAAATGTGCCCTTCTCTAATTGCAGCAATGTGCAAATAATAGTAGCCATACGCAAACCATTGATTGCAAAAGGTATAAATACTCTGGGGTAGGACATTGGAGTATGTAATAGTTGAACTTGAATGGTACAATAATTTATCAAACAATACAATCAGAGTAATTGGGGGTCAATGGCAAAATGTAAATACGGCAATGCAAATAATTGACAGCTTTTTGTTAAATATCTTAATGCACCAGTAAGAATGTATATACAGTACTCTTTAAAATCGCTAGTGGTGAATTGCTATTAACTGCGATGGCCAATGTGTAATTTTTGGAATTGTTAAATACATCTGGATTTTGCAATTTTTATTATCAAACTGCCACCTTATGGTTGCCAGACATCCTGTAAATACGGGATTGTCTCTTATTTCATTTACTTGTCCCGAAAAGGTCTGTCGGGACTCATAATTGTCCCGTATTTTAGCGCCTTTACGTAAAATGCATTAACTTCTAATTACTGTCATTAAATAAGTTCTACAACCGTATTAGATTTATATTTAAGTTAAATAGTTACCTTTTCTGATAGATGTCACCTTACTAAGTTATTAAAATAATAAAGTTAGGACACTGCTTGGTTATCTCATAATACGATGACACCCACCCCTATAGGCGTTACTCCCACCGCTACTTGTTAGTCCAGCGCTTCTTTCCCCGCCCGGCCAAGCGCTGAGATGATACAAACCAAAGAATATAGCGGTCACGTGGGAGATACCGTTCTGCTCGAAGCGTTTGCAACTCATTCATCACTCATTATGTCGTCACACTTTCATACTGGAATTCAGTGTCCCATATTATAAAAACTGAAATGTGGCAACCCTATGCCGCCTTATTCCAAGTATCCTGTCTTTGACTGAGCCACTGATTGAGCCACCGTTGCTGAAGCAGGGATATCCTGAACACATGACCTGTTGGTGGCCCTTGCCCAGTCAGCCCTACCTACCAGTTTAGTGATAGATAGGAGATGAAACTCCCGAGTACCGTGCTCAGCTATATGGTGTTCCTTATAGAGGTAGATGTAAACAATATATCATATATCATTTGTGTTATAACAGCCAGGAAAAAACCGTCTTCTATAACATGTGTACCGTGTGATCCATATAAGTAACCCCTTCCTTTGCGGGCGGGACCTGTATCTATGGGTAGGGTCAGTGACAAATATCTGACCACCTAAGAACAGTATATTGTCCCCCTAGGAAGCATGTGGGCACAAGGAAAATAAGCCCCAGACCGCAGGTGAGCGGGCTGGGGTACTCACGGTTGAGAAGTATGGGCTGTTCCTTCGGCGTGCATCACGCTAATAATGAACGTATGTGGGAATCCTCAGAGAGGTTGAGCGGAGCACAGCAAGGTAGATTCAGGGGCTAGACACCAACGTGAGTAAAAGTCCTTTATTCCATGATCGACATCATGGTAACGGATAAGTAAAACTCTCTTACGCGTTTCAGGCTTCTGCCCTTTATCAAAGAGAACAATTTTACACACTGCAACTGCCCCGCTGATATAGGTCTCTCCCCGCTTCCAGCTGATCTCGGTTTCATGATTTTTTAGCGCGAGATCGCCAAGCTACAATCTCATTGGCTGTCTCATATGGCCAATGAGATGAATGAATGAATTCACTCGCGTATGACGTGCAGGAGGCGGCTCAGATCAGCGGATCGGCTACAGTATGTCTTCGTGACATATAAAAACAACAATATACATAACCATGTTTGACACAGATTAAAAACAATGTATAAGTGATATCACAAAAAACACTCTATTCGACTGAAATGGTAGTACAGGAGGTAATACAGAGAGGAAATAATATGTGGCATGTAACAAGGCTGTTTATACATCTAACTGCAGAAACCTAGTAATGATATAGCCATATACATATAGCAAGTTAATTATGCAATGTGCTGATAAATGGCTGTGTCCCTGCGGCGAGGCCGCGGTAAAACCCCAGCGGAGTCAAATGTCCCAGACTACCATCAGATCGCTATTTTCCTACTGCAGAGTCTGATCAGAAAAAAGTTCCCCAAATTCTGCACTCAAACTATTAAAGTCTTAAACCTGGTATTGGTGTCTTATTCAGAAGGTAAATATCTACTATGGGCCAATAAGAGAGACTGGTCATGAGAACTACCTCTAAGGGAGGGTGTGACAGGGTGAAGTCAACCCCTATCAGTTATGCCTGGGAAACGTATGTCTGAGTGCTTCATCCAGCACTCATAAGGGTTAACTCAGGTGGAAGCTAGCTAATCAGGATGTAAGCTGACACCTGAGAGCCAGCAAGGTAGACAAGGATCTTGTTACCAACAGTAGCTGGCTGTCTGAGATGAGAGCACATGGATAGATGTGCTGCTAGCCAGAAGGATACAGCACACTACTTACTGCAGCCAAAGTAAGATTTCTTTCATTTGTTTGCATGACTGCTTAAAAAGACTCTTACGGTTTGGGTATGGTTTAGCCAGCCAGCCTGCTAGCTAGGACTGCTGTGTTAGTCAGTTTTCTCCCAACGTGGAGCAGGATTTATTTGCTTAAAGGGACAGTGTACCCGCATGTTATGTTGCTGTGGAGAAATAAAGCCACTGAACGTTTTCATTTATCCTGAAACTACACGTGTGGACTGTTCCCTGACCTCGGCTACAGGCCGTCCTGCCACAGGTGGTGTCAGAAGGGGGATCTGGATGGGCCCTGTATCTAAAGGGCCACACACACACACAGACGGGGAAAAAAAATGGAGACAATTTTTTCTCAGTTCCTTGAGCAACAGCTCCAGCTAGCAGAGAAGCAAGCTGAGCGACACACCCAGCAAGATGAGCAACAGGCCCAGCGAGAGGAAAAGCTACTCCAATTGCTGGCCGAAGGCCCAGCCCCAGGCAGACCAGGGATTCCAAATAATCCACCGGTGATGCTGCATAAAATGAAGCCAAATGAAGACCCAGAGGCATTTCTCCTCACTTTTGAAAGGGTAGCCACGGCCCACGGCTGGACAGTTGATCACTGGGTAACGACTCTGGCTCCACTCCTCATAGGGGAAGCTCAGGCAGCCTACCAGGCTCTTCCAGCAGACGAGGCCATGGACTATCAGCAACTAAAGGCTGCTATTCTGGATCGCCTAGGCCTCACTCCAGAGACCTACCGACAGCGGTTCCGGACAGTCAAATATACAAACAGAGACAGACCCCGGGTCGTAGCCCACCGCTTAGTAGACTTATGTACCATGTGGATACAACTGGAAAAACATGACAAGGCAGAGATCCTTGAACAGTTTGTGCTCGAGCAGTTCATACAGATACTGCCCCCCTCCTCCCGCTCCTGGGTAAAAAGACACGCTGCATTTTCCCTGGATTCAGCGGTCCGCTTGGTGGAAAACTTCCTGGGCGACGACACCCAACAGGATAGCTGGGAATGGCCGGTGCAAACACCAGTTGCTTCCGGTGATACTAGAGGCAGGAGAGCAGACAATCGAGGGGTCTACAACCCGCCAGCTCGGGAGATCCAGTCAACCCGATCGGAAGACCCTTTCCCATCTCGGAGGGTTCCTGGTACAAACTCCCGCAGAGATGCCCGTCCTGGGTCCGAGGCCACTGGATCACTCAAGGGAGGCCGCCACCCACAGTATTCTCCGAGAACCTGGACTCCTGTCACCCACCCGGTGGAGAGGATAACCCCACCAACCAGAAGGGAGGATCCCATCCAACAGCGGAGAGGTCCAAACGCCGAGCCCCGTCGAGAGCTTCCGCTGACGACCGAGGTTGCGGATTCAGGAGATGAGATGGACTGTTCATATGGCAGAACCACTGCCACAGCTTGTCTCCGAGGGGACCACAATCCGTGGTTAGTCCCAGCATCTCTGGAGGGGACAAAAGTAAACGCCATGCTGGACTCGGGCTCTGGAAAAACCCTGATCCTAGAGGGCCTAATTCCAAGCAATAGACTATCTTATGACTCTCCTTGGAATATCGAGTGTATCCATGGGGATACAAAGAGATTTTTCCCTGTAGACACCATGTCCCAAAGACACGTAAACAGAGACGTGCGAAAAAAGAGGACTGGTTAAGAAAGGCTGGGACTCTTGGTAACATTAGTCAGCCCAAAGGACTGCAGGTCATGGCCGGGGATGACCAGGGTGGGGAACAGATAGATACGGGAATTTTGCCAGACCTGGATCTTCCTGACTTCCGTCAGAGGCAGAAGGAGGACCCAGCTCTGGCTAGACAATATGAGAAGGTGGTACAGGTCAACAACAAGATAATGGATGAACAGGGTGTAAAAGTGTTTCCACATTTTGAACTGTTGAATGACATTCTATATCGTGTGAATAAGGTTACACAAACAGGGGAGGTCATTCGACAGATGCTAGTCCCTAAAGGGTTGATTAAAACGGTGTTCACCCTAGCCCATACTCTCCCATGGGGTGGTCATTTGGGCAGAGATAAAACCACGGACCGCATCTCGTCCCGGTTTTACTGGCCAGGCATACATGGTGACATCATGAAACTATGTGAGACATGTCCTGAATGCCAGTTAACTAGTCAAAAAGGACAGAAGCCGGCTCCCTTGGTTCCTCTGCCCTTGGTAGCTGTCCCATTCGAGAGAATTGGGGTAGATCTGGTCGGACCTTTAGAACCCTCTGCGAAGGGACATAAATTTATACTCGTTGTGGTAGATTATGCCACCAGATATCCTGAGGCCTTCCCTCTGAGATCAGCCACTGATAAACAGGTTGCTCACAGGCTGTTAGAACTGTTCTCTAGGGTAGGACTTCCCCAAGTAATGTTAACTGACCAGGGAACAAATTTCATGGCAAAGTTAATGCAGGATGTCCTAAAGTTATTGGAGGTAAAATCCGTCCGGACCTCAGTCTACCATCCTCAGACTGATGGATTGGTAGAGAGGTTTAACCGTACTTTAAAAACCATGCTTAGGAAGTTTGTGGACACTGAAAAGCGAGCTTGGGATGAACTTCTCCCTTTCCTGTTGTTTGCGGTACGAGAAGTTCCCCAATCATCTACAGGCCCCATTTGAGCTCCTATATGGACGCCAACCTCGGGGTATTCTCGACCTACTGAAGGAATCCTGGGAGGAGGAGCCCTCCCCCTCCAAGAATACCCTTCAGTATGTCATAGACCTTAGAAATCGCCTAGACATGATAGGTCGGTTTGCTAAGGAAAACCTCAAATCTGCTCAAGAAAGGCAGTATAACCAAAATGCTCACTTGAAGATCTTCCAACCTGGGGACCAAGTGATGCTACTACTACCGACATCAGAGAGTAAACTCCTTGCGAAGTGGCAGGGTCCTTTCCAAGTTCTCCGCCGCACCGGGGAGGTGAACTATGAGATCTCTCAACCAGGGTCCAGGAAGGGTAAACAAATCTACCACGTGAACCCCCTGGAAAACGATGAGATCACTGTTCATCCACCCTCGGGAAGGAGAGACAGATTTGGGTCCGCAGCTTCCAAAGGGTAGTACGTACAATGACCATCAGGTTCCCATGGGAGGGCAGTTAACAACGGAACAAAGGTCAGACCTACTAGAATTATGTGACCAGTTCCCAGATGTTTTTTCGGAGCTGCCAGGGCAGACTAATTTAGTGTCCCATAGGATTGAGACAGAACCTGGCGTAAAAGTACGGTCCCGTCCCTATAGATTGCTAGAGGGCCGAAAAGACCTGGTAGAGAGGGAGATAATAGACATGTTGGAATTGGGCGTGATCGAGGAGTCCCACAGCGAATGGTGTAGCCCTATCGTGTTGGTCCCTTAACCAGATGGGAAGGTGAGGTTTTGCGTGGATCTGCGAAAGGTAAATGCTGTATCCAGATTTGATGCATATCCAATGCCTAGGGTGGATGAATTGCTTGACTTGCTTGGGAAAGCAGAGTATATCTCTACCCTAGATCTCACGAAAGGATATTGGCAGATACCTCTAGCGGAAGAATCCAAATGCAAAACTGCCTTCGCCACCCCTCTCGGGTTATACCAATTCGTCACTATGCCATTTGGGTTACATGGGGCTCCAGCCACGTTCCAAAGGTTAATGGACAAGGTACTATGACCCCATAGGGCATATGCCGCGGCCTACTTGGATGACATTGTCATCTATAGCAGACACTGGCAGTCTCAAATAAAAAGGTTAAGGGCAGTCCTAACGTCCTTAAGAGAAGCAGGGCTCACTGCAAATCCAAAAAAATGTGCCCTGGGTAAATCCACTACAAAGTACTTGGGCTATGCCGTTGGGGGAGGGATAGTAAGGCCACTAGCTAGCAAGGTGGCCGCCATAAAGGAAGTCCCCACCCCACAGACAAAGACACAGGACCGCTCCCTTTTGGGGTTAGCAGGGTATTACCGGCGGTTTATCCCCAATTTTTCAGAAATATCTGCAACCCTAACAGATCTGACAAAAAAGAGTGCCCCGACCCAAGTTAAATGGTCTTGGGAGTGCCAAGACACCTTTGACATGCTAAAAAAGTGCCTGTCAGAGGGCCCCGCTCTTCAGAGCCCAGATTTTAAAGAGCCCTTCATCATCCAGATGGATGCCTCAGAGGTAGGACTCGGAGCAGTGCTGTCTCAGCAATTTGATGGTGTTGAACACCCCATACTGTTCATCAGCCGGAAGCTGTTCCCAAGGGAAGTGAGGTATTCCGTTATTGAGAAGGAGTGCCTCGCTGTAAAATGGGCAATTGAGGCCTTGAGACATTATGTCGCCGGAGTACACTTCACCCTGGTCACTGACCATGCGCCCTTGAAGTGGTTAAACACCATGAAGGACACAAATCCAAGGTTGACCAGGTGGTATATGGCCCTCCAACCCTTCTCTTTTGATATTCAGCATAGACCTGGAAAAGACCATGGAAATGCTGATTTTTTTGTCAAGAGAAGGAGTGGAGGGTCGGGCTTCAGCCGTGTGGGACACTAGCCACACACAAACAGGGGAGGTATGTGACAGGGTGAAGTCAACCCCTATCAGTTATGCCTGGGAAACATATGTCTGAGTGCTTCATCCAGCACTCATAAGGGTTAACTCAGGTGGAAGCTAGCTAATCAGGATGTAAGCTGACACCTGAGAGCCAGCAAGGTAGTTAAGGATCTTGTTACCAGCAGTAGCTAGCTGTCTGAGATGAGAGCACATGGATAGATGTGCTGCAAGCCAGAAGGATACAGCACACTACTTACTGCAGCCAAAGTAAGATTTATTTCATTTGTTTGCATGACTGCTTAAAAAGACTCTTACGGTTTGGGTATGGTTTAGCCAGCCAGCCAGCCTGCTAGCTAGGACTGCTGTGTTAGTCAGTTTTCTCCCAACGTGGAGCAGGATTTATTTGCTTAAAGGGACAGTGTACCCGCATGTTATGTTGCTGTGGAGAAATAAAGCCACTGAACGTTTTCATTTATCCTGAAACTACACGTGTGGACTGTTCCCTGACCTCGGCTACAGGCCGTCCTGCCACAGGGGGTAATAAAAAAAGAATCAAATTTGATTAACATATATACTTGACTCATAATGTGTACATTATTTAGTGTGTGAATATTAAAACCCTGGTGGTGAGGACCGGACAAAGTCATACAGAAAAAGAATAAAACAGCTAGCTGGGTGCGCTGTTGTACCACACAGGTAGAATGTATATACAGGCGGTCCTCGGTTATCCGACGCAATGCGTTACTCAAAATGGCGTCGGATAGCGAAGCGCCGTAAACCCGTTTTCCCATAGGAACACAGTTTAAATTAAACGTTCCGTTCCTGAAGGCATTTTTAATGCTAAAATACACAGAAAATGTTACTCAAGCAATAAGATATGCAGCACACACATAGATTATGATGTAAACATTATATTTATTGATTACAGAACTGTAAAATAAAACTATAAAAATAAAACTATGCTGTATTCTGTACAGAAATGTACACGAGCAAAAAAAAAAACACATCAATTATTGGAGGAAGATGATGGGGGGGGGAATCTTCAATAGACAACTGACTTTTTGGAGGTGATGTAGGTGCGGTTGAAGGTTTCGGCCTCTTGAAGAACCTCTTCATTGAAGTCTGGACAGATCCTTTCCTTTTCTGCGTGTAGATCTCTCTATAGCAGCTGATTTGGTTAGACACCCCACGACTGACTGTTGAACTCCGTTCAATGTTAGGGTCATTGTCCTCAAATATGGCCAGTGCGCTATCAATGTGCTTGAATGCCGCAGCCAACATTTTGCTAGACAAAGATTTACGTGGCTGTGGCTGTGCCACATCAGCAGATTGGTGGGCCTCCTCTTCAGCAATTTTTTGCTCCTCTAATTGCATGAGGTCTTCATTGCTCAACTCGTTAGAATGTGAGGCGAGCAACTCCTCAATATCCTCGGTTTCCACCTCCAAGTTGAGATCTCTGGCCATTTGCACAACAGTTTCTGTAACTTCTGCAACAGTCTCTGTAAGGCCTTGGACATCAGACACAAAATCCGGGCACAAATTACGTTTAGATTGGATTGTTTCACCTCATTCCATGCCTCTCCGATGTTTCTCACTGCATGAAGAATGTTGTAACCCTTCCAAAATTCTTTTAGGGTTGGACCACCTTCCACATTGGTTGCTCTGATGGCCTGGGCAAATGTTCGCCTAAGATAGTAGGCCTTGAAGGAAGCGATAACACCCTGGTCCATCGGCTGTATCAGTGAGGTGGTGTTGGGGGGCATGAACACCACCATGATGTTTGGATGATGGTCATCCAGGTACACGGGATGGCCAGGAGCATTGTCCAGGAGCAGCAACGCTTTGAAATCAAGGTTCTGGTTCATGCAATATAATTGCACAGTCGGAACAAATTGATGCTGGAACCAGTCCTCAAAAAGGCTCCCTGTTACCCATGCTTTACGGTTGGACTTCCAAATCACTGGAAGTGTGTGCTTTGCATAACCCTTGAATGCCCTAGGGTTTTTTGCATGATAAACAAGCAAAGGTTTTAGCTTGAAATCACCTGCAGCATTTGAACCAAGCAGAAGAGTCAGCCTGTCCTTTGCAACTTTAAACCCGGGCATAGATTTTTCCTCTCTTGCAATGTAGCTTCTACTGGGCATTTTCTTCCAGTAGAGCCCAGTCTCATCAACATTGAACACTTGACGTGCGCAATAGCCACCGTCCTCTATAATTTTGGCCAATGTAACAGGGAAGGTTTTAGCTGCCTCCTCATCAGCACTAGCAGCTTCACCGGTCACTTTAATGTTATGCAAGTTTGCCCTCTCTTTAAACCGCATAAACCAGCCCTTACTTGCAGTGAACGTTTCCTCAGTGGCCCCTTCTCCATGCTGTTGCTTAATGTCCTCATACAGACTCAAAGCCTTGGCCTGAATTAAGGCTAAACTAATGGGCAGATGACGCTGGGATTGATCTTCCAGCCATATGATGAGGAGTTTTTCTACCTCAGCAATATACCCAGCACGTTGCCTTATTGTCGTACCTTGCATAGGTGCTGAGCCCTTGATCTGTTCCAGGATTCTTGCCTTGTCTTTTATTATAGTCACAATAGTTGTGCGAGGTATATCCAAGGAACGTCCCATTTCTGTGTTCGTCTCTCCTTTCTCAGAGCGCTTTATGATGTTGTGCTTGGTCTCCAAAGTTATAGATTTTCTATTCCTTTTTGGAGTAACAGCACTTTGCTTTTTGCTTTGATCAGCCAAGGTTTAGGGCCTAAAATACACCACCAAGCCTTCACACAGACTGTTCAGAATGATCTCCCTAGCCTGCAGCCGTCTGGTTGTTCATTTGTAGCAATTTTTTAAAGCGTCGTAAGAGCGTCGGATAAGCCGTTCGGGCGTCGTAAAACGGGCCATAGGGATGCATTGACAAGCGTCGGATACGCCGTTCGTCGTAAAACGAAGCGTCGTAAAACGAGGACCGCCTGTAGTAACCTCAATCTTAGAGTGCTGGTTCAATGTTACCTTTTAGAAAAGTATTTGTATACTCATACTTAGCAGCAGAATATTGATATAATTGTAGATATCGCTATAGAGTGAATAGCAAACAGTCACAAAACGAAGCCTTGTTATTGGCTTACAATATCTCACAGATACAGATACTATAAGGGAGACTTCTCCAGAAATGTAGCAACGATATAAATAGCAACAAAATGACCAGCAAATGTTACAGGCGCGCGCCCCTCACTGAGTGTGAACATGGTCTGAACACTTTAGCTGAAATGTAGCCACATACTTCTCCGTAATGCATGAATCTATCTGTGAGAAAGTGTTTGTCTGTGTTTATGCGCGCTCATTGGCCGCCGGTCGGCCACACCTCTCGTTGTCATTGGCCACCGGTCAGCCACACCTCTCGCTATCATTGGCCGCCGGTCGGCCACACCTCTCGCTGTCATTGGCCGCCGGTCGGCCACTACCAGGTTTAAGACTTTAATAGTTTGAGTGCAGCATTTGGGGAACTTTTTTCTGATCTTCTCTGATCAGACTCTGCAGTAGGAAAATAGCGATCTGATGGTAGTCTGGGACATTTGACTCCGCTGGTGTTTTACCGCAGCCTCGCTGCAGGGACACAGCCATTTATCAGCGCAGCGACACCTAAGGCCTCGGCCATGTTACTTGCTTGCTGGCGGAAGCGCACTGAGGCGCGCTCCCGCTCAGCACTGAGCCCCTACAGTCGTAATTAGAGCGGCTTTAGTAGGGGCTCACCTGCGCTTCCGCGCGCTTGCGGAAGCGTAGGTCTTAGGGGAATTTTAAATTCCCCCACTTGCCGGCGCGACAGGCCGGTCACGTGAGCGGTTCTCCCCATGAGGATGAACCAGCTCCGTGATGTCACTGGCCCGCCCCCGGCCAGTGACGTGCCCGCTCCCGGCCCGCCCCCTGACGGCGCGTGCGGTAAGCAACCGCAAGGCCAGGAAAAGCACCCGCTTTCCCTGAGCCTCAGCACGCCAGCAGGGAGCCTGCCTCGGCCATATTACTTGCTTGCTGGCGGAAGCACGCTGAGGCGCGCTCCCGCTCAGCACTGAGCCCCTACAGCCGCAATTAGAGCGGCTTTAGTAGGGCCTCGCCTACGCTTCCGCAAGCGCACGGAAGCGAACGTCTTAGGGGAATTTAAAATTCCCCCGCTTGCTGGCGCGACAGGCCGGTCACGTGAGCGGTTCGCCTAATGAGGGCGAACCAGCTCCGTGACGTCACTGGCCCGCCCCCGGCCCGCCTCCTGACAGCGCGTGCGGTAAGCAACCGCAAGGCCAGGGAAAGCACCCGCTTTCCCTGAGCCTCAGCGCGCCTCAGCACACCAGCAGGGAGCCTGGCCGAGGCCTAATGGCTGGAGGAGAAATTGGCAGACCCTGCTTTTCTCTCTGCATCCGGCAAAACCGGGAGATAGAAGAGACGGGTAGGGTGACCTGATGTCCCAGTTTAGCCTGGGCAGTCACAGTTTTTAGGGCTCTGTCCTGACTTTTTCGGCTGCTGTTCTGGTTTTCTGGACCCCTGGCGAGCGCCAACTGCGCATGGATGATCGGCAATTGATGACTGCTCTTGCGCATATGCGACCGGCCAGCTCCAATCGCGCATGAGTAACCAGTAAACTACTTTGCATGCGTGATATTTTGTCCAGTATTTGCCGGGACAAATATGTTTACCCTAGCCAGGAGGCATGGAGGTGGGGAGGGAGAGATCTGAGAGGGACCGGGGGGAGGTGTGAGGGGGGAGCTAGGGGAGGTGTGAGAGGGACTGGGGGGAGGTGTGAGAGAGACTCGGGGGCGATGTGAGGGGGGACAGGGGTGAGGGGGGACAGGGGGGAGGTGTGAGGGACTGGAGGGAGGTGTGAGGGACTGGGGGGTGGTGTGAGAGGGACTGGGGGGCGATATGAGAGGGAGTGGGGGCGGTGTGAGGGGGCTGTGGGCGGTGTGAGGGGGGGGCTGGGGGCGGTGTGAGGGTGATGTGAGAGGGAGTGGGGGAGAGAGGGACTGAGGGAGGTGTGAGGGAGGTGTGGGAGGGACTGGGGGGAGGTGTGGGAGGGACTGGGGAGATGAGAGGGGGTGTGGGATGGACTGGGGGGGAGGTGTGAGAGGAACTGGGGGAGGTGTGAGAGGGGGTGTGGGAGGGACTTGGGAGAGGTGTGAAAAGGATTCTCTATACCCTCCCTGGTCTGTCTCTGCCAGGGAGGTGCGGTCTCCCCGCCCCATCCCCCCCATCCCTCCCCCCACCGCCCCATCCCCACCCATCACGCCCCCCATCCCCACCACCCCCATCCCCACCAACCCCCTGGAGAGAGAGAACCTGTTGCTAAAAATTTTGAATCCCACCACTGACTATATGTGTTATGTGTGAGCTACAGTGCAGTTAAAACCAGAAGTGACCTAATAAATAAAGTGCAAGCTTAATTATCCATTAACCCCTTCAGTACCTCAGGGGATACCAATTAATTACTATCCGCTCTGGCACTGGTAGGGATTGAATTGTGAAGGAGCAATGTACAAACTGCTCTATTTGGGGTCATAAACGCTTACATGCGATGATGCGCTTGGCGTTTAACACCCTCTTCTATAGCTCTACATATAGAATATCCTCTTCCATAGCTCTCTATAGCAAAATTTCTAAGAAAGATAATAGATGCATCCTTTATCTCTCACACCTCTTTAACGAAGCATATGGGTAGCTCGATGGCTGATATTATACACCTTATAGACCGACCTTGGCCGCTTGCAGATGCACTTACCAGAACACCCACCTACTGTCTCTGTATGTTCTTGATACGCATCACTTGGACTGTAAGCTCTTCGGGGCAGGGACTCCTTTTTCCTAATGTTACTTTTAGGTCTCGAGCGCTTATTCCCATTATGTGTTATATTATGTCACTAGCTGATATACACGGCGTTGCCCAGGATTTAATTTTCCCGCTCCCCTCTCTCTCCGTTAACCCCCTCTCTCTCCCCCCATTCCCTGTCTCTCTCTCCCTTCCCCTCCGTTCTTATGAATGCGCCCTCCCCCCCCCCCCCCCGTTCACAACTCCGTTCCCCCCATTCACAGCTCTCACAGGGGATGGGCGGTTTCGGCGACGGCTTACGGGGGGGGGGGGCAGATGGGAGGGTTGGAAGATGGGAGGGTTAGTCGGCGCCGACTCACTGTGGGTGCGGGGGGGGAGGGTGCCTCTGCGGAGGCAGCTCGGTGCGGGTGGAGGGGTTGCTTACCAGCGGCGGCGGCTCGCTGCGGGGGCGGGTTCGCTGCGTTTGTCGGCGGGTTGTTCAGCGGTGGGTCAGGGGGTCGGGTTGCGGGGGCGGCCAGGAGGGTTGCGCGGCGGCTGGCTCTGGTTTCCCCCCCCCCCCCGTTCACAGGTCCGGTCCCCCCACAGTTCACAGGTCCAAACGTGGCCCTGGCCGTGATGTCACCCCGCCTCGCAGTCTGAGAGCGCGAGAGGCAAGCCCCGTCCCGTAGTCGGGTAATGAGAGCCAAGACCTGCCCTGCAGTCAGCCAATGGGAGAGCTTGAGAGCCAATGAGAGCGCGCACAAACAAACCCACAAACAAACAGATTTTGACTTTTATATATATATAGAAGATGTGTATATCACTGCTGTGAAGCGCTATGTACATCTATTCGTGGTACGAAATACCGACTCTCCTCAGTTTCGTCGGTACAACTTCTTCAGGAATCTAACTTGTACCGACGAAACGCGTTGAATCAGAGTGCTTTCGTGATGCGAAGTCCTGGCAACCGGGGATCCCTCTACACAGCCCTTCCGCCCTCAACTTCACCAAACCGGAAGTGACGTAGATGAGAGCCGAGGCGAGGAAGTAAGCTTCACAGCGTGTGTACCGGCCAAACACTGACAGAGAGGAGTCGGGATTTCGTACCACGAATAGATGTAATGTACAAAATGTGAGTGTACATCCATATGTGCTTTTAATATTCAATCTTTGAATATAAATATTGAGATATACTGCGCAATTGGTATTTCTTTATTTTTTGGATATATACAACGGATGGGAAGGATTCTATTACTAAAAGGGGTTCCATGTGAGAAGTTCCTGATCCCCAGCTCTAATCAGAGAGAGAAGCGTCTCTGTACTGCTTTAATAAGAAGGAGGAAAGTGTGAGTGTAATATCTAACACTTACTTACATCATTCTGGTTGAAATTGTACCACACCATGCTGTCTTTTATTGTTTTTTCCATGACTCCGATGTGAACACTGGCGCTCCCCTGACCATTTGAAGAATACTTGGATTCACCAGACTAAAGAACAGTCTTTCTAGGGGTTTTTTGAGCCGCTTTTCAATTATCACATGCACTGGGTGGTGTGAAGTTTATATGTCACAAATTTTATTTTATTAATTGATCACAGTTCACTATATTATTATAAAGTCACCATAGTGTGTGTGTGTGTGTGTGTGTGTGTGTGTGTATATGTATATATATATATATATATATATATATATATATATATATATATATATATATATATTTATATATATATATATATATTTATTTATATATTTTACACATATTGGGATTAAGTAAGCGCCGGGAAACAATTTTTTCTTTTATGAATGGGATTGCATGCCATGTGTGACCAGATGAGCACAGATATAAATCTGTATCGGATGATGGATTCAGTATCGGTTTTAAATGAACAGTGCTCAAGAGAATATATTTGCAAGCATACTTACTTAATACGAGAAGCCAAATGTCATGTAGATGATGCACGTCCTTGCCTCCACCCAGTGTACCTTAAACAAACTAGAAAAACTGCCTCACCCGCCCTATAATTATACATTTGATTTCTCTAGTGCAATATAGGTGTGGCACTAATTAAGATCCCTGATTATGGAATTCATATTGTATATACACAAAAAAATATCTAGTTATTTCACAAGATGAAGTAATAATACATTTGTTTACCTCTGTTCTGGCGCTCTGATCCAATTACAAAAATACGGCATATACAGTTGAATAGTGGTCTCACAAGAGCTGGGATCCTGCTGGCATTCCTGCTTATTTTCTTTTACCTGACTGTAGTAACAAAGGAGGTAGAGGGAGTAGGGGGTATGATACCTTTTATTGGATCGACACGTAGTTGATATGTTACAAGCTTTGGAACCTCTCAGGGTCCTTCATCAGGCCATCCCTACCCTGAGAGGTTTCAAAGCTTGCAACATATCAACTACGTGTTGGTCCAATATAAGGTATCATACCCCTACTCCCTCTCTTGTTACTACTGTACATAGAAGGAAGGACCAACACGTAGGACTACACACCTTTCTTCTGTTACCTACAGAAATACTGGGAGATATCTCCAAGCAAAGACAGTAATGGTTATTAAAAGGAGAATCCCCATTGAGGACTAGTGGCAGTTCTGTATTTAAGATGGTAAATCTATTTGATGGATAACTTTAACCAGCAACCAAATGCTTTTAGTTTGGAGGCAATTGTTATCTACTCCTTTGTCTTCTGTAATCCATACAAGCACAAGGCATCACACATTTGAACTTCTTATATCTACACTGCTCACTCTACTGAAACAGCCCTCACTAAAATAACTGATGACCTCCATGCTGCCAAAGACAGAGGTCATTACACTCTGCTCATATTACTCGACCTCTCTGCAGCATTTTACACTGTGGACCACCCTCTTCTCCTTCACATTCTCCATAAAGCATATTGCACAGCAGATGCTAATGCCAATTATTGACTGTGGAGACATAGTATATGGCTCAGCACCTCAAACCCACCTTATCAAACTTGACACTCTCTACAATTCAATTTGTCGTTTTGTTCTCCAATGCAACTATAACACACATCACTGCAAAATGCTCAAAGAACTAGATTGGTCATCACTCAAGTCTAGGCGCAAAGTTCACCTTTCCTGTCTTGCCTTCAAATTCTTTATGGGCAAGCTACCCAGCTACCTGAACAAGCTCCTCACCCCTACTACATGCAGCACCTATCATCTGAGTTCAGACTCCAAAAGACTGTTCATGGTCCCAAGGCTCAACAAAGTATCCGGACGTTCCTATTTCTCTTACCGTGCACCCCAAAACAGGAACAACCTACCAGAGACTCTTACATCCACCACCAGTTTAAGTTCTTTCAAATCTAAGGCTGTTACACATTTTAATCTGGTCTGTAACTGTTTCATACGCCCATAATATATATTATCCTTAACTGTGCATGCAATGTCTTGTATATAATGTATACCCTGTTCATTTATGTAACTGTATTTGTAACCATGTATTATTTGTCTTAACTCTGTGCCCAGGACACACTTGAAAACGAGAGGTAACTCTCAATGTATTACTTCCTGGTAAAATATTTTATAAATAAATAAATACTCTTGGTATTCGTAACAAAGCTCTATCCTGGATCTCCTCTTACCTCTCCCATCATACTTTCAGTGTCTCTCTTGCTAACACCTCCTCCTCCTCTATTGATCTCTCTGTGGGGGTACCCCAGGGCTCTGTGCTGGGACCCCTTCTCTTTTCTCTTTACACACTCTCTCTAGATGACCTAATCACATCTTTTGGATTTAAATATCACCTCTATGCTGACGACACACAAATTTACCTTTCAACCCCTGACCTTACACCTGCTATACAGACCAAAGTTTCTGAATACCTCTCTGGAATATCATCCTGCATGGCCATCCGCCGACTGAAACTTAACATGGCAAAAACAGAGCTCCTTATACTTCCTCCAAAACCTGGCCCTACTACATCCTTCCACATTACTGTTGGAAATACGATCATTCACCCAGTAGCCCAAGCACACTGCCTAGGGGTCACACTCGATTCCTCTCTCTCATTCTCCTCTCACATTCAAAACGTTTCTAAAACTTGTCGCTTTTTCCTCCGCAATATCACAAAGATACGCCCTTTCCTTTGCTACTCGACTGCTAAAACTCTGACTCAGGCCCTCATTCTCTCCCGTCTCGACTACTGCAACCTCCTGCTGTCCGGCCTTCCTGCCTCTCACCTGTCTCACGAGAGAAAAGAAATCTAGTAGGTGAGCACTCAATCACAGCTAAAGTGTTGTGGTAATATTAAAAATATTCTTTATTATCATCAATGAATAAAAATAAAGGGGTTTAAAATTAGATCAAACAGCATAGACTGTGACTGTGATCAAAATTACATTGCTGTACCAGCTATGTTGATTATACATATGGAAGATTATATGACAAGTAATCAAAATCTCATACTGTAAATTTACAGGCTAATGTGATAGAGTAAGGGGCCAGTAATTGAACCGCTGTATATTAACTGCCTCAGCAGCCAGTAGCATCAATTGATGTAACTTATATGTAGCTCAGTAGCTATGAGCTACAATAGAGGAATGAGACTGCTACAATTGTATGTTGAATGCAGATACACCTCAAAGTATAGAAAGATACAAAACCGGCAAAGTATGCAGTGTCCACATGATTTTGTGCACTGCCGAGCAGAGAGTGTCTCCCTCCGTGGGAGCACACAGCCGTTATACCGACAGCAGGGATACGGATACAATCACTGCTGCGGAAAGGTAAGTATGCAGAGGCAGTAATTACATAATAGGGTATAAGTCATATGTAAAAAATCAAGGAGGCAATTAGTGTCTACAGGAGAATGATGTCTTTGTATATAGGTAGGTTATATCCCTGTATATGGCAGCAAACATCGTAGCCCAAAGTGAGTGAGTGGCTTTGCCATTAATTAACCAAATATTGCAGCCAAACACCCGACAGTATGAGATTTTGATTACTTGTCATATAATCTCCCATGTGTATAATCAACATAGCTGGTACAGCAATGTAATTTTAATCACAGTCACAGTCTATGTTGTTTGTTTCAATCTTTTTTATTGTTTTCACAATACAGTAACATCTCTTTAAACATTGACTTACGTATCACAAGACTGTTGTTCAACTAAGCAATTGTGGATTTTTAACATAAATTAAAATACAGCATTTCTAGAACAAAGCGAGTACCATATCGATTTTGTAATTCAATCATGTGAGTCGTGCTTATGTACCTATGAAATAGGTAGATCTTGAGAAATGGTAGAGAGAGAAGGAAGAGGGGAAGACAAAGAGGGGGGGGGGGGTGGATGGGGGGGAGGGGGGTTCGAGGTCTGTCTACTTGGGGTTCCTAAGTTTATGGAAGGAGTGTTTCCTTTCAGTATTGTGATTGTTTTAGTCTAGGGACCAGGGTTACCATATCTTATCAAATTTGTCAAGGGTGTGGTTTAATTGGGCTGATAGTTTTTCCATTAGTTTAACGTAGTTAACTCTTAATATGACTGTACGTCTAGATGGGGGGTGTATGTTTTTCCATGCGGCTGCTATGGAGCATCGAGCCGCCGTTAATATAAATGATATTAGTTTGCTTACTGGGGATTGAAGTTCCTCTATTGGTTTTGCTAACAGGAATGTCAGCGGGTCTATAGGCACTCTCAGTTCCGTGCTCTCGAGAATCAGGCCTTGTACTATGGTCCAGAATATCTGAATTCGTGGGCAGTTCCACCAGATATGGACCATGTCCCCTCTCATACCACATCCTCTCCAGCAGAGATCTGGAGTTCCTGGGAAGATCTGGTTCAGTCTACTCGGGGTTAGGTACCATTGGAACAAAATTTTGTATATGTTTTCTTTTGTGACTGTGCAAATTGATGTTTTAGCTGCCGATTCCCAGATATCTCTCCAGTCTTCCCTATCTATGTCTATGTTTAGGTCTTCAGCCCATTTCCGCATATAATTGTGAGGTTGGGGAGTTGCATGAGATGCTATCCCCGTGTATAGCTCCGAGATCAAAACTCCTCTGTAAGGGCCTTCCATGCATAATTTCTCAAAGTTCGTTAAGGTAGTAAATTTGTTTTTCTGAGACACCGTTTGGAGAAAGTGTCGGATCTGTAAATAGCTAAATATTGGGAGGTTCTGTCTGTGGGGATTTTGCTTTAACTCCTGATAGGAGAGGATCTCTCCTTCTTTAATGAGGTCTTTTGCTGCCAGTATGTCCATATTTCTGAGTTGCTCCACATATTTGGGGGAACACCCCGGCGGGAACCCAGGATTATGGACTATCGGGATCAGGCTTGAGGGGTGGTTGGAGAGGTCATATTTTTTTTTGCTTTTGGACCAAATGTCCCATGTGCACCTCATCGCCCCAAGTTTAAATCTTCCCGCGGGGCTCTCCCCCTCCACGGAGCTCCATAGCTCCACCGCTAGAGTGGAAGGGCCCACATAGGAGGACTCGATCCCCAGCCAACCGTTGGTTCACAGTTCCACATTACTGCTTGTTTTAGGTGGGCCGCATGGTAGTATTTGATGATATCTGGTACCCCCATACCCCCTCCCGATCTCAGTGCTAGCATTACCGATCTTGCAACCCGCGGCCTTTTGTGCTTCCAGATAAATTGAAAGATTCTATTTTGAATATTTTTGAGCTCCCTGATTGGAACTTTTATCGGGAGAGTTTGGAAGAAGTATAACAGCCTGGGCAAGATATTCATTTTTACTGCTGTTATCCTTCCGATCCAGGATATTTGATAGTCAGTCCAGGTCTGAAGATCTTTTTTTATTTTTTCAAATAGAGGTGGGTAGTTATATTGGTATAATAAATTGTATGTGTTTGTTATGTATATTCCTAAATATTTGATGTGTGTTTGGGAACATTTATATTTAAAGTTTGCTTGTTAGAGCTTGACCTCTTGGGCGGGGAGCGTTAAATTTAGTGCTTCAGACTTGTCATTGTTTATTTTATATCCTGAGACCTGGCCAAAGTGGTCTAGTTGAGATTGTAAATTTGGAAGAGATATCAGTGGGTTAGCTAGTGATAGTATTATATCATCTGCAAACAGTGAGATCTTGCAGTTTGTATCTCCTATCTGGATACCCTGGATATTTATATCGTCTCTGATTATTGCCACCAGGGGTTCGATCGATAATGCAAAGAGGAGAGGGGACAGTGGGCATCCTTGCCTAGTACCATTTTTAATTTTGATGGGATCCGAGTCTCCTCCTGGGAGTTTAACATAGGCAGTGGGCGTCCTGTAGAGAGCTCTAACGCCCTCTAGGAATGGGCCCGAGAAGCCAAATTTTAACATTGCCTGATCTAAAAATGCCCACTTTATTCTATCAAATGCCTTTTCAGCGTCTAAACTTAATAGAATCGCCTTTGATCCGGTCCGGTGCACATGGTCCACGATATCTATGACCTTACGGGTGTTGTCCGAGGCTTGTCTGCCTGAGACAAAGCCCACTTGGTCCGAATGTATAAGCTTTGGGAGGATTGGAGTAAGTCTATTCGCTAAAATTTTGCTGAAGATTTTCAAATCTGAGTTTAACAGAGATTTGGGTCTATAACTCCCACATTGAAGAGGATCTCTGCCCTCTTTATGAATAATCGCTAGGTTGGCCATTGAGAGTGAGGTCGGGATTTCCCCACCTTCCAGAAAGGTGTTAAACATTTCAAGGATAAACGGGGACAGCACCACTTTGAACTTTTTGTAGTACAGGTTGGAAAAGCCATCTGGGCCTTGTGTTTTATTAGTTTTGCGTTGGCTTATTACTTCTGCAAGTTCTTCCTGAGAGATTTTTTTATTTAATGTCTGCGTATCTGCCTCTGAGAGCTTTGGAAGGTTGCATTGTTTAAGATATTTTGATATTGCCTCAGACCCTGTACGTGCACCTCGGTTAGAAACTAGGTTGTATAGTTTGGTATAGAAATTTGAGAATTCTTTCGCTATTTCTTTTTCTTTGTATGTTGTCGCTCCTGTTTTGGTACGGATTGCTGGGATTTGAGATTTAACTCTCACACCTCTTAATTTATTAGCTAGGAGCCTGTCAGCCTTATTGCCCTTATCGTAGAACCGTTGGTTTGTCCACCTTAGCGCTCTCTCTACCTCTTCTAGTTGTATTTTTTGGAGCTCCATTCGAGCTCTTTCTAATAATTTATATAGTTTTTTTGAGGGGTTCTGTTTGTGCTTTTGTTCGATATTGGCCAAATTGTCCTCTGCCTCTTTATATTGTTTTATTTTTTCCTTTTTTTTATATGCTGCGATAGAAATAAGGTCCCCTCTAATTGAGGCCTTGTGTGCCTCCCAGAGCGTTGTCAGGGAGGACACTGAGCCTTTGTTTAGTCGAAAATATTCTTTGAGTTTTTGTTTAAATACGCTCTCTGCTTCTTGCGAATTTAACAGAGAGTCGTTTAATTTCCAGGGATATTTACTGTTTTTGCTAAAGGGCAGGGAGAGCGCTAATTCGATAGGGGCATGGTCCGACCAGGATATAGATCCTATGTTAGACTGGGCGGATGCCTGGAGAATATTTTTGGTACCCAAGAAATAGTCAATCCTCGAATAGGACTGATGAGGGGCCGAGAAAAACGTATAGTCCCGCTGACCTGGGTGCTGGGCTCTCCATATGTCTAACAGGGAGAAGCTTTGCATTATTTCTTTAAACTCCTTCGCTTTTTTGAGAGTAGTTCTGGAGTGTCCAGACTCCGAGGGGTCTGATTTATCCACTTCCAGGATACTTGACATATTAAAATCTCCTGCTACAATCAGTGAGGAGAGGGATAGCGGGTCCAAAGACTCCAGGACCTCTCTCAAAAATTCAGTTTGGTGGTCATTCGGAGCATATATGTTACATAGGGTTACAGGAGATCCTGAGAGGGAACCCTGAATCACAAGGAACCTGCCTCCCGGGTCTTTGACTATTTTTTCCATTATAAAGGGAGTATTATGTTTGAATAGGATAGCTACTCCTCTTTTTTTCACGGAGTAGGAAGCATAATATGCTTGGGGATATAGATGTTTGAATGAGTTTGGGGGGGTATTTGAATTAAAGTGTGTTTCT
Organism: Ascaphus truei; assembly: GCF_040206685.1. Lineage (NCBI taxonomy): Eukaryota > Metazoa > Chordata > Amphibia > Anura > Ascaphidae > Ascaphus > Ascaphus truei. The sequence goes on along the minus strand of NC_134490.1, from coordinate 60,497,548 downwards.
TGGAGGAAAAGTATACCCCCCTTGGTTTTTTTCAGCTCCTGAAGGGCTAGTTTCCCTTTCCTGTGTGAGTTGAGCCCCTTGACATTCATAGATATTAATTTTATTGAATCTAGGGAAGCCATGTATGTCTATGTTTGTGAGCACGTATGGGCTTATCCACTTTCCCAGGGTGGAGGCTCGATTGTCGTAGTTCTCTTTTTATGCTGGGGTTTCCATTCCTTGTTTTTAGAGACCCGCTAGTGGTAGATATGGATGCCTGGGGGGGAGGGGAGGGGGGGGGGAGGAGGCTGGGAGCAAGTGGGGGGAGGGGAGAGATGGGGAGCAGAATGAAAATTGGTTCCTTACAAACCCAGTGTTGGTATCCTCCGTCACTCTAGAGAGGAGGTGTTTGGGCTTATTGCCCATGTGAGAGCTTCATAGGTGGTCCGCACAGGTTTGGGTCAAGGGAGACGTCCCTGACCCCCTGCAGATTTATAAAGTGAATAAAACCATTTAAGCTTTCTTGGAGAGAGTATTTTTAACTCTTGAATCCTAAACCTTATAGGGATTTGGCAGGACATTGGGGCGTAGGGGGAGGGGGGAGGCAGGCCAAAACCGAAGGGGGGGAGATAGGGTAGGGTGGGGGGGGGGTGTAAGAAAGCCAGGGGGAGTGGGGAAGGTGGGGAAGGTGGGGCAGGGGAGTGCAGGGGGGGGGGATGGAGACATCGGGGAGGGGGGGGGGGTCAGGGGGTTATTATGAAATTCCTAGGGCATTCACAGTATACCTTGCAAATAGTAATATCATACATTTTGTTTTTATTAATACTTTTATGTACGTTAGTATTCTGTGGACACGTGGGGGGGAGTAGGGAAGGGGGGGGAGGAGGGAGGGGGGGAAGAGAACCCGTTTTCATTTATATCAGTCTTCAGCAGATACATTTATTACTTTAGCTATGTCAGCAGAGGAGGTTATATACAAGTAAACAGTTTACTTCCATTTTATACACATTCCCGCAGCTTCTGTGTACATCATCTCCTCCCCTCAACTATCCCCTCCGGGGGGGATCTTAATAAAAACTACTGTCCTTGTTGGGAGGGAGCAAGGGGGGGAAGGAAGGGGAGGAAGGGGGGAAAGGAAGGGGGAGGAAGGGGGGAAAGGAAGGGGGGGAGGGGGGAAAGGAAGGGGGGGGACGGGGAAGGAAGGGGGGGGAGGGGGGGAAAGGAAGGGGGGAGGGGGGAAAGAAAGGGGGGGAAGGAAAGGGGAGGGAGGGGGGGGGGAAAGGAAGGGGGGAAGGATGGGGGGAGGGGGGAAAGGAATGGGGGGGAGGGGGGAAAGGAATGGGGGGGGAGGGCGGGAAAGGAATGGGTGGGGGTGGAAGGAAGGGGGGGGGCAAAAGGAATGGGGGGGGGAAGGGAGGGGGGAAGGGAAGGGGGGGGGCTAAAGGAATGGGGGGGAGGGGGATGGGGGGCCAAAGGAATA